>NC_060119.1:187836384-188154217 GCF_021461395.2 Schistocerca americana
TTACCGAACTATCAGCTTAATAAGTCACAGCTGCAAAATACTAACACGAATTCTTTACAGACGAATGGAAAAACTAGTAGAAGCCAACCTCGGGGAAGATCAGTTTGGTTTCCGTAGAAACACTGGAACACGTGAGGCAATACTGACCTTACGACTTATCTTAGAAGAAAGATTAAGGAAAGGCAAACCTACGTTTCTAGCATTTGTAGACTTAGAGAAAGCTTTTGACAATGTTGACTGGAATACTCTCTTTCAAATTCTAAAGGTGGCAGGGGTAAAATACAGGGAGCGAAAGGCTATTTACAATTTGTACAGAAACCAGATGGCAGTTATAAGAGTCGAGGGACATGAAAGGGAAGCAGTGGTTGGGAAGGGAGTAAGAAAGGGTTGTAGCCTGTCCCCGATGTTGTTCAATCTGTATATTGAGCAAGCAGTAAAGGAAACAAAAGAAAAATTCGGAGTAGGTATTAAAATTCATGGAGAAGAAATAAAAACTTTGAGGTTCGCGGATGACATTGTAATTCTGTCAGAGACAGCAAAGGACTTGGAAGAGCAGTTGAATGGAATGGACAGTGTCTTGAAAGGAGGATATAAGATGAACATCAACAAAAGCAAAACAAGGATAATGGAATGTAGTCTAATTAAGTCGGGTGATGCTGAGGGAATTAGATTAGGAAATGAGGCACTTAAAGTAGTAAAGGAGTTTTACTATTTGGGGAGCAAAATAACTGATGATGGTCGAAGTAGAGAGGATATAAAATGTAGGCTGGCAATGGCAAGGAAAGCGTTTCTGAAGAAGAGAAATTTGTTAACATCCAGTATTGATTTAAGTGTCAGGAAGTCACTTCTGAAAGTATTCGTATGGAGTGTAGCCATGTATGGAAGTGAAACATGGACGATAAATAGTTTGGACAAGAAGAGAATAGAAGCTTTCGAAATGTGGTGCTACAGAAGAATGCTGAAGATTAGATGGGTAGATCACATAACTAATGAGGAAGTATTGAATAGGATTGGGGAGAAGAGAAGTTTATGGCACAACTTGACCAGAAGAAGGGATCGGTTGGTAGGACATGTTCTGAGGCATCAAGGGATCACCAGTTTAGTATTGGAGGGCAGCGTGGAGGGTAAAAATCGTAGGGGGAGACCAAGAGATGAATACACTAAGCAGATTCAGAAGGATGTAGGTTGCAGTAGGTACTGGGAGACGAAAAAGCTTGCACAGGATAGAGTAGCGTGGAGAGCTGCATCAAACCAGTCTCAGGACTGAAGACCACAACAACAACAACACCTCTCAGAACCTCAGTGATTCGTATCCTGCGCGTGTCGCAGTGCTCCGCGATGCCAAAAGTCGGCTTGTGGCTTCTGGCAGGTGGTAACATTAATGTGACTAGATATTGTGTAATTCGTATCACACTGTGTAGCGGTTTACGCATGCGGAAGCATTGTCTTTGCCATATTATATATCCATCCTAGACCCTCTTGACCCTGGAGAGTATACTGGCACTACTGTTGTTCACCTTGTCCATTAATATCATGGCAAACAATAATAGTAAGTGATCTCAGACTTTACAGAGGATGCAAATGCAATGGAGTAACATCTGAAGAAAAGCTGCAAAAATATCGTCAGATCTTGACAAAATTTCAAATGGTGTAAATATTGGCAACTTGCTTTCAGTATTCAGAAATGAAAAGTTGTGCACTTCACAAAACGGTAGAACATATATGATCCTATGACTACAATACCACCGACTCGCAGTTGGAATCTACCAAATAATAAAAAACCCGAGGGCGTGCTGAAAAGTAATACCTCCGAATTTTTTATGTGAAAACTCTTAACCTCTTTAAATAAACCGAACTTTATTAACATTCTAAATTTTTATTCTTCATGTCTACGTATTTGCAGCCCTCTGCAGTGAAAGGGCCCCGAATAGTAGCGTGTATCATTGCGGTGTGAAGCGTAACAACGTAGATTCATGTGAAACAGCGTACTTTGGCGTAACGATTTGTAGGAATATGGAATGGAATGGTAACATAGGGTCAGTCGCAGTTGAAGCAAGTATCAACCACTGGTTCATCCGTGGGGTACTCGCAAAATACAGTCTTCGAAACAGACTGAATACAAATTACCCTAAGTCCCGGCGCGCAGGTCGCCCAATGTGGCGTCGAGTGTAGTAAGACCTGCACCAAGGCGGCCGGACCTGCCCCATAACAGGCCTCTCGGCCAATGACGCCAAACGCTCATTTCCATTTTTTTTTTTTTTTTGCCCTAAGTCCCATCTTAGAATATTGCTCAAGTGTGTGGGACCCATACCAGACAGGACTAACAGAGGATATTGAACGTGTATAAGGAAGAGAAACGGGAATGGTCACAAATTTGACTGTTGGGAAAGCGTCACGGAAATATTGGAAAACCTCCGCTCGCAGACTCTTGACGACATACGCCAATCAGCCCGTGAAAGACTTCTTGCAAAACTCCATGAACCAATGGTGAGTAAACATCTTTAGATATTCCGTAGCCCCTTCGTATGGCTAGCTTAGGGATCTTGATTACAGTCTGCACTGAGCGATTCAAGCAGTCACTCTTCTCCCGCTCCGCATCCACGTCTGAAAAAAAGAAAAAAGAAAACAGAACACTAACGAGTAGCACTACACTAAATGCAGCCTACGATTCACTTCACAGTTGATTGTATAGCATGCATGTAGATGTAGATGGAGAACCCGAATTCTCGTAATCTTCGATATGCAATGACTCTTATGTCTTGTACGGATAATCATTCCACAGTTGAAGTACATTAACTCGCGACACATCTGCCTGTAGTAGACGAGACCGATAACATAACTACAATCGCGCCATACACGGCATCGATCCGTAACATCCAGGCGTCATAGACGACTCAAACTGATAAATCGTTCGCGCGAGTTTTGGTCGTTCAGTTTATTTTCTTTTGAATCTGAGCTGATACATGAATTCATTGTTAAGGCTGGTTCACAGTAGGCAAGTAACTTTTGCAGCTCCTCTGAACGAGAAAGCTGTGGAGTGTGCGTGCAAGATTATTCGGAGGACATAGGGAAATCTATAACAAATCTTGCAGTAAAGATCAGTGGAGATTCGTGCGAAGTTGTACTATTGAGCTACAATGTGGTAGGGTATAGCCTGAAAGGTCTCTGTTGGATTCCTGTCAGATTAATTTCTTAAATCTGTTGTCATTTACGGCATAAATTCCTCTTCTAAATTTACTGTGGTGTTTCTGACTATCTGGGAGGAGACTGAGCAGTGGAACGTGTTACTTTTACACACAAACAAGAACGATCTGTCACACTACTTCACTTTAAAACACAGTTCATATGTAATTCATGTCACACAGTCTCATACGGAACCTACATCCGCTTTCTTTTGTATACTGTATATGATAAGATACTGTCACCCCCTTCCCTTCTGTGTGAGAGGATGAATGAGCAAATTTATTTCTAGTTGCATGCTTGATGGTAGGAGACAAGCCTGTCTGCTAGAGAACAGTAGGACCAACGTCGGAACAGGTAGCTACGCTTTCTAAAAGCAGAGAGGTTTCTTTTCTTAGTATAGTCCTGTCCGTCCCTTGTCATCTTGGTATAGGAAGCTGCCTCTCTGGTCACTTCCGTTTGTATCTGTGAGGCACCTCAGGAAGGGACCACGGCAGTCTGTCCGCGGCGAGCGTCTGAAGTGGTAAGATCTCCGGCTAAGCGCGTGTCTGCTAAGTCCGTAGGACAATGAATTTCTTAAGATCAGCCTAACTGAAAATTTAATCACCTTTATTTCAGGTTTAGCTCTAAAATATCTAATTTTATCTTAAATTGCAACGTAGTGTATTTCGAGTGTGAAGTTCAGAATATCTTCCAGTAGTTGCTTTGTCATTACTTTGTCAGTAAAGTGGAACCACGTGTTGATCAGTAACTCTAACTAAGATCATCAATCTTAAATGCGAATGTGCGTGAGATTATAACGTCTCGTCTTGACAATATTTTTCAATATAGCAACTTCTCTTAATGTTCAACCCACGTGGGGTGTACTTTGTGAGACCAGTACCACGTGCTTAAACAATTGTTTGACCCATCAGGTTAATAGTAAGACGATAATAAGCAGTTCGAGGTTTTTCTTTTGTAAATTGCTTTTCGATCTAATTTATTTTAATTATCAAAATTATTTTGGAGTTACACTCTTTGTGTAAACCAAGTTGACCACGTGAAGCATGTGGTGTAATCATCAAAGTAGCCCTCAGCTATTCTTTTCGGGAAGATTTCACAGAGAGTTAGTATGAATTTAGTATACCAGTGTGTGGTAATTACATGACGGACAGGATTGCGCAACAAACGTAACTTCTTTCGGTAGAAATTGAATCGGTTGGTTGTGGTTAATTTCCTCTTGCATAGGTTTCAACATTCTTCGTGTGTTATTTTAGGAATGCAGTGTTGTATGCAGTCTCTCAATCTTGGCTCCATATTTGATGTTTTCTGTAAGATTACAAACTCACATTTTCACAATCCTAAAAAAGGCACCAGTTCAGTTATGAATCAAGTTTAATATGCTCAAATTTCAATGATCAATGTTAAATTTCCAAATATAAGCTGATTTATTTCTCTTCATTTAAACTTTCTTTATATATATATATATATATATATATATATATATATATATATATATATATATATATATATATATATATATATCCCCGGTTGTGGTATGACGATTAAAAGATTATAATTAATGTTAGTCTGGTTGCGAATTTGGTAAGCTAGACTGGATACCTGGTGAAACAGTTGCTCAGTAATGCAAGGTTAACTTCCCCAGACAGCTCACAGCTTTTAACCCGCTTTTATTGTCTATCAGCACCGCTTTCAGAACAAATTAAAGCAACAACATTACAAGCCTTTACTTAAAACGGTAATAATTGCAACCAAAGTGAATATATTAATTTAATGTACATAAATTGAACTGTTTAAATGTATTTTAATTTCATAATGAAGGGTTTAACATTGCAGAGAATAAAGTAAAATGAGAAAGAAAGTAGGTAGCAGTGCGAATCGAACCCAGGCCGACAAATTGTTGGTCAGTGCGGCTGGCCACTTTTTTCTTCTACTTTTTATTAATTTAGGGCAGCCATCCTCCCTTACAGCTCGTAATAACACTCAGCAATTTTGCTTTCTTCGGCCTTGGCTTCTTCTTTCATGACAATGAATTCCTTGTTCTTACTCTTTTACTATAGCTAACTTTCTTCTTGTCCTTACGATCGTCAGATTCTTTTCTTCGCATAATGTTACAGTTTAAAATTGTACTTACTTGTAAATATTGACCACATAAAGAAAGTAAATTGCTTCTGCTTGACTAAAGGGAAAAATAGTTGAATAAAAGAAAACGTGTAAAGGAAAAGGAGTGAGTTCTTCACATTTGAAATAATTAACATCCAGCAAACTGTAAAACAACTTCCAAGTAGCTTCGATATGTGCCTTTGTAAGTCTTAAATCCTTTCATTCTCTTCCTGCCTATTCTTGGATAATTAAGAAAACTCTCAAGTTCTTTGTCATTTTCACTTATAACTTATTGGACAAACCTTCTGGTAATCACATTTTGTTTTGTTGGCGTATAGTGTGTCTTCTCTGGTTTGACAACTTCAGTTATCTGCATATGTCTTTGGTCGGTTCTACTCATTAAATAAAGTTTAATTTTTGTCCACAAGCATATCTGCTTGTATTTGAAGTACGGAAATCTGTGCTTCAAATCGTCTTTTGCTTTAGAATAACAACATTTGACAGTTTCATAAAGTTTGTGTGAAGTTTCTCATTTGTTGTTATTGTTTAATTTACTACTCGATACCATGTTGAATGCACTTGAATTAAATGCTTGTTGGATATGTTTGCTTGAATTGCTGTCCAGTTTCCGTCAGTATATTTTCTTTCTGTCCTGTTCACTTCTGCTTTCTGGAGATTCTCTTTGTACACATCCGCAGTTATTGTGGACTACTGGTGTCTTTTCTGACTCAGTATGTAACGCTATTCTGTTATATAGGCTAAAACAGTGCAAGATGTGAGTGATGTGTCATATATTCACCAGTGGCTCTGGCTTTGCGGTCGCATCTGTTTCAGAACTGCAGCTGTTAAAACATTCGGCAGCGCTTTTGCTTCCTCCGCGATCCATACAAAAGTAAGCCATCACATCGCATTTTAACATCCTACAGTCCCAATCCTCATTCACTCTGCTGTAAAGCTACATTTGATTAACCTTGAAGACATTGTACCGTCTAATAAATCAGCCTATTCCAAATTTCATCCCATTTGCGATTAGTTTCGATATTGGTATTATTTGCTCCACGTACCATTTTTTAGCCAGTACATGATTATTAACAACCCTTACTTTTTGGAATAACAAAAAGTCTCTGTCGGCATTTTCTTTCAGTTTCCCTCTAACAACTCCGAACATCTTCCTCCAACTACTTGCAGGTATTTTTGGGGGGTTGGTGTTCACATCTATACCTAGTATTCTGTCTCTTAAAGTCCGTGATTGTTGGCTACTCTTATACCCTTTCCTAACACAAGAATCTTGGTCATGTGGCTATTAACTTTAGCACCTGATGCTACGCTGTAAGTGTCTAGTATTTTCAAAACTTTCGTCAGATCTTCTTCGTCTTTTACTGCTGTTCCGAAATCTTCAGCGTAAGCTTTAAGTGCAAAATCTACACCAAAGACAATTAATTGTTAAACTTCGTGCTCTACTGCTAACAAAAGGAGATCCAGTGCTATCGCGAACACATTTATTGCTAAGGAACATCTTTGCTTTACTGATAGATTTATGTATATTAAATCCATTGCTTGACCATATACCACAATTCTCGATCTTGACGGACTTTATAGTGTTTTAATGGCGTTTACAAATTTTTGAGTAAATTCTTTTGCTGTCATTATGCTGTAAAGACGCTTTTGACTGTAATATCCCGCGGTTTGGGAGGCTGTGAAACCTATCAGAGTAATGGGCCTGTTCGGACACCGTTACACTCCTCTTAAGACTGCATGTTAAATTACGCAACGGAATCGCCATCTTGAAATGCCCTAACATAGAACCATAAGGTGTGAAATTGCAATAATCCTACTTTATAACTACCCATTCAAACACTAGAATAAATCAGTGAATTAAAGGGGACCGCGTTTCCCTTCAAATAAAAATGTAAATGAAACATAAAGCTATTATTTTTTATATTAGCCAATTTACATTCTACGAAAATACTAAGTTCCTTGCTGACGACAACTAACAAGATAGGCCAACGACGGTATGGCTACCGTATCCCAGCTGCACATTAAATCATTAATCCATTGTAACCCAACGGTTAAGTTAGAATCTCGTGTGGTCGACTGAATACAGTATCAAGCGGTACTAAGGCTTGAGTCGGGTTTAACGCAGCTGTGGCAACTGTACACTTCCTATCTACACATTAACTGTGCGCCTGCTTAGCTGGATGGTAAGCCGGCACGGTAGCTCAGCGTGTTCGGTCAGAGGGATAGCTACCCTCTGTGATAAAAAAACTGAGTTAATGGATCAACAACGAACTGAAACGTGTGTCTTTCGACGTCCGCCCAGAGCAGATACAACGAACGAAAACGAACAAAACGAGTTAAAAAAAAAGGTGGTAACGTGATCGCCTCCCGTGCAAAAGGGCCCGGGTTCGATTCCCGGCAGGGTTGGAGATTTTCTCCATTCGGGGACTGGGTGTTATGTTGTCGTCCTCATTATTTTATCTTCATCACCGGCGCGCAAGTCGTCCAATGTGGCGTCGATTCAAACAAGACTTGCACTTGGCGGCCGAACTTCCGCGGATGGGGCCTCCCGGCCAACGATGCCACACGCTCATTTCATTTCATACACATTAACTCACCCCTAGTGTGCCGGGCTGCTGTATACTCTCATCAGTCTGCTGTGGCGGTAATCAGAGGACTGTTGTCATAGTAGAGAACCAGAATCTCACTCGCCAGTATTCGGACACCTCCAAGTACCACGATGTCTAGAGCCGGCGACCTGTCTGCACTCACAATCAAACCAAGAGTGTCCCTTTATTCTTCCGCCAGCTCCAGACTTGGCAATGTGCGCCAATCTGGCAGCAAATGCCGATCAGGAACTACATTTTCCACCAATAGCGTGTCAGCGCCACGTTTTACATATTTCCACCCCGGAATGTCGTCAGTCATTGGCCAATCAGAGCACATTTTCCTCACTAGTATCTTCCAGAAATTCCCGTCTGACGTCAGCTGGCGATGGGCGAATCAGAGCGTAGTTTAAGGGGAGGTTTACTATCTTTTGGTTCAAAAAATCGATTTTTTAAAAATTGCATTTTTGGATCCATAAATGTATTTAAAATCCAGCCCTGAAACGGTTTTTCCGAATACGAAACGGAAATGTTTGTTATCCGCGATTGAACAAAATAATGCACCTGCCTAAAATCGGCCTTTTCCACGCACCAGTATTTTTCATTCGGAGGACGAGTTATTGCACCCGTGCTTGGGAGGAAACACAAAATTCAAATGAAAGTGTGAACGCGTGTGTTTGGAAGTTAGCCTCCAAGCATTTGCATTCTGGTGCGAAGACTGTGGAGATTGCGACTTTCCTGGCAGCGAGCAGCTTCAACGAAGAGTATTCAACAATTCTGAAGACCATGACAACGATGGACGTCACCCTGGGACTCTATTCGACGCAGTTCGCAAAGCATTGGGAGGACCACCGGATTCAAGCGGCCGAAAACCGCTTCTCACCGGCCTTACGAGCGGCTCTGGAGCAGCGCTGGATGGCCCAGATCGAGCAGAACGCCTTATATGAGGAAGAGGAAGGACTAGTTTAAGGGACCGGAATAGCATATTGAGCGTACGTCACATAATATTTCATTTATAAGCAGTCAAAACGTCAAACGCCTTTTTCTAGAAATGGCGTTTTTTTTATCGCGCGGTATGGTAACCCCAAATCCACTGAACCGATTGGCATGATTCTTTGTTTCCGACGAAAATAACTAAATTGTCTAGGAGTTGTACCACGTTTATTCTGATCCATCAAAAAAATGGTTCAAATAGCTCTGAGCTCTATGGGACTTAAGTCCCTTAGAACTTAGAACCAATTAAACCTAACTAACCTAAGGACATCACACACATCCATGCCCGAGGCAGGATTCGAACCCGCGACCGGCGCGGTCGCGCGGTTCCAGACTGTAGCGCCTAGAACCGCTCGGCCACCCCGGCTGGCTCCGATCCATCAACTATAAATATTTTCACTTGGCTGACGAAGTAAAACAATCCATGAAAGAAACCCTATTTTTTAAAAAAAAGACAGCCATTTTGTTTCCTATGGTCCAAATAACTTAAGCGAGGTACAACTCCTAAAGAATCTTATATACTTCGCTAACGTCAACTCAATTTTGATTTCAGACGACTGACCTGTGACATACCGCGCGTGGAGGTGTACAACGAAATTTTGTTTCGTTCCGACGGCACATCCGCCTTTGGTCTTCGTCATTTCCGGTCGAAAACATTCCAGTTTGTAGAGGAAATATTAATAAACATTTTGACCAAATTTGACATTGATATCTATAACACATCCCGAGAAATAAATTCTCAAGAAACATTCTTTTTTCGGGCCAAAGATAGTAAACCTCCCCTTAACTCTTCTAAATTACCCAAAGTCTCTGTTCTTACGGTCGTTTGCCGCAACATTCCAAGACTCGTACATTTCCGCTATAAATTGCGGTGTCCCACCAAGCACTTGAAACTGTTACCCTTGGCCGTCCCAAGAGGTGAGTCGTGTCACAAGCCGCTACCCCCGACTTAGTGAAAAGGACCGGTAGGTTCCGTAAGCTTCCGTCGGTGGCCACTTGAAACGCTGAAGCCAGCACAAAGCACTGAGTGCGTACGACACAGCTGCGTCATTCAGAGCAGTGTGCGATCTACGCATGTATCATGTATTCACAGACTGAACCATTAGCCCCTTTACCGAAGACCACTGTAATTGTTATAAAATACATTTCCCTGTAATAAATCAACATAATGAGACTAAGTAGGTGCAGCCCAGCGTTCTGCCTATCGCCAGTCGTGACAAGGGGCAGATAAATTTAGTATAAATGGAAGGAGGCAAGCCAGATGGGTTGTAACCTATGACTTATTCTATCAAACTCTTTCAAAAAGTCATTTGATAATACAGCTGCACTATGTTTTGTTGTTGACGTCGCCCTTATCAAATTTTTGCAAACAGTGACGGTGTGTGGAGGAGGGTACTTCTGGTAATACTAACTGATCCCTCCTATCCTGTTCCATTTGCGAATGGCTCGTGGTGGGCATGATTGTCGGTAAATCTAAGTGTTGGGTCTAATTTCTCGAGTTTTCTCGTCGCACTCATCTCGTAAGACGTATTTGGGAGGGGGTAATATGTTTTACGACTCTTCCCGGAACGCACTCTCTACGAATTTCCATAGTAAACTTCTCCGTGATTCACAAATCCCCTCTTGAAACGTCTGCCTTTCGAGTTTATTGAGCATTTGTGTAACACTCTCGTGCCAACTAAACGACCCCGTGACGAAACGTTTCTGCCTGGTCTACCTACTTAGGTCCGAGATTGATGAACATAGCTTAAATCGATCGTACAAGCGCCTTGTTAGCTAAGTCTTTCGTAGATGGGTTACATTTCCTTCACATTCTTTCTACGAATCTGTCAGGCATCTACTTTTCCTGCTATTTGTTTTATGTGGCCATTACACTTAGGGCCGCTCTGGATAGTTACTCCTAGGTTTTTACGGTAGAGACTGTTTCCAGAAATTTGTCATCAATAGCGTAGTTGCATAGTAGTCAATTTCTTTTCCTATTTATAGGCAATATTTAATCTTTAATTAGGTTCAGGGTCAACTGCCAGAGCCTGCACCATTCACCAGTCCTCTGTAAGTCCTTGGGCATATCATTACTGTGTTCTGGCGATGCTACCTTCGTTTAGGCAACCGCTTCAACGGCGAATAGCCTTACGGAGCTTCCCTTCATTTTCTACGAGATCATTTATATCATCATTTATATTGGTTGGTTGATTTGGGGGAGGGAACCATACAACGAGGTCATCGGTCCCATCAGATTAGGGAAGGATGTGAAAAAAGGCGGCCGTGCACTTTCAAAGGAACCACCCCAGAATTTGCCTGAAGTGATTTAGGGAAATCACAGGAAACCTAAATCAGGATGGCCGGATGCGGGTTTAAACCATCGTCCTCTCAAATGCGAGCCCAGTGTGATAACCGCTGCGCCACCTCGCTCGCCAACTAAGATATAGCATTTATAGAACTTATGTTGTGAATAGTAGCGGTCCTGCCACACTTCGATGGGATAACCTGAAATTATATTTACATCTGTCGATTTTGTTCCGTTACGAGCGACGTGTCCAATTCTCTCTGAAACGAAGACTGAATCCAGTCGCAAATCTGGTCCGATACTCGGTTGGCTCATATTTATTTTAAGACAAAAAGGGATGAATGGCATTAACTGTCAGTGGACATTGATTTAAATCGACGGGGAAAGTTGAAAAATTGTGCCAAACTGGGATTCGAACCCTGGTAACCTGCGTACTACCCAGACGCGCTGACCACTGCGCCATCCGGATAGGGTGTTCAGCGCCACACATACCCTAGCACGCCTCCGTCAGACCCAAATTCTCAACTTATCCACACACTACTGATGTAGGGTCCGTTGCCCATTACCGTCATTACTCGCGGAATTGCGCCGACTCCCTTAATAGTTCGAGCGTGGTATGCATCCGCAAGTTATTGATTGGTTGAAGTGATCAACTTGTTGTCCACCCTTAATTATATACGTGGTGTCCGTTCTTTCGGACGTGCCCATATGAAGCATTCCAGGACCGTGTCACCTGCCATCCTGATGTCTAGGAACACGGCATCAACCTAAGCACTGATGCCTGCAGCACTGTGGATTTCATGGAGGAACAGAGCGATCTTAGTTTCGTAAGATCTCTGTTCGCGGAATCCATGTTGACTTTTATGGAGATTTTCGTTCTCCGAAAACGTCATAATACGTGAGCGTAAAACATGTACCATTGTAAACTTATCAGTCCGTCGCTGACATAGAAGACTGCAAACCTTCTTTCCTTCCCGTCTGCGCAAGCTGTGGAGTGACTAGAGTACATGTAAAGCTTACTGGGACAGGGTAAATGCTAGCTACAATGAAGTCGATAACTCGATCGTAATATTGGCATTTTAATTTGATATTCCCCACAACTGACAAAATTTACAAAAAAATGTGAATCTCTTTGTCCACCCACACACTCCTGAGAACGGCACATTAACAATTTGCAATTACTCGCCCCTATTACCGGCAGCTGCGTTGATAAATACTCGGCACCTTGCAAGGATAATTTCTAGATAGAGAATATTAGGTAAGTTGTTGAAAGTGGTTAGGCGTTGGTGAAAACCTCGCTTCTGAGCACACAAAGAGCTCTAACCGCAGAACTCTGCACGGAACACGCGTTGGTGCAATGCTGCGATACAGACCGTATATCTCCCTTCGAAGACGATGGCGAAGACGCCGTCTCGATGGCTGAAGGCGAAGTCCTTCCACAATTCTCTCTTCTCCCACGCGTACGAAAACGCGGCGAAAGAATACTCAGTTTCGGCCAATGTCGAACGCTCTATCATCGCCGAAATCATCCAACGGCATTTCTGAGATCTACCCAATGATCGAGTAGGTCATAACGCCCGTAGGCAAACGAAATTCCCGTCTTCGCCACTTGTTGCCCAGCACAGGTGGCTCCGGATGCCGGGCTACCCCCAAAAGCGCCTTATTGTCCCACGTTTCCGGTGACCGCTACCTGCCGTCCACGGCAGGCCATCTGCAGACTTTACATTCCACAATTCTCAACTTCCGACGTTTTCACCAACGATTTAAGTTAGTGGCTCAATCCTGCAGACATGCAGGGAGTACTGCTCGAGAGTGCCTCATATTTGTCATAATTCAATAGAGTCATGATCTGATGCCCTTGCCAGTCCCTTTATTATTAATACTAATGTTGGTGAGCTAACGTGTAAGTGCCCATGTCCTGGCACCTTACACCATAATTCTACGGCATATTGACATTAGCGGTATAGGCATAATTATTTGCATCTGTCCTACGAACCTGCTTAGAAACCGGAATGATCTTCGCTTTTTTCCAGTCTCTAGGTGTCTGTTGCTCCAGCTACCTGCGGTAGTCTTGCAGAAAATTGCAGAGATGAGTTGCGGCACGTTGGCGCTCGAGTGATCTTCGTGTGTGTGTGTGTGTGTGTGTGTGTGTGTGTGTGTGCGTGTGTGTGTGTGCGCGCGCTTGCGCGTTCCGCGTTGAGAAAAATGGCCCCGGCGGAAGACTGAAGGGCCAACAGAGGGTGAGGTTCGGCGAGCTACCTGGTAGGGCGGTGCGGTCACGGCAGATAGAATCGGTGCCGCGGGCTGCCAAGTGATCAAGAGCGATTGTGTGCGCTGCGACCAGAGAAAGCAGGCCGACCTACCTGCGACGCAGCGACAGCTGAGCTGGAGGAGTGTGGGCGGACCCCCAGCCGAGAGTAAATCACCTCACCTCACACCAGGCGACCACCAGCTCTGTGCCTGGCGGTCCTAGGGCATCGGGAACGCTCCGCCGGCAACCTAATCGACGCCCAAGTCTCTGCGGGGTGAAAATTACCAACAAAAACACTGTCCACTCATGAGAAATCGGCTTACGAGTAACTGATTAATATATTGCAGTCACAGTTGTGGTTATTAACGGTTTCAGGCGTTTGAGGCTCTCTTCTGTTTTACAAAACAAACAAAAAAGTATAAATACATAGCATGCACTACATCTACATTTATACCCCGCAAGCCACCCAAGGTGTGTGGCGGAGGGCACTTTACGTGCCACTGTCATTACCTCCCTTTTCTGTTCCAGTCGCGTATGGTTCGCGGGAAGGACGACTGCCGGGAAGCCTCCGTGCGCGCTCGAATGTCTCTAATTTTACATTCGTGATCTCCTCGGGAGGTATAAGTAGGGGGAAGCAATATATTCAATACCTCATCCCGAAACGCACCCTCTCGAAACCTGGACAGCAAGCTACACCGCGATGCAGAGCGCCTCTCTTGCAAAGTCTGCCACTTGAGTTTGCTAAACATCTCCGTAACGCTATCACGCTTACCAAATAACCCTGTGACGAAACGCGCCGCTCTTCTTTGGATCTTCTCTATCTCCTCTGTCAACCCGATCTGGTACGGATCCCACACTGACGAGCAATACTCAAGTATAGGTCGAACGAGTGTTTTGTGAGCCACCCCCTTTGTTGGTGGACTACATTTTCTAAGGACTCTCCCAATGAATCTCAACCTGGTACCCACCTTACCAACAATTAATTTTATATGATCATTCGACTTCAAATCGTTCCGCACGCATACTCCCAGATATTTTACAGAAGTAACTGCTACCAGTGTTTGTTCCGCTATCATATAATCATACAATAAAGGATCCTTCTTTCTATGTATTCGCAATACATTACATTTGTCTATGTTAAGGGTCAGTTGCCACTCCCTGCACCAAGTGCCTGTCTGCTGCAGATCTTCCTGCATTTCGCTACAATTTTTTAATGCTGCAACTTCTCTGTATACTACACCATCATCCACAAAAAGCCGCATGGGACTTCCGACACTATCTGCTAGGTCATTTATATATATTGTGAAAAGCAATGGTCCCATAGCACTCCCCTGTGGCACGCCAGAGGTTACTTTAACGTCTGTAGACGTCTCTCCATTGATAACAACATGCTGTGTTCTGTTTGCTAAAAACCCTTCAATCCAGCCACACAGCTGGTCTGATATTCCGTAGGCTCTTACTTTGTTTATCAGGCGACAGTGCGGAACTCTATCGAACGCCTTCCGGAAGTCAAGGAAAATAGCATCTACCTGGGAGCCTGTATCTAATATTTTCTGGGTCTCGTGAACAAATAATGCGAGTTGGGTCTCACACGATCGCTGTTTCGGGAATCCATGTTGATTCCTACAGAGTAGATGCTGGGTTTCCAGAAACGACATGATACCCGAACAAAAAACATGTTCTAAAATTCTACAACAGATCGGCTTCCAAGTTTTGGTCTATAGTTTTGCGCATCTGCTCGACGACCCTTCTTGAAGACTGGGACTACCTGTGCTCTTTTCCAATCATTTGGAACCTTCCGCTCCTCTACAGACTTGCGGTACACGGCTGTTAGAAGGGGGGCAAGTTCTTTCGCGTATTCTGTGTAGAATCTGATTGGTATCTCGTCAGATCCAGTTGACTTTCCTCTGTTGAGTGATTCCCGTTGCTTTTCTAATCCTTGGACACTTATTTCGATGTCAAAGCGAATGCTTACCTCATGTAAATGATAATTAATTGAAATCCTCAGCTGCCGACAGGTGTTGTTGGTATACCTCGATGTAGACAGCTGAAAATGTATGCCACGGCCGGAACTCGAAACCGGGATCTCCTGCTTACATGGCAGACGCTCTATCAATCTGAGCCACCGACGGCACAAACGATAGTGCGACTGCAGGGACTTATCCCTTGCACGCTTCCATCGAGACCCACATTCCTAACTGTCCACAATCTACTCTTACGGGAATCGTCACCTTAGTTGGCGCCAATAATCAGTGAATGGGCAAATATCTATTAGCAACATTACGTATGTAGATTGTGGACAGTTCGGAATGTGGGTCTCGAGGGAAGCGTCCAAGGGATCAGTCCCTGCATTCGCCCTATTCTTGTGTCCTCGGTGGCTTAGATGGATGCCGGCACGATAGCTCATCGTGTTCGGTCAGAGAGTTGCGTGCTCTCTGTAATAAAAAAAACTGAGCCAAGGAATCAACGAGCAACTTGAACGGGTGTGTTGTCCGCCCAGACCAAACACAACGAACTTATCGAACGAACAGAAAAAAAGAGGGATATAGCGTCTGTCACGTAAGCAGGAGATCCCGGGTTCGAGACCCGGTCGGGGCACACATTTTCAGCTGTCCCCATCGTGGTATAGGTATCAACAATACCTGTCGGCAGTTCAGGGTTTGAATTAATTATCATTTATTCTAGAGAAGCTGCACCGTCATCAGTGGTATCTGTTCTTTCGGGGACAGTTACTATCTTCATACTTAAGTCATGTAGTTATTACGTCTCCTGCTTCACAACACCCCACTCCCTCGCACATCATCTACGTACATCTTAACGTTATAATAATTCTTCTCTGATCTACAATAAAACATTTATCTAAGTTTTTCTCAGGAAGAGAAGAAGAACTGTTATAACGACGAGGCTTTGGAATAAAGGAAACGAAGTGATCGGCGTAGCTAGTTTTCGCGGACAGTCATTATTAGAGTGATGATAATCCGTGTATCAATGCTGGCATGTACAAAAAAAATGGTTCAAATGGCTCTGAGCACTATGGGACTCAACTGCTGTGGTCATCAGTCCCCTAGAACTTAGAACTACTTAAACCTAACTAACCTAAGGACATCACACACATCCATGCCCGAGGCAGGATTCGAACCTGCAACCGTAGCGGTCGCGCGGTTCCGGACTGTAGCGCCTAGAACCGCTCGGCCACTCCGGCCGGCCCTGGCATGTACAAAAATGCATTCAAGAATTAGTAATTGCACTTGGTAAATCTTTGACAGGTAATGAAGACAGCTTCTTCGATCGATCATGCAAATTTGCATATAGTCGGCTACAACGGCAGCCGATCAATCGCATCACCATATCAAAACTTCCACGTTGTCTCTTCTTACAAATTCTGAAACAGACGGAAATTGGTTAGGCTAAGGTAAATACAAGTATTTTAGTAAACATCAATATTTCATTATAACGTGTATTTTCTCATAAAATGTACAATCATGAAAGATTACCGCATCTCCTAATTACAGCGTGCACAAGACAGAAGAAAAGAAAGAGAGTGCAATTGCGAAGGAGACAAAATAGCAAGCTAAAGAAATTAGTCTCATCATTTGTTTCACAGATTAAAGCGTTGCGTTGTTCTAAGGGATGGTCGATAATGCATCTAATTTTGAAAAAGGAGTGTCACAATGTGATGCGTGACACGAGAAGTTCGCTGTCGGCACAGTAGTGTTGAGACAGCATTACAAGGAGACGAACTGGACCGATTTCAACCAAACTTGGTACACATATCACCTACTGTCTGGAAATCATCGCTGTCGGGGTGACATTGACCTAACTTTCAAAGGGTTGAAAGTGGGGGCGAAAAAGCAGTGTAACTAACATCGCACGAATACCCATACTTTTTTCATTTAGTAACTGAGAATGATAGCATTTACAAATTTGCAACGAACTTTGCACATAGCTTCAAACCTTTACGAAATTTCTTTTCGCTGACGACCCCCACAAAATGAAGAAAGGAGAAAAGTTTATCGCTTAATACATTTTCGCTGTTATGCAGTAAAACTGGCGCATGAAGTGTGACGTTTTAATTTATAATTTATTACTTATTTAACACTTTCGCTGCGGCATCGGTGCAGGCGCACAACTCTCCAGTGCGGCCTGGCAGCGTGCGAGTGCGGGCCGGTAACAAACACTCTGAAACGGCAGGTACCGCTCGGAGCCGACGCTCCTAAGCACACCTGAGCTACAGGCCGACGTCAAGACCTTGTAAGATCTGTACGGTCATGTCCTATACTGGCTTAATGATGACACCTTAGATGCATTACTTTTTCGTCGTCGACTTCCACACAATCGTCGTGATCCCTATCGTCAGGTTCGGAACTGTCTCGAGACAGATTTGAAAGCTGTGCTTCTACGCTATCATTATTATTATTATTCTGGATTTACAATGTGAGTACATTTTTCCAGCACCTATTCTAGATTACAGTAAGTCACTAATTATTGTTCTCCACTCTTCTCTATTTGTCCATAAATCTTCAGGAATGCTGTTCTTCCTCATTGCTGACTGAACTCCCTGTATCCATGTATCAGGTGGTCGTCCCCTTTTTCTTCTTCCAATTGGTACCCAGTCGATTACGCGTTTTGGTATCCTTTCCTGTTCCATTCGTCTGATGTGTCCATACCATTTAAGTTGTTTGTGCTCGATGAAATCAATAATTGAATTTTTACATTTCATCTTGACTCTAATTACTTCATTTCTTATTCTTTCTCGTATTGATATTCTTGCTGAACGTCTCCAGAAATCCATTTCTGTGGCTAATAATTTTGATTTCAGTTGCCTTTTTGTTGTCCACACTTCTGAACCATATGTAATAATGCTCCTAACTATTGTTTTAAAAATCCTTATTTTGTTATCAGTTGTTATGTGTTTGTCCCAGAGAATTCCATTCAATAAAGAGACTGTCGTCTTTCCAGAATTTATTCTTGATCTAATTTCTTTGTCCTGTTTCCCATCATTTGTAATTTTCACACCTAAATATTTATATTCCTCAGTAGCTGTTATTGTTCCCATCCCTTCTTCTAATATTAAGTCTCCATTCACTCCACCAATTACCATGTACTTTGTTTTATTCACGTTTACATTTAGACCTGATTTTTTATATTCTTGAATCAATTTTCTGGTCATATACTGTATGTCCTCATAGTCTTGGGCTATAATCAGTTGGTCATCTGCAAATTGTAACGAGTATATTGTTCTATCATTTATTGGTATTCCCATAGCGTGACATTTTTTCTTCCAATTCTGTAAAATTACTTCTGTATATATTTTATACAATGTAGGTGAGATGCTACATCCTTGACGTAATCCTTTTGTGACTTGGAATCCATGTGATAGATATTTACCAATTTTTATTTTTGAAATAGACGCTATCATCATACTGCAATTCTTCTGCAACCTCTAAATGACAATCTGCGTGGTTTGCCTCGTCCTCACTAGACAGAAAATCACTGTCGTCTAGTACACTAAGTAACTGTTCCTCTGTCAATTTAACACTTTTCCTGCTCCTTTTTACATTGGAAGGTCCAGGTGTCGGTTCATTAGCCGCCATTACGAACAATATACGTTCGATAACTGACCACACAAAACAAAAGTTTACACGCTTTCATGCTAGCTTAGACGCTGCAACTAGACTGAGTAATCCGACAGTGAGAGCGGACGCTTATATGCGTCAGTCGCACTGGCTCGTGGCTTGTAGTGACGCTTATAAGCGCCAGCCGCAGCGAAAGTGTTAATACTAACGCTATTCATAACACATTTCGCAGATAGTACCCACATATGCCAGTGGATGTATATGTAAAATTATATTACTGAACAGCGCATTCTTCAGTAGATTCGACGTCATAAACATTGCTCTGCGTGAAAATGAAACTCCAGGCGAAATTCGCTAGAGGAGAAGAGAGGAGGAGGAGTAGGTTATTGCTTAACCTTCCGTCTCCAATGACATCATTCGAGATGGAGCACAGGCTCGGATTAGGGAAGGATGGGGAAGGAAATCGGTTGTGCGCATGCAAAGGAACCATCCCGGCAATTTGCCTGGAGCGATTTAGGGAAATCAAGTAAAGCTTAAATATGGATGGCCAGACGTCGGTTTGAACCAACATCATTCCGAATGCGAGTCCAGTGTGCTAACCACTGCGCCACATCGCGCCCCATTGCTGGTGAAATTCGCTAGAAATACGGACGAAATATATGTACAAATACGAAATACGTTAAACATCTGTGAAGGACATTTTGCATGTGTGTACACGGGCAAAGCCATGGGCAGAAAGCTCATCATAAAACCTTCGATCTATTTCGAACAAATTTCGAACACATATTAGTTACCATTTGGAAAGAAGTACTGTTGGGGTAGGAACCATCTTCCTCCTATTAGGGATGAGCGTGATGACTAGGATAGCCGGCCGCGGTGGCTGAGCGGTTCTAGGCGCTTCAGTCCGGAACTGCGCGACTGCTACAGTCACAGGTTCGAGTCCTGCCTCGGGCATGGATGTGTGTGATGTCCTTAGGTTAGTTAGGTTTAAGTAGTTCTAAGTTCTAGGGGACTGATGGCTTCAGATGTTAAGTCCCATAGTGCTCAGAGCCATATGAACCATTTGATGACGAGGATAGAGAGGAGGGGAGGGGGGACAGACAGGCAGCGACCGAGAAGGAGAAGTTAGGAGCAGATGGGGGGGGGGGAGGTGAAATGGACAAAGAGAGAGGGTATAGGGGGAATTGACAGAGAGAGGAGGAAGAGATGGGCAGTAAAAAGGAAAGATGAGGAGTGACAGGGAGAGGGAAGAGGAAGGCAGAGAGTGGGCAGGATGAGATGAAGAGACAGAGGAGGAAGAAATGGACAGCCAAAAAGGAAGAGGAGAAGACAGACAGAGGGAGGGGTGAGGAGGAGACAAGAAGATAGCGAGGGATTAAAATATGGAGAGAGGGACGAGAAAGGAGAACACAGACAAAAAGAGTGAGGACGAGATAGAGGGGGACGAGGAGATAGACAGAGGGGAAAGGAACAGATGGACACAGGGGGAGAAGCAGAGAGAGGGGTGGCAGAGGAGATGGACAGAGAGAGGGAAGGAGGAGGAGATGGACTAATAGAGCACTGGAATAGGCAACTCCAGGTACGCAGATAATCTATTATAAATTATGAAATTAGAGTAATAACAAACGAATCGAGAATAAACACAAAGGAATTTCTGAATACACATAAACTGTTTATCAGATAGGTGAGCAGTTCTATCAGACTGTTCGCAGATGGTCCTACTGCCTACAGTAAGAAACACTAGGACAAACTTACCACTTAGTGTAATAAATTGGCGGCTCCCTTTAATCAAGAACAAGTGCACGATAGTGTGTAGACACTACGCTATACTACACTACTGACCATTAAAGTCGCTACACCAAGAAGAAATGCAGATGATAAACGGGTATTCATTGGACAAATATATTATACTAGAACTGACATGTGATTACATTTTCACGCAATTTGAGTGCATAGTACCCAGAACCACCACCTCTGGCCGTAATAACGGCCTTGATACGCCTGGGCGTGTACAGGTACAGCTGCCCATGCAGCTTCAACACGATATCACAGTTCATCAAGAGTAGTGACTGGCGTATTCCGACGAGCCAGTCGCTCGGCCACCATTGACCAGACGTTTTCAATTGGTGAGAGATCTGGAGAATGTGCTGGCCAGTCGAACATTTTCTGTAACCAGAAAGGCCGGTACAGGACCTGCAACATGCGGTCGTACATTATCCTGCTGAATTGTAGGGTTTCGCCGGGATCGAATGAAAGTTAGAGCCACGGGTCGTAACACATCTGAAATGTAACGTCCACTGTTCAAAGTGCCGTCAATGCGAACAAGAGCTGACCGGGACGTGTAGCCAATGGCACCCCATACCATCACGCCGGGTGATACGCCAGTATGGCGATGACGAATTCACACTTCCAATGTGCGTTCACCGCGATGTCGCCAAACATGGACGCGACCATCATGATGTTGTAAACAGAACCTAAATTCATCCGAAAAAATGACGTTTTGCCATTCGTGCACCCAGGTTCGTCACTGAGTACACCATCGCTGGCGCTCCTGTCTGTGATGCAGCGTCAAGGGTAACCGCAGCCATGGTCTCCGAGGTGATAGTCCATGCTGCTGCAAACGTCGTCGAACTGTTCTTGCAGATGGTCGTTGTCTTGCAAACGTCCCCATCTGTTGATTCAGGGATCGAGACGTGGCTGCACGATCCGTTACAGCCATGTGGATAAGATGCCTGTCATCTTGACTGCTAGTGATACGACGCCGTTGGGATCCAGTACGGCGTTCCGTATTACCCTCCTGAACCCACCGATTCCATATTCTGCTAACAGTCTTTGGATCTCGACCAACGTGAGCAGCAATGTCGCGATACGATAAACCAAAATCGCGATAGGCTACAATCCGATTTTTATCAAAGTCGGAAACGTGATGGTACGCATATCTCCTCCTCACACGAGGCATCACAACAACGTTTCACCAGGCAACGCAGATCAACTGCTGTTTGTGTATGAGTAATCGGTTGGAAACTTTGCTGATGTCAGCACGTTGTAGGTGTCACCACCGGCGCCAACCTTGTATGAATGCTCTGAAAAGTTAATCATTTGCATATCACAGCATCTTCTTCCTGTCGGTTAAATTTCGCGTCTTTAGCTCGGCATCTTCGTGGTGTAGCAATTTTAATGGGCAGTAGTGTAAGTATCAAAGAGAAAGAATCTGATTACAAGAGTAGCGGCGAACAACTGCAGCAAGCCATATCGTTTAAATATTTCGGTTATCAATGAGTAGCTATCTGAAATAGGACGATCACGTAAAACCAGTATTAGGGCAGACAAATGGAAGACTTCGATTTGTTGGGAGGGTTCTGGGATGTCCAGTAGATCTGCAAAGAAAAACGTATTCAGAAAAATAGTGCGACCAATTCTTGAGTATTGCTCTTGGGTTTGAAGTTTTAATCAAGCTGGCATAACAGCAGACATGGAAAGAATTTAGCGCTGCTAGGAATGTAACAGGTCGATGTATCCCATATGATAGCTAACAGAGGTGCTCGGGAAATTTGAGTGGGAATATATGGAAGAAAGGCGACCTTGTTTTCGAAAACGCCTGAAGAGTAGATTTAGCGAACCGGTTTTGGTGGAAGATTGTGCGCCAGTTTTCCTGTGACCATCGTATATCTCTCGCAGAGTTCACGAGAACAAACTGCGAGAGATAGGTCGGCAGAGAGTGAAAGATATCTGTTGATTCAGTCACCCTTAATTTCGATTAAGTATTTTTGCTTATCGATTATGGAAGAGTTCTTTGGTATATTTTCCAACTACTCGCTAGTCGAAGATGATATCCTTCTGGTTCATGGGACGTGTTTAGGTTTCACTAGCCGTCTTTGAAGTGAGTTTCTCAGCTAATGAACGCCTAAAGCGTGGTGGTGTCACGTGAGGGTGTTGTATTTGAGCAAAGAGAAGGAGGTACTTGCAAAGAAGCAGTTGTAATGGGGCAGTCGCAAGAAGGCAGTTACAAGAGGCAGTTGCAAGGAGGCAGTTGTAAAGAGTCAGTTGCACGGAAGCAGTTGTACTGAGGCAATCGCCATGTTGTTATCAGATGTGCACAGTCCTAAGTGGGCTTGCTATGTAACGCAATGATTTAGTCGGCGCTGGGAAGTTTTGCGCGTGAACGTCATGTAATTGTGAGTTGTTGTGAGCAGGTAATGCTGAGCCGGAAGAGGCCTATTCGAAGTTTTTGGTGTCAAACAAGCCGTTGTCTGATAACTCTGTTGCCACTCATTTGAAGAGAAGGCGTGCATGATATTGGTATGTGTACTGAGAATGCCTGCAATATTAGCTTTGAGAGAGCAAGCTATGTTTTCTGAACCGATTTTCTCAAGCACATGTTGCTTCTCTCCATGCATTCCACTTAGCGGTCCGAGGTAAGGTGATACTACTTTCCTTTCCTTAAGGCTTGCAGTGCATCTATTGGCAATGTGACTGATTAGGTTTTCTGATTAACCACGTAGCAGTGACGATTAGTCTGAGTTCAGTATTCAGCATACAGTATTCACCAAACCGATGGAAAATACGAGGGCAGTTCAATAAGTAATGCAACACATTTTTTTTTCTCGGCCAATTTTGGTTGAAAAAACCGGAAATTTCTTGTGGAATATTTTCAAACATTCCCGCTTCGTCTCGTATAGTTTCATTGACTTCCGACAGGTGGCAGCGCTGTACGGAGCTGTTAAAATGGCGTCTGTAACGGATGTGCGTTGCAAACAACGGGCAGTGATCGAGTTTCTTTTGGCGGAAAACCAGGGCATCTCAGATATTCATAGGCGCTTGCAGAATGTCTACGGTGATCTGGCAGTGGACAAAAGCACGGTGAGTCGTTGGGCAAAGCGTGTGTCATCATCGCCGCAAGGTCAAGCAAGACTGTCTGATCTCCCGCGTGCGGGCTGGCCTTGCACAGCTGTGACTCCTGCAATGGCGGAGCGTGCGAACACACTCGTTAGAGATGATCGACGGATCACCATCAAACAACTCAGTGCTCAACTTGACATCTCTGTTGGTAGTGCTGTCACAATTGTTCACCAGTTGGGATATTCAAAGGTTTGTTCCCGCTGGGTCCCTCGTTGTCTAACCAAACACCATAAAGAGCAAAGGAGAACCATCTGTGCGGAATTGCTTGCTCGTCATGTGGCTGAGGGTGACAATTTCTTGTCAAAGATTGTTACAGGCGATGAAACATGGGTTCATCACTTCGAACCTGAAACAAAACGGCAATCAATGGAGTGGCGCCACACCCACTCCCCTACCAAGAAAAAGTTTAAAGCCATACCCTCAGCCGGTAAAGTCATGGTTACAGTCTTCTGGGACGCTGAAGGGGTTATTCTGTTCGATGTCCTTCCCCATGGTCAAACAATCAACTCTGAAATGTATTGTGCTACTCTTCAGAAATTGAAGAAACGACTTCAGCGTGTTCGTAGGCACAAAAATCTGAACGATCTTCTCCTTCTTCATGACAACGCAAGACCTCACACAAGTCTTCGCACCCGAGAGGAGCTCACAAAACTTCAGTGGACTGTTCTTCCTCATGCACCCTACAGCCCCGATCTCGCACCGTCGGATTTCCATATGTTTGGCCCAATGAAGGACGCAATCCGTGGGAGGCACTACGCGGATGATGAAGAAGTTATTGATGCAGTACGACGTTGGTTCCGACATCGACCAGTGGAATGGTACCGTGCAGGCATACAGGCCCTCATTTCAAGGTGGCGTAAGGCCGTAGCATTGAATGGAGATTACGTTGAAAAGTAGTGTTGTGTAGCTAAATGATTGGGGAATAACCTGGTGTATTTCAATGCTGAATAAAACAACCCCTGTTTCAGAAAAAAGATGTGTTGCATTACTTATTGAACTGCCCTCGTATTTCTACATTTTTAAAAATATTGCCGAGTTAAGAACCAAGCCAAATATGCTGTATTAAGGGTAGTAGATGCTACGTGTTGTGTTAATTTATGCGGTGGTTTGTTATAGTAATTATTGTAATAAACCAGTAGTTTGAATTTTCCAATTTCTTTACCTTGGTAAGGCAATGCTCCCAGTTTTATGGCTTTTCTAAAGCAATAGTCAATAAATATTCTGTTATTAATGATATACGCTATTATTAACTTTTACTGCCTCAGTGCGGCATTTGAGGAGACACAGTTGCGAGGGTGTATTTTATAAAACAAGGTAAGTCAGGCAGTCGAATGACAAAGCTACGCCTGCCATGTTCTTATGTGATTCTTTTCAGTTTATGTGGCATTGTCAGTCCATGCATGGCAAATTGTATCTGAGATTTAATTTTTCATTCTCATACATGAGGATAAGAACTGACGGTTAGTGATCTACAGAAATTGTTTATTAACCGAACCATACCAGAACATCTCTAAAATACTGATACATTGCACCGTTGCACAATATATGTATTGGGGTCTATCGGACAGTGCTTGGATTTAGTCAGATGCTCATCATCGATATAGACAGGCCTGTCTCCTTTTATCAGACGCCATAAAAGAGCCGACGCACAGTTATTTTTCGTCCCAATTGCTGATGTGAAGTACCCTCAGCCACCGCCGTGCCAGAAAATCTTTAAAACTTTGTAAATTCTCTCCCGTCTCTTAGTAATATATTTCAGATGAAACGTTGTGACTCTAACAGCTTTTCGTTGTGCAGAATGCTAAAAACTTTGGTCCGTATTTACATTTCAAATCATAAGTTACAGAACTAGCGAGCTGGTGCACTGTTAGGACATTGTACTCGTGTTCGGGTCACCAGCAGTTGAAATCCCCATCACGTTATCAACATGTATGTGTTGCGTGACGTCAGTAAGTCGTTTAACGCGAGTTCCGGGATTGGTTCTTCGTAAGGGGACGTCCGAATTCCTCCGCCATCCTTACTACAATACGAGCTTCTACTCCGGTTATAATCACGACGGAAATGAAAACTCTAACTTCCGTCTCTTCTTCTACGTTACATAGATGTATCGTCAAAGATGACAATTGGCAATCAACGGGAATATATAAAATATTTTACAAATTTTGTCATTATGCTCCGTGAAAAGATTAAGAATGCTCGTAACGTAATTTGATAATACCTTATTTTGCAAAATACCATTAGTTATCCACGACCGGCATTGTGTTCTACAGTAAATTTGAAAAGGATTTAATGATCCTGTACTGCTAGGGTCACAGAATGCCAACTGTTTGGCAGAAGAAATACGGACTTATTGTGTTCTGTTACCAAAAAATTGTTCAAATGGCTCTGAGCACTATGGGACTTAAAATCTGAGGTCATCAGTCCCCTAGAACTCAGAACTACTTAGACCTAACTAGCCTAAGGACATCATACACATCTATGTCCGAGGCAGGATTCGAACCTGCTACCGTAGAGGTCGCGCGGTTCCAGACTGAAGCGCCCAGAACCGCTCGTCCACAACGGCCGGCGTTCTGTTACCAATATAAAAGTGTTTCACTGCAACGTCGCAAGTTCTTGAGCAACATTATTTATTGGACATTAGTGATGCATTATCACAGTATAGAATATTAACTTCATAAAGACAAGAATTATTTGTAAACTTTTATAGCCAGCATTACGATTTCTGTCAGCAGGTTAACTACAGATGCCTGCTGTTTCCATCTTTGTTTGCTTTGTGCACTACCACACTGATGTCACCTTAACTTCTACATTTATAGCCAACATTGGCAGAACCTCGCATTTTTACAAAGAAAGGCAGCCCATCCATTTTCGCAATTCGGAAAACTGACGATTCAAAGACCACAGTTGGACCACTGACAGCTCCTAAGTTTGTTACTTTCGATAACAATAAGCACTAAATTAAGACATTCTGCAAAAAAAAAAAAAAAAAATGCAACATCCAGAAATTGTCGTTTTTTAAAACAAATAAAACCATTCTACGGTGATTTGAGGAGGATTATAGTGAACTCATGTTGTCTCGACAACCAAATTCGTCTGATATAAATCGTATGGAACCCATATGGGTCGTATTCGGATGCCATCTTCTCCTACGCAAATCAACCGCCCGTTATTTACGCGAATTACATGGCCTGTGCGTAGACATTTGATGCCAAACATCTCCACAAACTATCGGCTTCCTGATAGAATCATTGATGCATTTCGTTCCAAAGACGGACACACCAGCTAACAGGTGGCTATAGTGTTTTCGCTCATCAATATATGTCGTGCAGGTGTGTTGCTATTTTGGCTATTCCTATACCGATCGGAAGGTCATCCCTGACGTTACACACAGTTATCATGACCGCCTCCTACAGGCAGAACGACACGAATAGGTTGCAGCATTTCTGCTGAGAGTAAAGCATCAGTAGGGATGCAACAGAGACGTCTGTAGAATAGTGGAGCGAACATCCATTATGCTACAAACGACAAGTGCGACCAACGGTTTGATCCATATCATAACGTTACGCACAGAGGGCTCTTGAATCAGGGAAGTTGCTCGACGTGTGCACCAGAGTCAAAGTGATATGGTGCGGACACGAAATCTGTTCCAGTTGACAGGTAGTGTTCACAACTTACATGTTCAGAGCTTACACCGCACAGGCTGTCTACGATCGAAAAGTGCACAGGATGATACACTATGTGATAAAAATTATCCGGACACCTGGATGAAAATGACTTACAAGTTCGTGGCGCCCTCCATCGGTAATGCTGGAATCCAATATGGTGTTGGCCCACACTTAGCCTTGATGACAGCTTCCACTCTCGCAGGCATACATTCAGTCAGGTGCTAGAAGGTTTCTTGGAGAATGGCAGTCCATTCTTCACGGAGAGCTGCACTGAGGAGACGTATCTGAGCCTGTCGGTGACGCCTGGCACAAAGTCGGCGTTCCAAAACATTCAAAAGGTGTTCTATAGGCTTCAGGTCAGGACTCTGTGCAGGCCAGTCCATTGTAGGGGTGTGTTATTGTCGTATAACCTCTCCGCCACAGGCCGTGAATTATGAACAGGTGTTCAATCGTGTTGAAAGCCGCAATCGCCATCCCCGAAGTGCTCTTCAATAGCCGGAAGGCAAGAAGGCGCTTAAAACATCAATGTAGGCCTGTGCTGCGTTAGTGCCACGAAAAACAACAAGGGCTGCAAGCCCCCTCCATGAAAAACACGACCATGCCATAACACCACCGCCCCCGAATTTTACTGTTGGCACTACACAAGCTGGCAGATGACGTTCACCGGGCATTCGCCATACACATACCCTGCCATCACACATGTTCACATGTGTGTGAAATCTCATGGGACTTAACTTGGCTCTGAGCACTATGGGACTCAACTGCTGAGGTCATTAGTCCCCTAGAACTTAGAACTAGTTAAACCTAACTAACCTAAGGACATCACAAACATCCATGCCCGAGGCAGGATTCGAACTTGCGACCGTAGCGGTCTTGCGGTTCGAGACTGCAGCGCCTTTAACCGCACGGCCACTTCGGCCGGCTTGGGACTTAACTGCTGAGGTCATCAGTCCCTAAGCTTACACACTACTTAACCTAAATTATCCTAAGGACAAACACACACAACCACGCCCGAGGGAGGACTCGAACCTCCGCCGGGATCAGCCGCACAGTCCGTGACTGCAGCGCCTTACACCGCTCGGCTAATCCCGCGCGCCATCGAATCGCCACATTGCGTACCTTGATTCGTCACTCCACACAACGTTGTTACACTGTTCAGTCGTCCAATGTTTACGCTCCTTGCACCAAGAAAGGCGTCGTTTGACATTTACCGGCGTGATGTGTGGCTTATGAGCAGCCTCTCGACCATGAAATTAAAGTTTTCTCACCTCCCGCCTGACTGTCATAGTATTTGCAGTGGATCCTGATGCAGTTTGGAGTTCCTGTGTGATGGTCTGGATATATGTCTGCCTATTACACATTACGACCCTCTTCAACTGTCAGCGGTCTCTGTCAGTCAACAGACGAGGTCGGCCTGTACGCTTTTGTGCTGTAACTATCCCTCCACGTTTCCACTTCACCATCACATCAGAAACAGTGGACCTAGGGATGATTAGCAGTGTGGAAATCTCGTGTACAGGCCGGCCAGTGTGACCGTGCGGTTCTAGGCGCTACAGTCTGGAACCGAGCGACCGCTCCGGTCGCAGGTTCGAATCCTGCCTCGGGCATGGATGTGTGTGATGTCCTTCGGTTAGTTAGGTTTAATTAGTTCTAAGTTCTAGGCGATTGATGACCTCAGAAGTTAAGTCGCGTAGTGCTCAGAGCCATTTGAGCCATTTGAATCGCGTACAGGTGTATGACACAAGTGACACCCAATCACCTGACCACGATCGAAGTCCGTGAGTTCCGCGTAGCGCCCCGTTCTGTTCTGTCACTATGTCTAATGACTACTGAGATTGCTGATATGAAGTACCTGGCAGTAGGTGGCAGCACAATGCACCTAATATAAAAAAACATATTGTTTGGGGGTGTCCGGATACTTTTGATCACATAGTGCAAATTTCTGAGAATTTTGAGTCAAAGGAACTGTGAGTTGACTGCTCCAGAACTGAATTCGGACTTAGAAGTGGCTACAGGGCATCTTGTATCGCATCAAGCTATTAGGAGACGATCAAATGATGCAAACCTCCATTCCAGACGAGCATGGTGAGCACAACGTCGTACAACAGAACACCACTGGCTGTTAGAGAAGGTTAAGGAATCACGCAGGATGGACGCCCCAGAACTGGCGTCAGGTGTTTATGGATGAAGCTAAGACCTGTTTCTACCTTGATAATCGCATATAACGTGGTTGGAGGCAACTCGATAATATCGAACGCCTCCACACTGTGTCCAACATGTGCGACAAGGCGGTGGAGTGATGATATCGGGTGGCCACCGAAACTTCTCGTGGTTGTTGAGGAGATATCTCATTGCTCCGGGGTACAGGAACGAGATTATGTAGCTAATACTAGGACTGCATCACCAACATTCTGCTGGCAATTTCAGCTTGGTAGATGAAAACTCGAGTGATCAACGTGCTGTTCTCGTGAACACGTTCCATCAACAAGACAGAATCACCAGCGTGATCAACATGTTCCCTGGAATGAACCCAATCGGACACATGAGGAATCGATTGAGACGTAGATAATTACCACATACTATGTACGACTTACGCAGAAGCATCACTGAAGAATGGTACAGTCTGAACTTGATCTGGCTTGATGATTTGATCGATGATATGCCACAACGGATTAAAGTCTGCATCCGAGCAACGGGACGTTCCGACAAGTATTAGCGATGCTCAGGAGTGCTGCGAGACCTCACCCCCACCTACCCCATGGTAAATAGACTGTTTTTGTTGTCATTACACACTTTTTTAAAAATTTTTGTTTGGTGACTTGGACACGTTGAAAATTTCCGCAGGGGAACTCGGGGCGGAACGGGATACTTAATGTTTAACAATTTCTATAAAATAAGGGAACACAAGGAAACACTTCCTCAAGTGATAAAAAAAACACCTTGTAGTGTAACCTAATGTACCTTATTTTAAAATCACGTAAAACAATACATATTGCATTTTTTACAATTTTTCAAAGAAAGCCTTGCATATTTCCCGTTCCGCCCCACCCATGGGGCAGAATGGGATAAGGGTATTTTTTGTTTAGTTGTTGCATAAAGGTTGAATTTCAGCAACGAATATCGTATTAAGCTATGACAAAATGTTGTATAACAGGCAATTCAGACTAAGGAATGTGTAATTTAAACAATTAAAAAGTCATTCTTCAAAATAAGAAAATATTTTAATGTCATTCTGAAAAATGTACAATGCTTAATAACCACCAAGCCACTAACTACTAGCCCTTTCGACAATAGTCACAAATCAGTATTTCCTCTTCATCTTCACTGTCTATGCCAGCACATGAATTGTGTGCCCACTCTGGTATGTGACCCAGCCCTCATTAGAAACGGAGTAGAAGTCCCCACAGTAGAGACACTCAGCATCCTCTCTCTCTGATTCTCTCTTGTCCATTATCTTCTTACTTTTATTTTTCTTAAGGTCTTTGATGTCCTCTGTTTTGGTGGTATTTCTTTGGGATTTCAGTTTGATATTTTTGCCTTAAGTTGCATTGCACCTAACGTCTCTCTCCTGACATTGTTTATATTTGTGCACCCTCCTACTTTCTGTAGGCCTACTTTACGTGCGACAGAATTCTGCAGTTCCTTCTTATAAGGAGAATCTGTTAATAAGACGGTTTTTCCTTTTCGTCTTGTAGTCCGCCGTGTATTTTGACAGATTAGTGGGATTGGAATGGCAGCCTCGGGCGATATCTGGAAAGCTGAGTTGTTCGGCGAACATAGCTGGTTGGGAGAGTCTGGCATACATGAACATACAGGCTGGGTTTGCTTTCTACTTGCATCAAAATATGACGGGGCAGAGCGGGACTCTATCCCATTCTGCCCCGTCCCGTTCCGCCCCAAGAGCACTTTTGAGGTTAACAACTTTTATGGAGCGTAATGACTGACGTATTTAAACGCATATGCACTTTAAGGGACTGTGTCATTTTAGGGTATACAATTAACAATTAACAGCTTACCTGTCGTTGAAATTCGCCAAACGTTAGAACAACGCAAGCGACAACGTGACGGACAACAATTCTCTTAGATCTCGCGTTTCAAACTAAATCAGAATGGCTGCCCTCACTTCCCTTCCGTTCGGAGAAACAGTTACATGCCCATACAACAGGTTGCAACACTGTCCAGTCTAGAAATGAGCAATTTCCCATTGTGCCCCGCTATCCCGTTCTGCCTCGAGTTCTCCTGTACGCGTGCCCCAGAGTCAAAAAAAAAAGTTCAAATGGCTCTGAGCACTATGGGACTCAACTGCTGAGGTCATAAGTCCCCTAGAACTTAGAACCACTTAAACCTAACTAACCTAAGGACAACACACACATCCATGCCCGAGGCAGGATTCGAACCTGCGACCGTAGCGGTAGCGCGGTTCCAGACTGTATCGCCAGAACCGCTCGACCACCAGCGGCCGGCGCCCCAGAGTCAGCTTGAGTTTTCTGTATCCTGAATTTCAGAATAAAGGGGTGATGCAAATTTTTTGTTGGTGTGTGTGAGTGTATTGAGCTTGAGACAGTCCCTTTATCCTTAAGCCGCATCAGGCCATGCCTTGACTGCCCCAGACGCGGCGCCACACGACTACCTGGCGCTGGTTGGGCGGCGTCTGGACCGGGGACTCCCCCCGGACCGCCTGCGATGAAGCGAAAGTGAAAGGCGGTGTTTCGCCTTCGCCCTGGGTGCCTCCTCGATTTATCTCGCTGTTCCCACACCGTCCAGCGCGGAAACAAAGAGCGGGCCGAGCGACATTTTTACCTGGCTCTTCCTTATCTCTTCAATTTTGTTTTTGTCCGCGGCTGAGGGGGACGATGTATGCTCCGAGGAGGGGTGGCTAGAGGAAAGAGACGTACGTCGCAGGCTGGAATGGTGGTATTCCAGGACCGCGTTCCGGTGCTGTCAATTCGGCAGAAGGCGGTCGCCTCTGAACATATTGCTATACGTAGCCTTCAAAATGGCGTCTGTAAGTCTGTTCCAACTACACTACTGGCCATTAAAATTGTTACATCACGAAGAAATGCAGTTGATAAACGGGTATTCATTGGACAAATATATTATACCAGAACAACCACCTCTGTCCGTAATAACGGCCTTGATACGAATGGGCATTGAGTCAAACAGAGCTTGGATGGCGTGTACAGGTACAGCTGCCCATGCAGCTTCAACGCGATACCACAGTTCATCAAGAGTAGTGACTGGCGTATTTTGACGAGCCAGTTGCTCGGCCACCATTGACCAGACGTTTTCAATTGGTAAGATATCTGGAGAATGTGCTGGCCAGGGCAGCAGTCGATTTTCTGTATCCAGAAAAGCCCGTACAGGACCTGCCACATGCGGTCGTGCATTATCCTGCTGAAATGTAGGGTTTCGCAGGGATCGAATGAAGGGTAGAACCACGGGTCGTAACACATCTGAAATGTAACGTCCACTGTTCAAAGTGCCGTCAACGGGAACAAGAGGTGACCCAGACATGTAACCAATGGCACCCCATACCATCACGCCGGGTGATACGCCAGTATGGCGATGACGAATACACGCTTCCAATTTGCGTTCACCGCGATGTCACCAAACACGGATGCGACCATCATGATGCTGTAAACAGAACCTGGATTCATCGGAAAAGATGACGCTTTGCCATTCGTGCACCCAGTGTTCGTCGTTGAGTACACCATCGCAGGCGCTCCTGTCTGTGATGCAGCGTGAAGGACAACCGCAGCCCTGGTCTCCGAGCTGATAGTCCATGGTGCTGCAAACGTCGTCGAACTGTTCGTGCAGATGGTTGTTGTCTTGCTAACGTCCCCATCTGTTGGCTCAGGGATCGAGACGTGGCTGCACGGTCCGTTACAGCCATGCGGATACGATGCCTGTAATCTCGACTGCCAGTGATTCGAGGCCGTTGGGATCCAGCACGGCGTCCATACTATCCTCCCGAACTTACCGATTTCATATTCTGCTAACAGTCATTGGATCTCGACCAACGCGAGCGGCAATGTCGCGATACGATAAACCGCAATCGCGATAGGCTACAATCCGACCTTTATCAAAGTCGGAAACGTGATGGTACGCATTTCTCCTCCTTACACGAGGCATCACAACAACGTTTCACCAGGCAACGCCGGTCAACTGCTGTTTGTGTAAGTGAAATCTGTTGGAAACTGTCCTCGGGTCAGCACGTTGTAAGTGTCGCCACCGGCGCCAACCTTGTGCGAATGCTCTGAAAAGCTAATCGTTTGCATATCACAGCCTCTTCTTCCTGTCGGTTAAATTTGGTGTCTGTAGCACGTCATCTTCATGGTGTAGCAGTTGTAATGGCCAGTAGTGTAGACAGCTCTCACTGAGTTTCTTTTCACGGAAACCAAGCATCGCTGGTATTTATAGGCGCTTGCAGTACGTCCCCTGAGACCTGGCGGTGGAAGAAAGAACAGGGTCGTAGTGCGAGGCCTTTGTCATCAACCTGTCACATCTCCCGCGAGCTGGCCGGCGCTCGCAGCTGTGACTTCTACAACGTTGGAAGATGAGGACACTTTCATTCGAGTTGATCGACGAATCAGAATGAAACATCTCGCTGTCCTACTGGACGTCTCTGTTGATATTGCTGATACACTCTGAGGCATAGCGCCGTATACCGATCTCGCCTTGGAGGCGGTTAAGTGGGAGATGTGACTCAGAACAGGATAGTGACAGATGGTGACGCGAGACTGGACGCGCACGTAGTTTATGTGTCAGCCGACAGAGGACAGTATTGGATAGGGGAGTGTGATTTAGTTTCGATTGTGCCCACTAGAGTGCACTAAAGTAATAGAACGTTTTTCATAAACAGTTCTAGTATTTTTATAAAGTGTTATTATGTCTTTTTGTGTATGTAAAATGTTATAAATGTGTTTTAGGAGTATGAATGATGCGTGAGTATGGTTTAAGGTTAATATGAAGATAACTGTTTTACGAGTCATGTAGTGGAATTTAGTGTGGGAATATTTCGAAGTATGGATGTGGACAAAGGGGAATTTTTGTAGAATAGATTTGTAAAGTAATATTATGGTAAATGGAAAGTTAATTTAGGTATAAATAACAATATTAACTAACTTTATGCACAAACAAAACTTCAGCATATTAGATAATTACGTCGGTAAAAAGTGCAGTCGTTAGGTTTACTATTTTGCGATTGGTTATTGATTAAAAGCGCGGACTGACGCGGGAAAATGTTGTTTTGCTACTGGCTGTTGAGTAAGCTGACCAATGGCAAAGCAACATTCTTCGCGCGCCTTTCTCTGCTGTTAAAGAAGTCTTGGAGTATTCTAGAGAGGAATCGGAGCCTAGCCAAGAAACAGTTCGGACGCGTGTAGTAATAGTTTCGATAGAAATGATAAGTTGCCGGATCTACCAGTGTTTCATACCTCGAAAGTGTTGGAAAGTGACGGTATAATTGTTCCGATGGGTGTGTAGAAATTACGGAATTTTTAAGTGAATTTTGTGAAGAGAAAAGACATAAATTACGCGCGGCGTATTGAGCAGGTCGGTGGCTAAAAGCTGTGACTGCATTTGGTACCGACAGACTTAATATTTGGAGAGAATTCTCAATCAAAATCAATCCGTATTTTAGTAGCTATTACGTTTTCGGGAAATGCAACAACATAAACTTGCTAACGTGAGTGAAAGGGATTGTGAGTGACTGTGTTAAGACTAGCACGGGCTTGGCAATTCCATTGTAAAAGACTTCCTTATGTATCAAAGTGCAAGATGCCGCACGACCGACGAAGTATGGCGTAACTGACCACATGTTATCTAACATTACCAAAAATATATAGCGTTCCACTGTCCACAAAATTCTGTACCTGAGGAACTAACAATATATTCCAAATAAGTTTAATGTATTATACAGAACATAAATGCATAGAACTCGAAATATTTACAAATTCTGTGCAAAAAAAAAAAAAAAAACCTCTTGTCTGACAACAACAAAAGCTGTAGAAAATGGTGGAAACTGTCGATGACGGTCTCTAGTCCGTATTCCTTCTACATCGACATCTACATGGATACTCTGCAAATCACATTTAAGTGCCCTGCAGAGGGTTCATCGAACCACCTTCACAATTGTTTATCACTCCAATCTCGTATAGCGCGTGGAAAGAACACACCACCTATACATTTCCGTACGAGCGTTGATTTCCCTTATTTTATCGTAGTGATCGTTTCTCCTTATGTAGGTCGGTGTCAACAGAATATTTTTGCATTAGGAGGAGAAAGTCGGTGATTGGAATTTCGTGAGAAGATACGACGCAACGAAAAACGCCTTTCTTTTAACCCTGTAGCGCATAACGTCTACCACAGTGGACAGCTGTTAATGGTCGTTTCTTTGGCATTTTCAATCAGTCCTGAGGCTGCAAATGCACGCAGTTCACTGCAGCGGGCACTCCATACTGGTGTTATGTCCTGCGTGCATTTGCAGCCTCATGACTGGCTGAAAACGCCAGAGAATTGACCATTAAAAGTTGTCCACTGCAGTGAAGTTCATGCACCACAGGGTTAATGATGTCCAGCTCAAAACCTGTATCATTTCAGTGACATTCTCTCCCATATTTCACGATTATACAAAACGTGTTGCTTTTCTTTGAACATTTTCGATGTACTCCGTCAGTCCTGTCTGGTAAGGATCCCACACCGCGCAGCAGTATTCTATAATAGGAAGGACAAGTGTAGTGTCTCCTTAGTAGATCTGTTACGTTTTCAAAGTGTCCTGCCAATGAAACGCAGTCTTAGATTAGCCTTCCTCACAACATTTTCTATTTGTTCCTTCCAGTTTAAGGTGTTCGTAATTGTAATTCCTAGGTAATTAGTTGAATTTATGGTCTTTAGATTTGACTGATTTATCATGTAACCCAAGTTTAACGACTTCCTCTTAGCACTCATGTGGATGAACTCACACGTTTCGTTATTAGGGTCAACTGCCACTTTTAGCACCATTCAGATATCTTTTCTATATCGTTTTGCAGTTTATTTTGATCTTTTGATGACTTTACTAGCCGATAAACAACAGCGACATCAGCAAACACCCTAAGACGGCTGCTCAGACTGTCACCCATATCGTTTATATAGATAAGGAACAGAAAAGGGCCTTAACACTTCCTCAATGACCATTAGAAATCACTTCCGTTTTACTCGATGACTTCCCGTCAACTACTACGCACTGTGACCTCTCTGACAGGAAGTCACAGTCACGTAACAGAGACGATACTCCATAAGCACGCAATTTCACTACGAGCCGCTTGTGTGGTGCAGTCTCAAAAGCCTTCTGGAAATCCAGAAATACGGAATCGATCTGAAATCCCATGTCAATAGCTCTCAACACTTCATATGAATAAAGAGCTAGTTGTGTTTCACAGGAACGATGTTTTCTAAAACCATGTTGACTCTTGTGTCATTACACCCTTTTCTTCGAGGTAATTCATAATGTTCGAACACAATATATGTTCCATAAGCCTGCTCCATAACGACGTTAATGATATGGGCCTGTAATTAAGTGGATTGCTCCGACTACCTTTCTTGAATATTGGTGTGACCTGTGCAACTTTCCAGTCTTTGGGTACGGATCTTTCGTCGAGCGAATGGTTGTACATGACTGTTAAGTATGGAGCTAATGCATCAGCAACTCTGAAAGGAACCTAACTGGTATACAGTTGTAGACCAGAAGACTTACTTTTATTAAGTGATTTAAGTTGCTTCAATACTGCGAGGATATTTACTTCTACGTTACTCATGTTGGTAGCTGTTCTCGATTCGAATTCTGGAATATTTACTTCGTCTTCCTTTGTGAAGGCATTTCGGAAGGCTATGTTTAGTAACTCTGCTTTGGCAGCACTGTCGTCGATAGTATCTCCATTGCTATCGTGCAGAGAAGGCATTGATTGTTTCTTGCCTCTAACATACTTCACATACGACCAGAATCTCTTTGGATTTTCTGCCAGATTTCGGGACAAAGTTTCGTTGTGTAAACTTATAAGCATCTCGCATTGAAGTCCGCGCTAAACTTCGAGCTTCTGTAAAAGATCGCCAATCTTGGGGATTTTGCGTCTGTTTAAATTTGGCATGTTTGTTTCGCTGTTTCTGCAACAGTGTTCTGACCCGTTTTGTGTAGCAAGGAGGATCAGCTCCGTCGTTTGTTAATTTATCTGGTATAAATCTCTCAATTTCTACCGATACTATTTCTTTAAATTCAAGCCACATCGGGTCTACACTTACATTATTGATTTGGAATGAGTGGAGATTCTCTCAGGAAGGTTTCAAGTGAATTTTTATCCGCTTTTTTGAATAGGTATACTTTTCATTTATTTTTGGAGGATTTGGGGGTTACGGTATTCAATCTCGCTACGACAACCCTGTGTTCACTAATCCCTGTATCCGTTTCGAGGCTCGTTATTAACTCAGGATTATTTGTTGCTAAGAGGTCTAGTGTGTTTTCACAACCGTTTACTATTCGCGTGGGATCATGAACTAATTGCTCGAAATAATTTTCAGAGCATGCGTGTAGCACAATTTCAGATGATGTTTTATGCTTACCTCCGTAATTAAACATGTATTTTCGCCAACATATAGAGGGTAAATTAAAGCCACCCACAACTATAATTGTATGAGTCGGGTATGTGTTTGAAATCCAAATCAAGTTTTCTTTGAACCTTTCAGCAATTGTATCATCTGAATTGGGAGGTCGGTAAACGGATCCAATTATTATTTTGTTCCGTGATTCTACAGTGGGTCACTAGATTGAAGGACCAACCAAGACATTTAATGTGCTCCTAGGTACATAGCACTCAAGGCATAACAGTCTCCACTACACCTGGTGTAAGAACGTGTACCTACGAATTTTTGTCTGTTTGTGGTATTTGCTGCAAGACTATCGTCTACAACAAAATCATTGGGATTTTTAATGCCAGCATTGTGTGAATTAAATTAATTTTTTATATTAATTTACAACACTGGTACCATTGCCTGTCGATATTAAATGCAACAGTATCGACTATCTTGTTCTTTGTAAAGCCAAAAATTCTGAGAAATATTGAAAAACGATATTAAGCTCTATGAGAACATGGCTCAAAGCCATTTCTGCATCTTGGAGCTTTTAACATCTCTCTCTAATATGCAAAAGACAGCAGAAAGACAAAACACATACTCTGGTATCGAACTAATTAATAATATAGTAAGATGGCACTACAACTGGATTCTGCTGATATTCTTCCTTCCGCGAGATAAAATTGAAAGTTTCCGACATACACGCCCGCACCGCGAAACAGATAAACTGTTGCAGGTCGTTTATCGGAAACATCGGAAGTAGAACGTAAATGATGCATGTACCTTCAGATGACACGACTATCCAGCAATCTTTTAGGTACTTAAACCCTTCTGTTGTAGAGAATATAAACGGCCATGAGCCTGTTGTTCAGAAGGTAGTGTGAGTAGCAAAAGCCATTCGCGCCGCATAAAGTCAGTAAAATTAAGAGCCGTGTCGTCACTATAAAGTCACATGTATTTAGTCAAAAACAACCTGCCCCAGCCGAAACGGGGCAGTATCCACGTAGAGTCATGGCGTGTGTTACGAGCTGTGATTTTGGCCAACTGTGCCATTTGGCGTACTTATGTAACAGGTTCTTTGTTGTTCACACTTGGTCTCTGTTATCACTTGTTTGTTTGTAAGGGTGAGGTAAGTGTAGTGACTTGGCAAGACAACCAAGCCACTAGGAGGTAGCCGAAAGGCACGCGTTTAAGTTCACGTAGGCTGGCGTGAGGTCTGGAACAGGTAAAGTAATTGAGACCAGCAAATAAAGTACGTAGCTGCTGGAATACTTAACTTTAATCCATAATTGGTGAACATCGGTCTGATGGTACATGCATCACTAGATAAATAGCAAATGATAATGGCGCCTTGCTAGGTCGTAGCAAATGACGTAGCTGAAGGCTATGCTAACTATCGTCTCGGCAAATGAGAGTGTAATTAGTCAGTGAACCATCGCTAGCAAAGTCGGCTGTACAATTGGGGCGAGTGCTAGGAAGTCTCTCTAGACCTGCCGTGTGGCGGCGCTCGGTCTGCAATCACACGCGGGTCCGACGTATACTACCGGACCGCGGCCGATTTAAAGGCTTCCACCTAGTAAGTGTGGTGTCTGGCGGTGACACCACAGTAAGCGTATTACGCAAAGTTTTTCATTCAGTGCAGTTATTGGCTACAGGACAAAAACCTCAAAACCTTAGGAGAAGCCGTGGACAGTCACTTCTGCAAGAGAAAACGACCCGAAAGATTAAAAAGGTAATTAGAACTACATCACTAGGATTATTTCCTGGTATTTGCCAGAGGCGTGCTCCCGTTATAGGCAAGGTAAACGGTTCATAACGTCGACAATACGGCGAGAAATATTACAATTATTTTGGTTGGCATTTGTGTCATCTGGATTTCTATTCGGCCTGGAGAAAGCTCATCGGACTGGTAAGGCATAACGGTTAATGAGAGCTGGAGGCTGCTATGTCTGCCAACTGCTGCCTGCAGCACGTGGTCGTGCCTACGAGCTGCGCATGTGTACGAGCTCGCGCTGTGTTTCGTATGAAGGTAGACAGCGGTAAGCCTGACATTCATACAGGCATCGATTGAAAGCGCAAAACTGTAAACTTAGGCGTTCGATGAATGAATGTGTGACGCTGCAGCACGATTTCACCGCACAGCTAGCAAGCATGGTAAACGAGGGACGTGCTGACACTAGGGCGTAAAGTCCTTGAGAATTTTATTGCGTATACTCATTTGGACAGTAACTACGCCTAGCAGATGGGCGCGTGAACAATATACGCAAGTGCCAGCATTTGGAAGATGACGTGTAGTTGGGTTCAAAGAGTCCGGTTGGAGTAAACGGCGAATCGCTCGGCATTTGAATAGGAGCGTTGCCACTGCTGGATGATGTTGACCATTGCCGATTACAGCATCAAGAAGGAAGCGGTCGACCTAGAGACGACTGAACGTGAGGACTATGCTATCGCCAGAGAGGCATTCGGAGCGCCACAAGCATCATTATCACTGAGCCGATGTGTAGCTGGTGCTCCACTGACCACAAACACCATTTACAGACAGGTCAGAGAAAGGGGATAGTGCTCACGGCGCACACAGCCATTGGCCTCTGTACACCAACAAGAGCGTTTGCATCGGTGACGAGCACATTGGGCACAGAATCTCATTGCCTGGGTTGGAATTGTCATCAGTCACGAGTCCCGCTTCGAACTAAGTCCCAATGACCAGCGAAGGTGTGTCTAGAGACGCCCGGATAGCGATGGGATACCAACGAGTCTGTTGCCCACCATACGGCACAAGAGCCAGGAGTGATGATCTGGGATGCAGATGATTCCTATCCGCGGCATCCTAACAGCACAGCGGTACGTCGACGTTAGTGTAGATCTCATTTTGTTACCCTTCATGGCAAGCTGGGCTTACACTTCGTCAAGATAATGTCAGTCCGCACAAGGCGAGAGTTCTGCTGCTTGTCTACGTGGTTGCCAAAACCTAACTAGGTCTGCAAGGACGCCAGATCACTCCCCAACTGAGAACTTCGGAGCATTATGGGCAGGGCCCTCCAACCAGCTCAGGATTTTGACGATATAACGCGCCAATTGAACAGAATTTGGGATGTGATTCTTCAGCTTCTCCCGGCGTATTTCTTCCTCGAACAGTCCACTGGTGTACCACCGGTCCATAGTGCCCAAAGGGCACAATATTTCGGCGATGAGCCGTGTCGCCATCGTCAGGTGCGCTGACGAATTGAGCTCCTGAGGGCGGGCGGCCGTATTAAATCCCCTCCCCTCGCGAGGTGTTCTCTCCTCGGTCCGCGCCCGCGCGCCAGCGGTCGCTGAGACGCTGGCGTCGGCGTCTGTGGTGGCGTCGGTGTAATTGCCTCCTCCGCCCTAGTCGCCCGTTCGTTTCCTTTGCTGCGCGTCTTTTTAATTAGACTGAATGCTGATTCCCATGCCCTGCTGAGGCTGTAGCCGTAATCTCGGTTGATGAGTCCGTCCCTGGTACGAATTTCGATAGCCTCTCTAACGACGCTGTCCCAGTATTTAGATGTCTGTGCCAAGACCATGGTATGTTGGTAGTCCATTTCGTGATTCTCGGACAAACAGTGCTCTGCGACCGCCGACTTGTTGGGGTACCGAAGTCGAGTGTGCCTCTGATGTTCTCGGCAACGATCTTCGATGGTTCGCATTATCTGTCCAGTATAGCTCTTCCCACATTGACACGGAATCTGCTATACGCCGGCCTTCCGCAAACCGTGATCGTCTTGGGATATATCCCTCAGGGAGCATCCAACAGCACTATCAATCAGTGCCAAGCCGATTAACTGCTTGCTTAAGGGCCGGAGGTTGACAAATGCCTTATTCACTTCCTCAATTTGTGAAGGTCTTTTTCTTGAATAAATCATCAAATTTTTCTGAAATTGTAATCATTTGTTTGTTTGTTCATGTTCAACACATCTTCCGATTTCCATTATGTTCGAATTATTCCTTCGTAGTGCGTGGCTTTTCATGTCTCAGAAAGTATTCAGGTTTCTTCTCGTTCCATTTGCATCTGAAGCATGCAAAGAAAGACTGCTTAAATACCTCTATGCGTGTCGTAATCAGTTTAATCTTTTCTCCGCGGTCCCTACGGGAGCGACACGTAGGACGCTGTACGGCGTATATGTATAGAATCCTCACTTGATAGTGGCCCTGGTAGCTTTGTAAGTAGGTCTGCTCGGCATAGCTGTCCTCGAGTGTCTGCCCTGTTCCGATTCTTCAGCTTCTTCGTGTCGCTCTCTATGGCTCAAACAATCTGCGACTATTCACGCTGCCATTCTTTGCACGCTCCCAATAATCCTCTGTTTGTCATATCTGGAATGGTTCAATACACTTTAGCAATATTCTAAGACGGATAGTACAATCATTTTGTAAACCATCTCCTTCGCAGTATCGTTCCGATAAACTGATTTCTATTACTTGTTTCACCTGGGACCGAGGCTACGTTATCATTCCGTTTCATACCCTCATAATTTTAACACTCTGAGCTGTTGTCACAGATTGAAATTAAAGCCATAGAATACTATGTTTTTTCGTTTCTTAAACTGCAAAATTGCACATTTTTGAACATTTAAAGCAATTTGCTAATCTTTGCACCACTTTGAAGTCTTATCAAGATATAACTGAATATTTGAACAAGTTTTTTTTGTTTGCCACACCATTATTATAATATATGAAGATGGTATCTGTTCTTTCGGGCATGTCTTCATACAGTTAGGGCTAACCGGCCATTGACCTTCTTCTTCTGTGGTGGACGCACACGCATTGCCTGAACTCTTATGGGACTTGGTAAGATAGTCTGCCGCGAGTAATGCGTGCAATGGGTAGGGGTACTACGAATGTAGTGTGTGGACTTTAAGTTGGGAATGTGGGTCTCATGGGGATAGTGCAAGGAATAAATCCCCGCACTATCGTCTGTGCCCTCGGTGGCTCACATGGATGGAGCGTTTGCCTTGTAAGCAGTTGATCCCGGTTTCGAGTCCCGGTCGGGGCACGCATTTTCAACTGTCCCCGTTGATGTATATCAACGCCTGTCGACAGCTTAGGGTCTTGATTTCATTATCATTTCATTATTATAAAGCTTGAACACTTTCCTGAAGCACTGTTGAACTTAATTGGGTTCTATCGGCGACTTTTCTGTTCTCCTGGACTGTTACCGTTTAAAGATAATCTTTCTCGGTTGCTATTTGAATGCAATTTGACTTGTAGATATCAATGACCGTCACTCGTCTTTTAAAAATGAAAGTAACTCCAAGGTCAGGCTTCCACGCCGAAGCTGACCGGCCTTCCTGTCATCTTCTGGCGTCATTTGATGCGATATGGAGGGGTATGGGGTCAGCACACCGCTGGCGTTTGCCGGCTTCCCAGGCTCACATAAGTAGTTTCTCAGTCGGCCTCACAGCGCACAGTGCACCCCTTCCCAGTCCTGCCACCATGATAAAATCTGGCAGTACCGGTCACTTATCTCGGATTCTTCACATGACAGTCAGACACGATCAAGCCTGAGCCGCGGGGGCCGACATTCATCGTTTTTGCAACTGAATTTTTTTTGTGTTAGATGTCTCATCCAATTTTAGGCATCTTCAGTGGTTTGGAAAGGGAGTAAAATGTATTACTGGTTAACTGTCAATGTTTTGTTCTTTGCTATGCAAGTAATACATTACTTACAAGTAAAATATGTAGAGTGAGCATTCACACATTTTATATCTGAACTTATGCTCTTCTTTTCATTGATACATCGGTAAAAACGTCTGTCCAAAGACCTTTGAGTTCAGAAGTGGTTACGCAAGAGCCAATAATTTGGTCCCTTCCCTATTCATTTGTCTACTTTGACTTCTATCGATGCGTGTGATGAGTTCTTATGTAATGTAGTCTCGTGATTCACTTGCTATGTATGTTACAGCAATGAACGTAATAGACAGGCTAATAACATATTTGTCTCTAATAGCACAGATTCGTCATTCTTAATGAAACCAATAACCATCATTCATCTTATTTGCCTTACTCCATGAAACACTGAGGAGAGATTTGTTGTCCCTCCGTGTTGTTTTCGTGTTCAAGGATGATAGTACTAAATACAAGTCAGATGCGATGAAGGTGCTGGTTAGGTCCAAGTTAACTGAAAAAACTGGAGAGCTTGCAGGATCGCCACAGCCTCTATCTCAGGGCCATAAAACAGCGATTCGATAATATGAGTACTTCAACAATTGAAAACTCGCAAGCAGCACGGAAGTTTGTAGCAAACCAGAGGCGTTAAGATTAAGGATAAGGTTTTTAACATGGCTGTCAATCAGTGACTGTTGTATAATACAAAATTTTGAAAAACACAGCCCTCAGTCGCGAACACAATTAATTTGTGACCTAGGTTTCGGTGTCACAAGGGACACCTTCTTCGGACAAAATTAAAACTAAATGTTACAGCATAACGTACCAAAAAATACGAAAGCTGCGGTCTACCTGAGGATAAGAATAGATACGTCGAGCAGAATCGATTTTGGTATCCTCACAAACAAAGACCATAGATAATACAAACAGCGCATGAAGTCATTATAAAGAAAATAACATCTGTAGCAGCAGAGTGGTAGTGGCATCCATCTGCAGTATTATCAGCGAAGATTTCTTTACTTCAATGGTGAAATCACGTACAGCGTTCGGTTGCTTTGTTAGATGTATGAAAAGAGGTGGTATTTCGTTCCTCAGGTAAAGTACCGTGGTTTTAATAACACGAAACAATTAGTAAACAAATTTTCGAGATTAAGTCAGTGAATTTACAGGCCATAGCTGAAAGTGATATACTTATCAAGCAGATATGCATAGCTTTTTATTTTAGAGTAACTATTTATGTCTAAGTGTTACTAGTTAAGTGATAATGGTCATTACATATCCATCCCGTCAAATTCGTGTGAAAATTTTTGAAATATTAATTGCAAGGTCTTTTTCTTTCTGTTTGCTGTTTAGCTCCATAACATGTTTTGAAATGCAGAGAAATGTTTGAATCCTTGCTTCAAAAATGGGGAATTTTGATCCAAGCGACTACGCAAAGATATGCGGTAAACATATTTCAAAATCCTTGCGGAGATATTCCTACAAGTTCAAAATTGGAATGTATGGTTGTCCTAAGGCTAAAACGCGATTACTGACGAATGTTTTGAGACGACAGAGTGTTAGAATATAATTCACTACAAGAGTTTTGTCATTAAGGAATGTTTTCTAATATATTATGTTTCTTATCTTGCTATCATGGATAGAAAAGTATGTCATTTTTTATCAAAGCACAATGAAATAATTGTTGAGAAATAATCGGAAAACTAAATGTTTTCTACTAAATTGGCGTTACGTCTTCCGCTCTTCTGAACTAAACGGCTCATTGTGTGACAAAAACAGGAATTCAATTGAAAACTGTCATTCTGTCGTTTCTAAAAAGAAATAGCTGTTAGTGTCTGCCCCTTTAGCTAAGAGCTATGCAATGGGCCCAGGACTCTTTTCCATCAGTGTCACACAATCTCTCTCTTTTTTTTACTGTTAGTGGAATAATTCAAACTTTTTGTGTCCTTTTCACATGGAAAAATGCAAACCGGTAACCATCACACTAAGACAGAGAATTTTTGAAAAATTATGTTAACTGTACAACACTGCATTTATAATACCAGTACAACAGGTCGTTCAGTTGTTACAATCAGTACTTGAGTTCAGTCATAAACTAACTGTGGGATCCACTCCACATAGTGCGTAGCGACAGAAAACAGCTTTTCGCCCTCCGTGACTTACAGACGTTGGACATAAATATGGGAACACCAAAAACACGACACAAAACCACGCCTAATTCGATGTAGGCATTAAAAACAGGTTCCAGTCGTCTCGGAATAGATAAATGAAGTATATATACACCGAAGCTCTAAAGAAACTCGGATACGCATGCGTATTCAAATATAGAGATACACTCCTGGAAATTGAAATAAGAACACCGTGAATTCATTGTCCCAGGAAGGGGAAACTTTATTGACACATTCCTGGGGTCAGATACATCACATGATCACACTGACAGAACCACAGGCACATAGACACAGGCAACAGAGCATGCACAATGTCGGCACTAGTACAGTGTATATCCACCTTTCGCAGCAATGCAGGCTGCTATTCTCCCATGGAGACGATCGTAGAGATGCTAGATGTAGTCCTGTGGAACGGCTTGCCATGCCATTTCCACCTGGCGCCTCAGTTGGACCAGCGTTCGTGCTGGACGTGCAGACCGCGTGAGACGACGCTTCATCCAGTCCCAAACATGCTCAATGGGGGACAGATCCGGAGATCTTGCTGGCCAGGGTAGTTGACTTACACCTTCTAGAGCACGTTGGGTGGCACGGGATACATGCGGACGTGCATTGTCCTGTTGGAACAGCAAGTTCCCTTGCCGGTCTAGGAATGGTAGAACGATGGGTTCGATGACGGTTTGGATGTACCGTGCACTATTCAGTGTCACCTCGACGATCACCAGTGGTGTACGGCCAGTGTAGGAGATCGCTCCCCACACCATGATGCCGGGTGTTGGCCCTGTGTGCCTCGGTCGTATGCAGTCCTGATTGTGGCGCTCACCTGCACGGCGCCAAACACGCATACGACCATCATTGGCACCAAGGCAGAAGCGACTCTCATCGCTGAAGACGACACGTCTCCATTCGTCCCTCCATTCACGCCTGTCGCGACACCACTGGAGGCGGGCTGCACGATGTTGGGGCGTGAGCGGAAGACGGCCTAACGGTGTGCGGGACCGTAGCCCAGCTTCATGGAGACGGTTGCGAATGGTCCTCGCCGATACCCCAGGAGCAACAGTGTCCCTAATTTGCTGGGAAGTGGCGGTGCGGTCCCCTACGGCACTGCGTAGGATCCTACGGTCTTGGCGTGCATCCGTGCGTCGCTGCGGTCCGGTCCCAGGTCGACGGGCACGTGCACCTTCCGCCGACCACTGGCGACAACATCGATGTACTGTGGAGACCTCACGCCCCACGTGTTGAGCAATTCGGCGGTACGTCCACCCGGCCTCCCCCATGCCCACTATACGCCCTCGCTCAAAGTCCGTCAACTGCACATACGGTTCACGTTCACGCTGTCGCGGCATGCTACCAGTGTTAAAGACTGCGATGGAGCTCCGTATGCCACTGCAAACTGGCCGACACTGACGGCGGCGGTGCACAAATGCTGCGCAGCTAGCGCCATTCGACGGCCAACACCGCGGTTCCTGGTGTGTCCGCTGTGCCGTGCGTGTGATCATTGCTTGTACAGCCCTCTCGCAGTGTCCGGAGCAAGTATGGTGGGTCTGACACACCGGTGTCAATGTGTTCTTTTTTCCATTTCCAGGAGTGTATGTAAACGAGCATAGTACTTACCCAAATACACACACACACTGCTACAGACAATATACAAATACACTGAATACAGAAGTCTAAAGAACTCAAGTCACCTAACAGAAAAATCAAGAAGTGAAAACATACCAAACACAGCAACGTTTATTTCATTTGACAGAATTTCCATGAACGCACGCATCCCAACAGAAGAAACCATCAACATCAAAGAAAGAAACCTCCAACTACAAGGAAACATACCCACAACAAACATATAAGAAGTATCAGCCATACTCAGGCTCATCACAGAGCAAAACTGCTTCACATTCAACAACAAATTTTACTCTCAACAAGATGGACTACCCATGGGATTCCCAATCAGTGGCCTCCTTGATGACATTTCCCTCAATCGGATAGAAAAGCAAATCTTTTACGAAATAGTAATACCAAAACAGCACAAATTAATGTATTGGTACAGATATGTAGATGGCATAATTTGCTTCGCATATGAACCACGGCCTCACATAAAGGAACTTCATGACAACATAAACTCCATCCACCGACAAATACAGTTCACTGTTGAAACACAAACAGATGAAAACCTTAATTTCTTAGATATCACCATACACAAGAGAAACAACAAACACGAATTCAAAAAACTACAGAAAACCCACACTTACCAGCACCATTATTCGTAAACAATCCAATCACCCTATAACTCACAAAGATGCCAGCTTCAGATATTTACTTCACAGGCTAAACAAAATATCCATGAACAAACATGATTACACACAAGAACTGAACCCAATAAAACAAACTACACAGGAGGATGGATATGATGCTAAGAGAGTAGACAAAATAAACCACAAAATACAAAAAGAGACAACACATAACCATGAAACAGAGACACAAACAAACACGACACAACACACAACAAATCAGCAGACAGTAAGCAACAAATGGCGCATAATGACTTACAACAACAAAGTCACTCACAGGGTGGGTAATATGCTAAAGAAACAACGACTCAACGCAGCATACAGAACCAATAACACAATACAAAGCAGACTGGGAAGAAATACCACCAACACTGACAAATACAGCCAGTCTGGTATATACCAACTTACTTGAAACTGGTGTCAATCTGTATACTGTATGTGGGCCAAACATGCAGGAATTTCAGAACCAGGTATACAGAACACCTCAGAGCACCGAAAAGCAATAGCTCACACTCAACATTTGCTGACCATCTGGTAGCACACAATCACCACCCAACAAACATTGAAACTAGTAGCACCTTATAACAATAATTAACAATAGAAGAAAACTATCATATCTAAAAACCAGTAGCCCAAAGAAATAAAGTATTCAATGAAAACACATCATTGTGCAATAAAACCCTTATCGCCCCAATAGAAGAACTATACAAATAACACTTACACCAAAACTACTAATGGGAAAAAAATAAAGTAAATTCTTTCTCCCTCCCTCTCTCTCCCCGCCCTCTCTCTCTCCCCCTCTCTCTCTCTCTTTCTCTCTGTCTTTATGCCCCAGCCCTGAACACACACACACACACACACACACACACACACACACACACACACACAAACCAAACAACACAGTGCCTCACCCAGGCAGACACGCTACGACACAAATGAATACTGCACGGCCACAACAACACGTAATGGCGGCGAAAACTCTGCCTATGTTTTGAGAAATCGGAGGAAGTGCAGTGTCAAGCGACCATCACAAACTCAGCCTATTCACTTCGCCGACAACATATGAGAAAAACACCACAACATCAAAACAGTAAGTTACACACAAAAAATGATATATATTCATTTCCTTTTGTAAATGCATAATAAACAGAAAAATAAAAGCTACGTTTTGCTGTTTGCAGGTGAGAAGTTATAGATTGTGTATTAGAATAGCTACCAAAATAATGTCCAATAGCATCGTGCAAAGCAAGTAAACTGACGCATACATCCACTCTTTTTGCCAATTAAGCTATAAATGCAACTTTGACAAAATGTTATAAACAACACACAGTGCATCAGGTCGTTAATACATATCTCAACTATGAACTATGAATGATGTATAATATTTTACAACAATTATTCATTCACAATTGTAAATATTATGTACCAAAAGTTTCGTTAAATGTTAATATGTAACAACAATTTTACAGTTAGAAAATAAAAAAGAAGCCACTGAAGATAGCACAAAAAGTGCTGAAACATGTCTGGGTCAAACAAAACAAAAAAAAGGTGTCTTGCAAAGGAGAAATTCCTCATCCTATTTTCGTAGGAAGCACGGACATAACAAGAAGAACTGCAACAACACAAGATGATTACATAGCAGAACTTAAACTCTGCCCTACGAAAGAAACGATGCCTGTGATAGGCTACAAAAAACTCTTGTGGGTGGAGTTATAACAAGGACGAATGCTTTGATTGGACAGAAAGGAAACATGTGGCCACAAGCTTTGATATAGGCAAATTGCAGACAGCAGACATCGGATGGAAGCGAGTTCGGGGAAGAGTGCAGTTCTGGACAGTACAGACAGGACACGGGAGGTGCTGGACGCGATGGCGCGACGGACGCACAGTCGCCAGAGAGACTTGGAGAGTGGAGCGGTTTGCGCGTGGTCGCGGCAGATAGAAATACTTCGGAGTGCCGACTTGTGCAGTTGTGAGATTTCCGTGGCTTCTGCAGTGAAGACGTAGTGTGCGTTTGGAAGCGAATATCTCGCGAGCTATGCTGTTGTTCATAACTAATTACGTGCAATAGGAATCTATTGTTTCCCTGCTGTTTAACTTATATTTTATTTAATTGCTGCACCATCGACACCAATAAGTGTTTTGCAGATATATACCGCATTCTCAAAAGTACTTCTACTATCGTACTCATCATCTAAAGTCGTTAAGATAGAACCTGCAGATTTTATATAACTGCAATCTTTCATTTATAAATTTATGTGTTACGTTCATAATTCGCAATTGCCGAGTATAGAAACCTTCGACCATTCGATTCATGTGTGTATTCTTATTCTACGAAACGTGTCTGTGAAGTCGTTTCATAAGACGCTTGTCGAATTCGGTACAACTTATTCATTTTACTACCTGATTTTAGCTCAATTCATGAACTCTTCCAGAAAGACTGTGCTCCCAAATTAGGCCTATTGAATGTTATATGTGTGTTTTAACGCGGGGCTTCGGTTTTGTTTTGTGGGAAACGCTGAATTGGTCATCGTCTGCTGGGAGCAGACGATGTTGCTTATCGTTTGAAGGAGAGCACCGGATGACCAACTTAGGTTTTCAATACCGGAACAGAGTTTTACCCACTTAGTCGTAGGCTGTGTCGATGGCTGTTTTTGTGTGTGAGGTTGGTGACGGAGCACTATGGGACTTAACTTCTAAGGTCATCAGTCCCCTAGAACTTAGAACTACTTTAACCTAACTAACGTAACGACATTACACACATTCACGCCCGAGACAGGATTCGAACCTACGGCCGTAGCGGTTGCGCGGTTCCAGACTGCAGCGCCTAGAACCGCTCGGTCACCTCGGCCGGCGGAGGGCTACTCCTCTGGTAGCTTCCGCTGCACTGGGAGCTAGGTAATCTCGAAAGAGAAAGCGGTACTCTTCGGTGAACGCTGGTGAGTACGCATCGTATCTCTTAAGGGGGGTTTCAGGTGATAGGAAGCAGGTTGAGTTACGACTTCGTTATGTTTAACTGTTGAAATACTTAAGAACTTCAGCTTAACTGAAACGTGTGAAGCGAGTTATTTTTCCAAAAGTGCCATAATTACACTCCTGGAAATTGATATAAGAACACCGTGAATTCATTGTCCCAGGAAGGGGAAACTTTATTGACATATTCCTGGGGTCAGATACATCACATGATCACACTGACAGAACCACAGGCACATAGACACAGGCAACAGAGCGTGCACAATGTCGGCACTAGTACACTGTATATCCACCTTTTGCAGCAATGCAGGCTGCTATTCTCCCATGGAGACGATCGTAGAGATGCTGGATGTAGTCCTGTGGAACGGCTTGCCATGCCATTTCCACCTGGCGCCTCAGTTGGACCAGCGTTCGTGCTGGACGTGCAGACCGCGTGAGACGACGCTTCATCCAGTCCCAAACATGCTCAATGGGGGACAGATCCGGAGATCTTGCTGGCCAGGGTACTTGACTTACACCTTCTAGAGCACGTTGGGTGGCACGGTATACATGCGGACGTGCATTGTCCTGTTGGAACAGCAAGTTCCCTTGCCGGTCTAGGAATGGTAGAACGATGGGTTCGATGACGGTTTGGATGTACCGTGCACTATTCAGTGTCCCCTCGACGATCACCAGTGGTGTACGGCCAGTGTAGGAGATCGCTCCCCACACCATGATGCCGGGTGTTGGCCCTGTGTGCCTCGGTCGTATGCAGTCCTGATTGTGACGCTCACCTGCACGGCGCCAAACACGCATACGACCATCATTGGCACCAAGGCAGAAGCGACTCTCATCGCTGAAGACGACACGTCTCCATTCGTCCCTCCATTCACGCCTGTCGCGACACCACTGGAGGCGGGCTGCACGATGTTGGGGCGTGAGCGGAAGACGGCCTAACGGTGTGCGGGACCGTAGCCCAGCTTCATGGAGACGGTTGCGAATGGTCCTCGCCGATACCCCAGGAGCAGCAGTGTCCCTAATTTGCTGGGAAGTGGCGGTGCGGTCCCCTACGGCACTGCGTAGGATCCTACGGTCTTGGCGTGCATCCGTGCGTCGCTGCGGTCCGGTCCCAGGTCGACGGGCACGTGCACCTTCCGCCGACCACTGGCGACAACATCGATGTACTGTGGAGACCTCACGCCCCACGTGTTGAGCAATTCGGCGGTACGTCCACCCGGCCTCCCGCATGCCCACTATACGCCCTCGCTCAAAGTCCGTCAACTGCACATACGGTTCACGTCCACGTTGTCGCGGCATGCTATCAGTGTTAAAGACTGCGATTGAGCTCCGTATGCCACGGCAAACTGGCTGACACTGACGGCGGCGGTGCACAAATGCTGCGCAGCTAGCGCCATTCGACGGCCAACACCGCGGTTCCTGGTGTGTCCGCTGTGCCGTGCGTGTGATCATTGCTTGTACAGCCCTCTCGCAGTGTCCGGAGCAAGTATGGTGGGTCTGACACACCGGTGTCAAAGTGTTCTTTTTTCCATTTCCAGGAGTGTATATTGCTTTAAATAGGCGATTTTTGGGTGTTTGAGTTAAAAGTGTGGAAGTCACTTTGTTCACTTTAAACAACGATGAAGTAGAATTTCAAACGGTAAATCTGATTAGGAAAAGCTGGTTAGGATCACTTCAACCGTACGTGAGTGTAATACTGTTGAAGCGACTATGATTTTTAATGATTTTTAATCTTATATTTTGTGGAATTTGCTTTTTCTTTGTGTGTCGATTTTGTGCCACGTGTTTGGTAATCAATGACCCTTCTTGTCCACTGCGGTACCGCAATAGGCTTTATTTTAATAGTTTGCTTGTTTAATGAGCTATAATTTCTGCAAGAATATCTGTTCTTTCGTGCGCCTAATACAAAGCGGAATGCACCACGTGCTCTGGTTCGGCCGTTTGCAAGCAGCAGACGCAGTTAGTATGTTGAATAATTATCGCACAACCTCGTTCATTGGTTAAACCTCTGTCCAGAATAGTGCATGCGTAGAATCGTAATGCGAATCTCACTGAGGTATTTTTATGGTATGAACGCAAAGGAGATGATAGGATCATTGTCTCCCACCACCGTTTTCTGTGTTTCTTCTTGCTGTAGTTAAATTGTGCTCTGTTACATTCTCACGTAATTCTTACTTAAATATTTCTAGCCAGGCACCAGATATGTGTAGTTAGGGTATTCAACCAAATACTTAGATAGAATAAATAATCTACGTGAAAGATAAATTCTGTGGTGTTGATCATACCCACTTACTCCGATTTCCAATCCTGAATTAATGAAGTTGCTTCGTGCACGACATGGAGTACTATTTATCTGATTACTTAAAGAAATTTGCATACTTGTAATTAAATTATTAAAGTACGTAAACTAATAATTTTCCAGATCCGTTTTTCTTTCTAAGTGGTTAGGAAGGGCTTGGGCTGGTGGCGACCCTGAATTTCCGAATTTTTATCATGATTTGTGTGAGAGAAGCAGCTAGAAATGCGATATAATGTATATGGCTCCATGAGAAACGTCGTAAAGATAGTAATACGTTAAAAGTATACTGCAGACTCAGCATTATTTGACCTGTAATGCGTAAACTACGTATCCCAGCCCCTAGACAACGAAACCAGCCAAAACTTTTAATATTGCAACTCAGAGTTGGAGGGTGCGAAGTTTTTTTTGAAAGCCCGCACAATGTATTTCGGACATCGCCGGCAGTGTAACATCTGTCAGTGCATTCTGATGGCAGATTTGCAGTGCAATTCTACGACCCGCCTAGTGTCCGGAGGACCGGCCATTTGTGAGGTTAACTGTGTAGCGCTATTGCAGCAAACGTGTGGTTAAGAAAACACACACAATTCCGGCTTTCACTAACCCGCATGGAATCACCTCTTCTCTGCGGAATACATAGAGCACGAATCATCATACTCGCCCGCGAAACATAAATCATTCACCCACAGCGCGCCTCACAACACGTCCGCACTGTCTGACGAAATTAAACTCCTCTATGCGGTATAAATCTTCAATACGGTGCCTCTACAGATACCAAACACATTTTCTCTCTCGGTTACGCAAGCACCCACCATAAGAGCACCAACCTCATTCCGATTGGCTCAGATGTGACGTAATGCATCCACAGCTAATCAGATCACCGTTCTCTCCATGAGTGACACTTTCAAGGTATAGCGAACATTGGACAGGTGCTGTGCGTGATTAAATACGACAACGAAACCTCTTGGCTAATGTATGAATGCAGAGTCTCGCGGCGATAACATTGAATAAAATGTTCTCGGATTTCCAACCAAGTTAATTGCTTAAAACTACTTTCGGCCAAGCACTCCTTGGCCATTGTCAAGTGTTATGACTGCCAATGGGCTGTTGGCGCGCCCTTATATACGCTAGCTGCCGGCTGTGACGTCACTGGTGCCCGTGACATTGCCATATATGGGCATGTTTTGAGTCGCCGTTCGATGTGCCCTCTTCAACTGCGCGATCGCTGGATCCCACGCAGCGCTGAGATGCAAGCCTCGGTCTCTGTTCAGGATGTTTGCGGTAATTTTTATTTCAATAGCTTCCTTTACTAAACTGTCCCAGAAGCCGCTAGTGCGAGCCACGACAGAGGTATCATCAAATTTTATGTGGTGACGGTTTTCTAACTCATGCTCAGCTAACGCAAATTTCTCTGGATAGCGTAGGCGATAATACCTCTCATGTTCTTTCCTGCGTTGTTCCGCAGTGCGCACTGTTTGTTCGATGTACTTCTGGCCACACTCACAAGGTATTTCGTAGACTCCATGTGTTCTGAGACCTACTGTGTCTTTAACTGGTCTCAGTAATTGACGGATTTTTGTTGGAGGCCTGAAGATTGATTTGATATTGTGGCTTACCTTGCCCGACACAGAGCCACAGATTGGCAGCAAAGCAAGTTTCTTTTCCTGCTCTTCGTCGGTGGTCTTATTCTGATATTTCCCAGAAATCACTTCCTTCACTTGATGGGCGCTGTAGCCATTACTCCTGAAACCCTTGCTTAGGTGGCTCAGTTCATGGGGCAGGTTATCGTCGTCTGGTATTACTCTTGCAAGATGCACCAATCTTTGTAATACTGTGCGCTTCTGTGCTGGATGATGATGGCTGGTGGCGTGCAGGTACAGGTCTGTGTGGGTGGGTTTTCTGTAGACGCTGTGGCTAATGTAGACGCTTGGCTAATATCTGCCTGGTGGTGTTACCATATTTTCATCCAACGCCTGTAGATGTTGGTTTCAGACATTAAAACGGCAGAGATAAGGCCGTGAGTGGTAAAGGGTTAAAGTTCACAAACAGTACATTAAGTTCGACGACAATCTCTTGACGTAACACTACGTTGGAGGCCTATCCCCACATTACGTAAAACCTTTTGTTTTAAAGCAGGTGTATTGCGCTGCAGTTTGCGCGAAAGTACTTGGAACGAGAATTTGCATCACACAGCACCGATTGTACTCCTTTGACATTTAGAGGCAGAGCGCATTCGTATTCTTCCGCCGTCGACTACATTAGCGCCATTCAGGCCGCGCTACAAGGCTGTTGCTGGTAGTAACCTGTTACCCGCCGGCTCATACTCGCAGCAGTTACGGCGCGAGTACAATGAGCCGCAATACATTCAAAAGCGAGGACGGCAGCGCCTGAATGATAATATTTCATTCCGGGCGAGAGTTACGCGGTGGCGTGCGCACTGAGTTAGCGCCGCCATCAATCAAGCGTGGGCGGCTGTGGCAGTAACAGGGGGGGTGGGGGTCAGACTTCGCCGCGCCGTGTCCTCTAAACGCACCACCTGCGCTGCGGGACCACAGGTCTGGAGCGTCAAAACAGACACGTACACTCATGGCGGAGACGTCTGGAATGCGGCTGCAAAAGCTCTGCCAAGTTTACACATGCTAACTACACGTCATGTTGAGCTAACTGTCGTTCGGGATACCAATTCGATCCTACACAGAGAACGCGAAAGAACTTGCCCCCCTTCTAACAGCTGTGTACCTCTAGAGGAACGGAAGGTTCCAAATGATTGGAATAAGGACACAGGTAGTTCTAGTTTTCAAGAAGGGTCGTCGAGCAGATGCGTAAAGCTATAGGCCTACATCTCTGACATCGATCTGTTGTAGTATTTTAGAACATGTTTTTTGCTCGCGTATCATGTCATTTCTGGAAACCCAGAATCTACTCTGTAGGAATCAACATGGATTCCATAGACATGGGTTCACAGGTAGATGCCGTGTTTCTTGACTTCCGCAAGGCGTTCGATACAGTTCCCCACAGTAGTTCAATGAACAAAGTAAGAGCATATGGACTATCAGACCAATTGTGTGATTGGACTGAAGAGTTCCTAGATAACAGAACGCAGCATGTCATTCTCAATGGAGAGAAGTCTTCCGAAGTAAGAGTGATTTCATGTGTGCCGCAGGGGAGTGTCATAGGACCGTTGCTATTCACAATATACATAAATGACTTTGTGGATGACATCGGAAGTTCACTGAGGCTTTTTGAAGATGATGCTGTGGTGTATCGAGAGGTTGTAACAATGGAAAATTGTACTGAAATGCAGGAGGATCTGCAGCGAATTGACGCATGGTGCAGGGAATGGCAATTGAATCTCAATGTGGACAAGTGTAATGTGGTGCGAATACATAGAAAGATAGATCCCTTATCATTTAGCTACAAAATAGCAGGTCAGCAACTGGAAGCAGTTAATTCCATAAAGTATGTGGGAGTAGGCATTAGGAGTGATTTAAAATGGAATGATCATATAAAGCTGATCGTTGGTACAGCAGATGCCAGACTGAGATTCATTGGAAGAATCCTAAGGAAATGCAGTCCGAAAACAAAGGAAGTAGGTTACAGTACGCTTGTTCGCCCACTGCTTGAAAACTGCTCGGCAGTGTGGGATCCGTACCAGATAGGGATGATAGAAGAGATAGAGAATATCCAACGGAGAGCAACGCGCTCCGTTACAGAATCATTTAGTAATCGCGAAAGGGTTAATGAGATGATAGATAAACTCCAGTGGAAGACTCTGCAGGAGAGACGCTCAGTAGCTCGGTACGGGCTTTTGTTGAAGTTTCGAGAACATACCTTCACAGAGGAGTCAAGCAGTATATTGCTCCCTCCTACGTATATCTCGCGAAGAGACCATGAGGATAAAATCAGAGAGATTAGAGCCCACACGGAAGCATACCGACAATCCATCTTTCCACGAACAATACGAGACTGGAATAGAAGGGAGAACCGATAGAAGTACTTGCGGAGCATGGATGGAGATGTAGATGTAGATTTAGAAACAGCGATCGTGTGAGACCCAACTCGCTTTATTTGTTCATGAGACCCAGAAAATATTAGATACAGGCTCCCCGGTAGATGACATTTTCCTTGACTTCCGGAAGGCGTTCGATACAGTTCCGCGCTGTCGCCTGATAAACAAAGTAAGAGCCTACGGAATATCAGACCAGCTGTGTGGCTGGATTGAAGAGTTTTTAGCAAACAGAACACAGCGTGTTGTTCTCAATGGAGAGACGTCTACAGACGTTAAAGTAACCTCTGGCGTGCCACAGGGGAGTGTTATGGGACCATTGCTTTTCACAATACATATAAATGACCTAGTAGATAGTATCGGAAGTTCCATGCGGCTTTTTGTGGATGATGTTGTAGTATACAGAGAAGTTGCAGCATTAGAAAATTGTAGCGAAATGCAGGAAGATCTGCAGCAGATAGGCACTTGGTGCAGGGAGTGGCAACTGGCCCTTAACATAGACAAATGTAATGCATTGCGAATACATAGAAAGAAAGATCCTTTACTGTATGATTATATGATAGCGGAACAAACACTGGTAGCAGTTACTTCTGTAAAATATCTGGGAGTATGCGTACGGAACGATCTGAAGTGGAATGATCATATAAAATTAATTGTTGGTAAGGCGGGTGCCAGGTTGAGATTCATTGGGAGAGTCCTTAGAAAATGTAGTCCATCAACAGAGGAGGTGGCTTACAAGACACTCGTTCGATCTATACTTGAATATTGCTCATCAATGTGGGATCCGTACCAGGTCGGGTTGACAGAGGAGATAGAGAAGATCCAAAGAAGAGCGGCGCGTTTCGTCACAGGGTTATTTGGTAAGCGTGATAGCGTTACGGAGATGTTTAGCAAACTCAAGTGGCAGACTCTGCAAGAGAGGCGCTCTGCATCGCGGTGTAGCTTGCTGTCCAGGTTTCGAGAGGGTGCGTTTCTGGATGAGGTATCGAATACATAACTTCCCCCTACTTGTACCTCCCAAGGAAATCACGAATGTAAAATTAGAGAGATTCGAGCGCGCACGGAGGCTTCCCGGCAGTCGTTCTTCCCACGAACCATACGCGACTGGAACAGGAAAGGGAGGTAATGACAGTGGCACGTAAAGTGCCCTCCGCCGCACACTGTTGGGTGGCTTGCGGAGCATAAATGTAGATGTCTTCAATATATGGGGCGAGTGGCGTAACATGTAACACATCTCTTATTTTGTGAACTGTTCAAGAAATGGAAACGAGTTTTTTGGCAAATGACAGCACACAGATGGGCATGAAATTTTATTTCATATTTAACCCTCTTTACTCCAGGGTGAACCAGAACTGCAAACTTTTAAAGATTTTTCAGAGGTACTCTCTGAGTATTTTGGTATAACAGACCCTCAGCCTCCGGCAGCTCGTTACAGATTCACTGCATTTAGTTTGTTTTGTTGCCCCAGTTAGTTCTGAACCTGTATTACATGCAAAATAGTGCACGACAGTGCAAACGTCGATGAAATGAGCTGTGCGTTAAGTTTCATGCTTTTGAAGAGGCATGTGTGAGTGTGTCTAGGGAGAAGGGAAGGAAATCTTTAAATAACTACGGACTGTGCAATCAGACTGTACGAAACGCAGGAAAGATGAAAAGTCCTGGCAGATTAAAACTGTGTGCCGTTCCCGAATATGATCACAGAGCAGTGCCTTCCGCTAGTAATGATCTTACCGACTGAACAATCTCTCACGACCTGCAGCTATTCAAGCAATGTATGCACAAGATATTCTATGAACTTTGAATGGTAAGAAAGGACACACTGCGGGCAGTATAAATGTGAAGGCGGGTCGTGGATCATACCCCCACAGGTAAATCGGTAACATGTTGCCAATGAAGAGAAAGGTTTTATTTTTAAACAGTAGTGCCATTTACAAGTGCTTTTTAGATTATTTAAGCCCAAAATTCTAAGTTCTAGAGAGTACTAGCTGATTAACTGGATTGCCTGGGTATGAAATTATTGATATATGTGAGGGTCAGTGAATAATTAAAGAGATAAATTGGTCTGGGGAAAAACTTTTAGTAGGGCAAGTTTCAAAAAAAATGGTTCAAATGGCTCTGAGCACTATGGGACTCAACTGCTGTGGTCATCAGTCCCCTAGAACTTAGAACTACTGAAACCTACCTAACCTAAGGACATCACACACATCCATGCCCGAGGCAGGATTCGAACCTGCGACCGTAGCAGTCGCACGGTTCCGGACTGCGCGCCTAGAACCGCGAGACCACCGCGGCCGGCAGGGCAAGTTTGGTACTTTTATGGCTTTAAGTTGGCATCACTGGGATGAGCCCTGAGAAGCTGATATATCAACAGTGTTTTGTTTATAACCTCAAAAATACCTTTCAAGATGGCGAGTCTGCTTGAAATGTCCACATTAGTTGAAGAAGTTCTGTTATTCGTTTTTCACTTCCTGAAGGTGAGAAGTAAGTGAATATATGCTGTAGAAGGTCTAAAGTTTATGGTGAAGGTTGTATGAATCGTTCAAATTTTTACAAGTGAGTAGAGCAGTTCAAAAATGGTCCCGACTCCGTGACGGACGAACACCGCTCTGGCCGATCAGTTGCAGTTTCAACTCCCTCACTTGAAAGTCGAACTGATTACATTATTCGTGCCGACCGCCATGTCTGGAAATGATTGCTGATAAGGTTCAAGTTAGTGCTGGTACAGTTCATAACATCTGTAACAAGCTGAAGTACCGAAAAATATGCGCAAGATGGGTCCCAAAGGAGCTGACGTGGCTACACAAGAAAATAAGTTTAAAAGAGTGCACAGAGCTAAAGGAACGTTATGAAAGAGAAGGTGAGCACTTCCTCAGCAAAATTTTAACTTGTGATGAAACTTGGCTTCACTATTGTGAGCCAGAATAAAAAAAAGCATGGTATGGAAGCACACCAACTCAGCTGTCAAGAAAAAATTCTAAATCCAAGCTTCAGCAGGAAAAGTCATGTTGACGGCGTTTTGGGACGCTGAAGGTCCAGTTTTTTGCGATTATCTCGAAGAACAGAGTACAATTAACAGCCAGTACTACTTGGATTTGCTTTTAAACAAGGTGAAGCCAGTTGTGAGAAAAAGACGTCGTGGGTCTCAGAGGAGAGGTGTGATTCTCCAGCAAGACAACCTCCATTCTCATATTGCTCAACTAACCCGTGAAACCATCGACAAAATGGGCTGGGAAGTACTGCCACATCTCCCTCACAGTCCTGATTTAGCACCTAGAGATTTACATTTGTTTGGCGCACTGAAGGAGGCATTATGTGGGAAGAGGTTCCAGGACAACGAGGACGTTAAAAAGTTTGTGGGAAATTGGTTCAAACATAAAGATAAAGAGTTCTTTTCAGCCGAGATAAAAAAGCTTGTAGCCCGTTGTAGTGAGTGCATAAATGTTCCAGGGGACTATGTTGAAAAGTAGAAAAAGTATTGTTTTGTAAAAATAAACGTTAAACGTTTTTTTCTGCAGACCAATTTGTCTCTTTAGTTATTGAATGACCCTCGCATTTAAACCAGTTTTCTGTTAGTGCATGTCCTCCTTCCCCTTCTCCCCATCCATCTCCTCACCTATTCTACCCATCTCGTCCTTCCACTCCCTGTCCATCTGCTCCTCCCTCCTCTGTCAATCTACTCCTTCCCCCTCTGTTCATCTCCTCCTCCCCATTTATCCTCCTCACCCCATCTAAATCTATCACCTCTCTGTCTATCTCCTCCTCGCCCTCTCTCTGTTCAACTTTACCTTTTTCTTTCTCTCTTCATCTCCTCCTATTCCCTTTCTGTTCATTTCTCTCTGCCCCTCTCTGTCCATCCTCTCCTCCTCTCTGTCTGTATCTATCTCCTTTCCCCCTCTCTGCCTTCTCCCATCCTCTTCTCTCTCCACGTTATCACCCTAACATCAATTGGAGGTTGTATCAGTTCACATAGTTCACCCGTATCTCTAGCGAATATTGCTCTTAACAGTTGATTCCAAGCAGTTCGATGTTTATGACGTCATATCTCCCAAGTAAGTATCGTATAATGACGTAATTTGGTAGGTACATTCAGCAGCATATGTGCATACTGTCTGCAAAATGTGCGCCGGCCGCTGTGGCCGAGTTATTGTGGGCCCTTCCGTCTGGAACCACGCGACCGCTACAGTCGCAGGTTCGAATTCTGCCTCGCGCATGGATGTGTGTGATGTCCTTGGGCTAGTTAGGTTCGAGTAGCTCTAAGTTCTAGGGGACTGATGACCTCAGATTTTGAGTCCCATGGTGCTCAGAGCCATTTGAACCAATTTTTTTCGTCATTTTGTGAGAGCTGTAAATGAGAAAAAAATTTCGTTGCGGTTCGAACCTATGTATGAGGTTCGTTGCAAGTCACTAAGTGCTCTCATTCTCAAATACTGAATGAATATAATTTGCCTGCTTGCGCGCCATAAGCCACGCTGCTTTTTAGCCCACACCTCCACTCCTTCATATGTGGTTATTAGCTGCCAAGCGATTCTATAGATATAGTAAGTGATATGTGAACCAAGTTGGTTGAAATCGGTCCAGTGGTTTCGGAGGGGACGTTGAACATACATGCATATGTACATCCATTTCTATAATATGTGTTGATTTACGTTGTAGCGAAGCACCGTTAATAGGACACGAAGACAATACTGGTTTACTAATTATTGGCTACCCACTAACATGTTATAACGTGAATATCACGAAAAGTAGGCTAGTACTGGTCTAGTGGTAAAGTGCGTTCCTGTAAACAGTAGAGGTAATGTTGTGGAATTTCCATAATCCGCCTATGATCTGTTATTTACCTCTCATCGATGTAAGCAGTTGTCAAAACCGGTACGTGATTCGAATTTCACGTCACACTGCAGATCTTCTTTCTCAGGCTGGCTACTTATGGTAGACACTGGTTCAGCAAGTCGCCGAAATGGTCTGCATTTGAAAGATTTGCATCTGACCATGGAGTCACACGACATTATTATTATCAAAAGTAAAACACGAGTAATGAAACATAGTCGAATACATCAGGTGGTGCTGAGGGAATAAGTTTAGGAAACGACGCACTGTTAGCAACGTATGAGTTTAGCTATTTGCGCAGAAAAATCATTGGACATAGCAAGAAAAGCCTTTCTGAGAAACAGAAACTTGTTATGATTTGAAGCCAATTCGACTATTTTTCGACCATGACTGTCTCAAGAAATATGTAAAGGTTTTTAAATTACCGCTACCAGTCACAAACTTTGTTTTCTATTATTTTTGCAATTCATGTAGCTAAATAAATAAGTAATACAACTGAGATCCCCTGCTAACACGCAGGACAGGATAGATAGTTTAATTTGTGGAAAGGGCCCAAAATGAATGACTGTCAGTTACACTCGAACATACTACTTTATTAATTTGACAAACATTACAAGAGTAAAGAAAACATTAAAAACAGAGCAAGCCAAACATTAATTTTAGAACTTACTCCCGACTAAATGCATCATACAATCTCACGCCTCAAGGGCAAAACAACTTTAATTTAAATTCGGCTAGAAGCCATAAATAAACAAACAAGGACAAATAAGAAAAGGCAGCACATCAAACGCTCCTCAGAAGTTTCCAAGGGTCGGCCTGGAATTCGAACACTAACGCTGGCTTTGGTGAGACAGGCAGTTGGCCCAACAATTCTTAATCCGACAGCAACCCAACCGACAGACAGTCAATGGACCAAGCGACAGGATGACTTCCTCTCAAAAATGATTCAAATGGCTCTGAGCACTATGCGACTTAACTTATAAGGTCATCAGTCCCCTAGAACTTAGAAATAGTTAAATTTAAATAACCTAAGGACATCACACACATCCATGCCCGAGGCAGGATTCGAACCTGCGACCATAGAGGTCGCGCGGTTCCAGACTGTAGTGCCTAGAACCGCTCGGCCACCCCGGCCGGCGACTTCCTCTCCACCCGACCAGCGCACAACAGGGCTCAATGGAACAACGCAGAAGGTATCGGCGCCCACAACGAATTACACATTCAACTGTCGAACTACACACTGTGCTGGACAGCCTCAACACGACGAGGAAAATACACTTCCTGGATTTACGTAAACGCCCAGGGCAGGTAACCGGAACGTTAACGGCCACAAGGCGGAAGATTCCACTGGTGCACTTCAATTCAAAAATAATCAAGTTAAGTTAAACTCCACAGGAGGGTGAATAGAATTTCGCCAAATTGAAAACACACGTTGTTGCTCACGGGAATGTCCCAACAGCCCACAATGAAATTCAAACGACACAGTGTGAACATTTTGGGCTGGCTGGTAGATTAAGTAAAGACTCATTCTTCGTGTCCAGGATCGGTGAGCCACGGATCTCGTAGCAATGGAAACAGCTCCTCACACTCTGATCGCATATGGACGTCTTCAGCGGGCCCAGCCAGACACACGCCATGGAGACTTTCTCGCTGCTCCACGCCAACCAAACAACTTCCAGGCCCGGAAACGGTGAAAGGACCAAATATACGTCGGCCGATGAGACGACCAACCGAACGACCAACCAACCAAAGGTCGTCCTGCTCCAAACGCCCTCCGTCGGACAGTTCATGTGTGTCGTCAGCGGTCGGCGAGCACTGGCTGTCCGCGCCTCAACTGGCGCTCCGTCCCCTACTTCACTGCTGCTGCGTCCCTGCTGCACTGCTGGTCCGTCTCCAACCCACTGCCAGACACACGGCGACTGGAAAATACTGTAGGTCGCTCCATAGATGGTACAACAGTGCACTTATCGATACGCGTTGCTGCTGCCACTCACGGGCAAGTAAGGCAGGAAGCTAGTGACGCCAGTAAATGGAATAAGAAAACGAGGCGGCAGTACCGTAATAGAAGATGACAAACAATAAATGGCATGAACACGAGCCTTGCACAGCTCAGCAATAGTTAACAAAGTTTGTGACTGGTAGCGGTAATTTAAAAAACCCTTACATAAACTTGTTATGATCGATAATCAATGTAAGTGCTATTATGTGCTTAGTGAGAGAGTATTTCTTTGGAGTGAAGCCGTATATGAAAGATGCCCCATACACCGCACAGAGAAGAGAACAGGAACTATTCAAATTTGGTGCTGCTGAAACATGTTGAAGGTTACATCGGATAACTAATTAAGAGGTACTGCATCGAAGTAGGGAGAAAAGAAAGATACGGTAAAACTTCTTAAAAATAAGCTATCGGTCACATTTTAAGGTACAAATGAATAGTTAATTTGGTAATAGAAGGAAGTGGGAAGTTTTGTATGTGTGTGTGTGTGTGTGTGTGTGTGTGTGTGTGTGTGTGTGTGTGTGTGTGTGTGAGTATGTGTGTGTGTGTGTGTGTGAGTATGTGTGTGTGTGTGTGTGTGTGTGTGTGTCGCGATGGGAAGGGGGGCGGGGGGGGGCTGACAGGGCGATGGTTGCAGAGGGACCTGGTCTTCATTACAGGTTCGTACATGCAGATGAGAAAAAGCTTGTACAGGGCACACTACAGTAGATAACTACATCACATCTACTTCTACAATTATACTCCGCAAGCTAATATACGGGGCATGGCGAAGGGTGTCTTGTAATACTGCTAGTTATTTCCTTCCCTGTCCGTCTGCTTTGCTGGGTGGTAACGTGCTCGCCTCCCATGCAAGCAGGCCTGGATTCGATTCCCGGGAGGGTTGGGGATTCTCTCCGCTCGTGGACTGGGTGTTGTGTTGTCCTCATAATCATTTCATACTCGTCACCAACGCGCAAGTCGCCCAATGTGGCGTCGATGGAAATAAGACTTGCACTTGGCGACCGAACTTCCCCAAATAGGGGTCTCCCGGCCAACGATGCCATATGTTCAATTTCTTTTCCTTTCCTGTTCCACTCCAAAATGGAGTAAGCCTAAAACGATTGTCTACAGGATTCCATTTACCATGATTTTTAGTATCTTCGGAGTTCTTAGCGAGATGTATGTTGGTAACACTGTCCCGAATGCCGGCTCTCTAAACCAGGAGTTTTCCACCATTTCCTCTGACGGAATCCTGGTATTTTGATGAAACGCCTTGTTTATTTTGAAGAATACTAATTTTTTAAAAAATCGATAAAACTTCTCATTCAATGATTACTTCAATTTTAGATCGTAACTAATAGCACAAAAATCATGATAAAATTTAAAAAATAATTAATATCGTCAAAATGTTGGAAAGAAACACCATGCTATTAATAGTTTTTCGTAGAGCGCTTATTCACTTCCCGCGCAACAGCCGTATTCCGTGGAACACAGCTTGGGAAATCCTGCTCTAAACATTCTCAATAGCGTCTCCCGAAGAGAAATTCCTTTTTCCCGCAATTCCGTTTGAGTTCACATAGTGTTTCCATAGTAGTCGCGTGTGGATCGAATCTACCAACAACAAATCTAGCAGCATGCCTCTGAAGCAATTCAATGTCACCCTCTAATCTGAAGTGATGGCGGTTCCAAGAATGGGTTTCACAATTGTTCTGCACGCTACAGTTTCATAGAATTTTTCTAATATTCTGAAATCACCCATTCGTCTTCTTTGCAGCTGAACTTACGTGCTCGTTCCATTTCATATCGCTCTGCAACGTTGCTTCTAGATATTGAATAGGCCTGACTGTGTCAATCGCCAGAACAATAATACTGTAGTCTGACATTCCTGCTGTTGACACCAGTAATGCCCTCTTTAACTGGTTGTCCTCAAGTTTGGACTCAGGATTTTGTCTAAGGTTTTTCTTCCCGACTGTGTTTGTTGTCCGTTAACAGTGATACACAACAGTACTCTGGATAAGATTACTGTTGAAGATTTGGCCGGTGTGCAGCTCGTGTATGCGATGGAAGAGCGACGCAGTAGCGGAATTCAAGCACATTATCGTAGTTTTGCATCTCAGGGTGGTCGCATTAATTTGTGTTGTACGTTTCGTTATTGAATATTACACGCTGTTTCACCGTTGTGAACAATTTTTGAAAGTTTGTCTATCAAGTTCTGTTCCACTCTCTATAGAGAATAAGAACGGTACTATCACACTCCCCTGGGCCACTGCTGACGATAGCTTTATGTCCGATGCAATCTCGCCGGCCAGGGCGACATACTCAAAAAAAGTCTTCGATTCACTCATGCACTGAAGAGCCAAAGAAACTGGTACACCTGCCTATTATATCGTGTAGTGCCCCCGCGAGCACGCAGAAGTGCAGCAACACGACGTGGCAAGGACTCGAGTAATGTCTGAAGTAGTGTTGGAGGGAACTGACACCATGAATCCTGCAGGGCTGTCCATAAATCCATAAGAGTACGAGGGAGTGGAGGTTTCTTCTGAACAGCATGTTTCAAGGCATCCCAGGTATGCTCAATAATGTTCATGTCTGGGGAGTTCGGTGGCCAGCGGAAGTGCCTAAACTCAGAAGAGTGTCCCTAGAACCACTCTGTAGCAGTTCTGGATGTGTGGGGTGTCGCATTATCCTGCTGGAATTGCCCAAGTCCGCCGGAATGTGCAATGGACATGAATGAATGCAGGTGTTCAGACAGGATGCTTACACACGTATCACCAGTCAGGGTCACATGTAGACGTATCAGGCTTCCCATATCACTCCAACTGCACACGCCCCACATCATTACAGAGCCTCCATCAGCTTGAAAATCCCCTGCAGACATGCAGGGTCCATGGATTCATGAGGTTGGCTCCATACCTGTACATGTCCATCCGCTCGATACAATTTGAAACGAGACTCATCCGACCAGGCAACATGTTTCCAGTCATCAACAGTCCTGTGTCAGTGTTGAAGGGCCCAGGCAAGGCGTAAAACTTTGCGTCGTGCAGTCATCAAGGGTACTCGAGTGGGTCTTCGGCTCCGAAAGCCCATATTGATGATTTTTCGTTGAATGGTTCGCCCGCTGACACTTGTTGGTGGCCCAGCATTGAAATCGGCAGCAATTTGCGGAAGGGTTGTGCTTCCGTCGCGCTGAACGATTCTCTTTAGTCGTTGTTGGTCCCATTCTTGCAGAATCCTTTTCCGGCCGCAGCGATATTGGAGATTTGATGTTTTACCGGGTTCCTGATATTCACGGTACACTCGTGAAACGATCCTACGGGAAAACCGCTCTTCGTCGCTACCTCGGAGAGACTGTGTCCCATCGCTCGTGCGCCGACTATAACACGACGTCGAAACTCAGTTAAATCTTGATAACCTGCCATTTTAGCATCTAACAACTGCACCAGACACTTGTTGCCTTATCTAACAACCTTATACATAATTTAAAATCAGAACAGTCTCCCCTCCAGAACTAAGGGATCTATAAAATCAGTTCTGACATTCTTAATTCAACCTTTCCCGACCACATGTTGATCACAGGCCACAAACCTATGGAAATTCATGACATCGGAATTTTGCACTGTGAAAGAAAAGGCTTTAGACTAAACATTTTGGAAGAGTTACAGATCTTCAAACATCGTTCTCTGAATAATGGCCTCATATTAAATGAACAACTGCAGTAGCGTAATAATAAATTTTTCCATGCCTTAGAGACGTTTGGTAGCTAATGTTGGTTATCCGCTTCCCTGTTAGGCCCTTAAATACTGTGTTCCTCTCCCTTGCTTTTATGATTTACACCATGTTAATGTTGTCAATTACTACACTCCTGGAAATTGAAATAAGAACACCGTGAATTCATTGTCCCAGGAAGGGGAAACTTTATTGACACATTCCTGGGGTCAGATACATCACATGATCACACTGACAGAACCACAGGCACATAGACACAGGCAACAGAGCATGCACAATGTCGGCACTAGTACAGTGTATATCCACCTTTCGCAGCAATGCAGGCTGCTATTCTCCCATGGAGACGATCGTAGAGATGCTGGATGTAGTCCTGTGGAACGGCTTGCCATGCCATTTCCACCTGGCGCCTCAGTTGGACCAGCGTTCGTGCTGGACGTGCAGACCGCGTGAGACGACGCTTCATCCAGTCCCAAACATGCTCAATGGGGGACAGATCCGGAGATCTTGCTGGCCAGGGTACTTGACTTACACCTTCTAGAGCACGTTGGGTGGCACGGGATACATGCGGACGTGCATTGTCCTGTTGGAACAGCAAGTTCCCTTGCCGGTCTAGGAATGGTAGAACGATGGGTTCGATGACGGTTTGGATGTACCGTGCACTATTCAGTGTCCCCTCGACGATCACCAGTGGCGTACGGCCAGTGTAGGAGATCGCTCCCCACACCATGATGCCGGGTGTTGGCCCTGTGTGCCTCGGTCGTATGCAGTCCTGATTGTGGCGCTCACCTGCACGGCGCCAAACACGCATACGACCATCATTGGCACCAAGGCAGAAGCGACTCTCATCGCTGAAGACGACACGTCTCCATTCGTCCCTCCATTCACGCCTGTCGCGACACCACTGGAGGCGGGCTGCACGATGTTGGGGCGTGAGCGGAAGACGGCCTAACGGTGTGCGGGACCGTAGCCCAGCTTCATGGAGACGGTTGCGAATGGTCCTCGCCGATACCCCAGGAGCAACAGTGTCCCTAATTTGCTGGGAAGTGGCGGTGCGGTCCCCTACGGCACTGCGTAGGATCCTACGGTCTTGGCGTGCATCCGTGCGTCGCTGCGGTCCGGTCCCAGGTCGACGGGCACGTGCACCTTCCGCCGACCACTGGCGACAACATCGATGTACTGTGGAGACCTCACGCCCCACGTGTTGAGCAATTCGGCGGTACGTCCACCCGGCCTCCCGCATGCCCACTATACGCCCTCGCTCAAAGTCCGTCAACTGCACATACGGTTCACGTCCACGCTGTCGCGGCATGCTACCAGTGTTAAAGACTGCGATGGAGCTCCGTATGCCACGGCAAACTGGCTGACACTGACGGCGGCGGTGCACAAATGCTGCGCAGCTAGCGCCATTCGACGGCCAACACCGCGGTTCCTGGTGTGTCCGCTGTGCCGTGCGTGTGATCATTGCTTGTACAGCCCTCTCGCAGTGTCCGGAGCAAGTATGGTGGGTCTGACACACCGGTGTCAATGTGTTCTTTTTTCCATTTCCGGGAGTGTATTATATTAATTTCGTACAGATGTTGTTAAACCTTTGTAAATTCTGCTACTAGATGGCGCGAGCTGTATCATGTTCACGTCGTCATTTGCTACGGCCCGCTCGCGCAGTCGCTGTTACTCACTCGTGTCCTATACCACTTTAGTGCCCTTAGTGGCATATTTATATATTGTTTTAAAATTTTGACTGTATTCAGGTGGAAAATGTTTTAATTGTGGTTTTAATGTTTTGACTAGAGCGATGTCGCTAAAATTTTCTTTTAACCACATGTGAGTATTTTTATTCAATTTAATTTGTAAAAATTAAGTGTTTGTTGTTATGCTTGTCTGATATTAATGAACCTTCCTGTGATATTGTTAGGTAAGGTAACAGTTTCTTCTGCATTTCCTATTCATTGACTTCAAACAAGCCTTTGACAGCATAAATCGGCAAGAACTATACAGAGTACTGAGAGAAGTTGGTATATGTGCTGAATTAATAAGACTAATCAGAATGACAATGACAGAGACAAGAGCAAAAGTAAAGGTCCTTAGCAGAACAAGTGAAAGCTTTGACTTTAATAAAGGTGTGAAGCAAGGGGATAGTCTCTCCACTGTCCTATTCAATATAGCCCTGCATAGTGTAGTAAATAAAATCAAGAAAAGAGGCACCATATTTATGAAAACTAGCCAGATATGTGCATACACTGATGACATTGCTATAGTAGGAAGAAATACCAATACACTCGTAGAAACATACTGGGCAATGGAAACAGAAGCCTTAAAAATTGGCCTCATAGTAAATGAAAAAGAAACAAAATATATGGTAATGTCACAATCTGAGGCCAGAAGAACCCTTAAAAACCTAAAAATCAATGGGAAATGCTTCAATGGAGTGTCCTCTTTTAACTACTTGGGAGCCCTAATAAGAAATAACAGTATTGGAAAGGCTATAAGGGAAAGAATACGAGCAGGAAACAGAACTTACTTTGCAAATATGCAACTTTTCAAAAATAGCCTTGTTACAAGAAACTCTAAACTGCTAATATATAATTCCCTAGTCCGCCCAGTTATCACATACGGCTCAGAGGTATGGACGCTGAAAGAACACGATAAAAATGCACTAAGAACCATTGAGCGGAAAGTACTACGCAAACAAAATCTATGGGCCAGTATGGGAGGAAGAAGGCTGGAGAATACGATACAATGCCGAATTACAAGAGTTAATACAGGGCAGGGACATAGTAAAATTTGTGAAATCACAGCGAATACGGTGGCTAGGACACTTGGAGAGAAAGGCAGAGGAAAGAATTCCAAAGAAAATGATGAAAGGTATGATCCATTCAGTTAGGTGAAAAGGGAGACCTAGAAGAAGATGGATCGATGAGGTAATAATGGATATCACCAGCATGGGAGTCCAGGGGTGGAAAAGAGCAGCAAGTAATCTAGAAGTGTGGAGGATGATTGTTGAGGAAGCCAAGGCTCATCAAGGGCTGTCAAGCTACTGAAGTAGAAGAACAGTTTTTTTTTTTTTTTTTTTTTTTTTTGTTAGCATTATGGGACTCAACTTCTGAGGTCATCAGTCCCCTAGAACTTAGAACTACTTAAACCTAACTAACCTAAGGACATCACGCACATCCATGCCCGAGGCAGGATTCGAACCTGCGACCGTAGCGGTCACGCGGTTCCAGACTGAAGCGCCTAGAACCGCACGGCCACACCGGCCGGCGAAGAGCAGTTTCTTCTGAAGAAGGCGCCCCTAGCTGGCGTTGAAAACTAGTTAAGGAATTTTAAATTCTATTTGCAACCGCTTGGCTGGAAATTTGTGATATTGGCCTCATATAGGCGTTGCCGACTGCAGCTCCGTATTCTGCCTGTTTACATAGCTCTGTATTTGAATACCCATGCCTATACCAGTTTCTTTGGCGCTTCAGTATATATCAGAGAAACTACTGTACATGCTTCGAAGAAAGACGGCAACACCACAAATGATAAAATGTATTCAACAGGTTACCTTCCAATCAGAGGCTGTTGCACGCAGCGACCGTTATTTTTGATTTGTAAATAGTAGATTTCAGCTATCAGTCGTCCTTTGGAATTTTTATTGGTAGATCTAGATTTCAGCTAGAAACTAGCCATTCTCAATGCACTACGTATTCAATGAACTGTGAACAAAGCCCGGCCAACAGACATTACATGCATTGACCAAAAACGATAGTGCATTGAGAATGGCTAGTTTCTAGCTGGAATATAGATCTACCAATAAAAATTCCAAAGGACGACTGATAGCTGAAATCTACTATTTACAAGATAAAATATCTGCCACCTTGTATGACATCAAGGAAGACTGTTTCGCGTAGAGCACCAGCACAAACAGGATCCGAAGGTATTAGCCAGTCACTCGTCTGTGTGCGATGAAGCAGTAGGTGGCCATCGAACACACCGAGGTGGCGTCGAGGGGCTGGCGGCGCCAAGAAAGAAAGGCACAAGAAAAGGAAAAGGAGCGATCGGAGGAGGGAAGGAGGGATATTTGTGCGTGCGCGTGCGGCTGGCAGCTGCTGCACTTTATAGCGTCTGGCGGGCGCCCAGCGCCTCCGGCACGAGGAGGGGCAGCTGACGCAGCAGCCGGCGCCAGCGCGGGCACACTACGGCAGCTGCACCGCGGGCTGCAGTCGCGCCTTGCCGTACACCGCAGACAGTGCGCACATGTCGCACACGGCAAATTCCACTCGCCACACTATTTTCCTTCACTTCCCCTTGTTTGCATGATTTTGACCCATAAACGAATATTACCACGATCTGACTTCTCTTCTGTTGAGACTTTCGGAGATAGGAAACAGTAGACACAGAAGCTAAAACCAGTGCGAGTACTGGTTGCAGCCGAACGTTAAACTGAGTGGATACTGAACCTACGTTTAAGTTTTTTTATGACTGATTTTTAAAATTCCTCGTTCATAGTACACTACTGGCCATTAAAATTGCAACACCACGAAGATGACGTGCTAAACACGCAAAATTTAACCGACAGGAAGAAGATGCTGTGATATGCAAATGATTAGCTTTTCAGGGCATTCACTCAAGGTTGGCGCCGGTGGGGGCACCTACAACGTGCTGACATGAGGAAAGTTTCCAACTGATTTCTCATACACAAACAGCAGTTCACCAGCGATGCCTGGTGAAACATTGTTGTGGCGCCTCGTGTGAGGAGGAGAAATGCGTACCAACACGTTGCCGACTTTGATAAAGGTCGGATTGTAGCCTATCGCGATTGCGGTTTATCGAATCAAAAAAATGCCTTTGAGCACATGGGACTTAACATCTTAGGTCATCAATCCCCTAGAACTTAGAACTACTTAAACCTAACTAACCTAAGGACATAACACACATCCATGCCCGAGGTAGGATTCGAACCTGCGATCGTAGAAGTCCCGCGGTTCCGAACTGAAGCGCCTAGAACCGCACGGCCACCACGGCCGCCGGTTTATCGTATCGTGACATTGCTGCTCGCGTTGGTCGAGATCCAATGACTGTTACCAGAATATGGATTCGGTGGGTTCGGGAGGGTAATATGAAACGCCGTGCTGGATCCAAACGACCTCGTATCACTAGCAGTCGAGATCACAGGCATCTTATCCGCATGGCTGTAACGGATCGTGCAGCCACGTCTCGATCCCTGAGTCAACAGATGGGGACGTTTGCAACACAACAACCATCTGCACGAACGGTTCGACGACGTTTGCAGCAGCATGGACTATCAGCTCGGAGACCATGGCTCCGGTTATCCTTGACGCTGCATCACAGACAGGAGCGCCTGCGATGGTGTACTCAACGACGAACCGGGGTCCACGAATGGCGAAACGTCATTTTTTTTCGGATGATTCCAGGTTCTGTTTACAGCATTGTGATGGTCGCATCCGTTTTGGCAACATCGCGGTGAACACACATTGGAAGCGTGTATTCGTCATCGCCATACTGGCGAATCACCCGGCGTGATGGTATGGGGTGCCATTGGTTACACGTCTCGGTCACCTCTTGTTCGCATTGACGGCACTTTGAACCGTGGACGTTACATTTCAGATGTGTTACGACCCGTGGCTCTACTCTTCATTCGATCTCGTCGAAACCCTGCATTGGAGCAGTATAATGCACGACCGTATGTTGCACGTCCTGTACGGGTCTTTCTGGATACAGAAAATGTTCGAGTGCTGCCCTGGCCAGCACATTCTCCAGATCTCTCACCAATTGTAAACGTCTGCTCAATGGTGGCCGAGCAACTGGCTCGTCACAATACGCCAGTCACTATTCTTGATGAACTGTGGTATCGTGTTGAAGCTGCATGGGCAGCTGTATCTGTACATGCCATCCAAGGTCTGTTTGACTCTATGCCCAGGCGTATCAAGGTCGTTATTACGGCCAGAGGTGATTGTTCTGGGTACTGATTTCTCAGGATCTACGCACCCAAATTTCGTGAAAATGTAATCACATGTCAGTTCTAGTATAATATATTTGTCCAACGAATACCCGTTTATCATCTGCATTTCTTCTTGGTGTAGCAATTTCGATGGCCAGTAGTGTAGCTAACAGCTGAAACATAAGGGGTTTGGAGATTTCAGCCCACAACCCGAGAATACAGCACAGTTATACAGTAGATTGTATTACGCTAGGACTAAGTAGGCTAATGGATTCCAATGCGATATAGTATATGGTAACATTTCACAAGAAGTATGTATATAAATTAGGATATAATAACTTTATTTATGTACTGAAATTTTGGAAGGTGTCACAAGTGATGATATTTGCTGTCATACACCTACCTGCATGTATACCCAGACTGCTCTTTTTCTAACACGTTCATGTTTTATTCATGACACAACATGAGATTTTGTTCTAATAGCAATTTTTTAGCACGTGAAACCAAAGATGATAAGGTGTTCGATTCCATAGCCCAGGCCCTATATGATTCTGTACGTGTTGGTCACAAAAATGAGCTGTGCTGTGTGTGTGTCAGTGGTACTTATGGTTATTCTCTAGTAGTGACTGGCGTATTGTGACGAGCCAGTTGCTCGGCCACCATTGACCAGACGTTTTCAATTGGTGAGAAATATGGAGAATGTGCTGGCCAGGGCAGCGGTCGAACGTTTTCTTCATCTAGAAAGACCCGTACAGGACCTGCAACATGCGGTCGTGCATTATCGTGTTGAAATGTAGGGTTTCGCAGGGATCGAATGAAGGTTAGATCCACAGGTCGTAACACATCTGAAATGTAACGTCCACTGTTCAAAGTGCCGTCAATGCGAACAAGAGGTGACCGAGACGTGTAACCAATGGCACCCCATACCATCACGCTGGATGATACGACAGTATGGCGATGACGAATATTCGCTTCCAATGTGCGTTCACAGCGATGTCGCCAAACACGGATGCGACCGGATGCTGTAAACAGAATCTGGATTCATCCGAAAAAATGACGTTTTGCCATTGGTGCACCCAGGTTAGTCCCTGAGTACACCATCGCAGGCGCTCCTGTCTCTGATGCAGCGTCAAGGGTAACCCCAACCATGGTCTCCGAGCTGATAGTCCATGCTGCTGCAGACGTCGTCGATCTGTTCGTGCAGATGGCTGTTGTGTTGCAAACGTCCCCATCTGTTGACTCAGGGATCGAGACGTGGCTGCACGATCCTTTACAGCCATGCAGATAAATGCCTGTCATCTCCACTGCTAATGATACGAGGCCGTTGGAATCCAGCACTGCATTTCGTATTAACCTCCTGAACCCACCGATTCCATATTCTGCTAACAGTCATTGGATCTCGACCAACCCGAGCAGCAATGTCGCGATACGATAATCCGCAATCGCGGAACGCTACATTCCGACCTTTACCAAAGTCGGAAACGTGATGGTACGCATTTCTCCTCCTTACACGAGGCATCACAACAACGTTTCACCAGGCAACGCCGGTCAACTGCTGTTTATGTATGAGAAATCGGTTGGAAACTTTCTTCATGTCAGCACGTTGTAGGTGTCGCCACCGGCGCCAACCTTGTGTGAATGCTGTGTAAAGGTAATCATTTGCATATCACAGGATCGTCTTCCTGTCGGTTAAATTTCGCGTCTGTAGCACGTCATCTTCGTGGTGTAGCAATTTTAATGGCCACTAGTGTACGTGATGATACACTCCTGGAAATTGAAATAAGAACACCGTGAATGCATTGTCCCAGGAAGGGGAAACTTTATTGACACATTCCTGGGGTCAGATACATCACATGATCACACTGACAGAACCACAGGCACATAGACACAGGCAACAGAGCATGCACAATGTCGGCACTAGTACAGTGTATATCCACCTTTCGCAGCAATGCAGGCTGCTATTCTCCCATGGAGACGATCGTAGAGATGCTGGATGTAGTCCTGTGGAACGGCTTGCCATGCCATTTCCACCTGGCGCCTCAGTTGGACCAGCGCTCGTGCTGGACGTGCAGACCGCGTGAGACGACGCTTCATCCAGTCCCAAACATGCTCAATGGGGGACAGATCCGGAGATCTTGCTGCCCAGGGTAGTTGACTTACACCTTCTAGAGCACGTTGGGTGGCACGGGATACATGCGGACGTGCATTGTCCTGTTGGAACAGCAAGTTCCCTTGCCGGTCTAGGAATGGTAGAACGATGGGTTCGATGACGGTTTGGATGTACCGTGCACTATTCAGTGTCCCCTCGACGATCACCAATGGTGTACGGCCAGTGTAGGAGATCGCTCCCCACACCATGATGCCGGGTGTTGGCCCTGTGTGCCTCGGTCGTTTGCAGTCCTGATTGTGGCGCTCACCTGCACGGCGCCAAACACGCATACGACCATCATTGGCACCAAGGCAGAAGCGACTCTCATCGCTGAAGACGACACGTCTCCATTCGTCCCTCCATTCACGCCTGTCGCGACACCACTGGAGGCGGGCTGCACGATGTTGGGGCGTGAGCGGAAGACGGCCTAACGGTGTGCGGGACCGTAGCCCAGCTTCATGGAGACGGTTGCGAATGGTCCTCGCCGATACCCCAGGAGCAACAGTGTCCCTAATTTGCTGGGAAGTGGCGGTGTGGTCCCCTACGGCACTGCGTAGGATCCTACGGTCTTGGCGTGCATCCGTGCGTCGCTGCGGTCCGGTCCCAGGTCGACGGGCACGTGCACCTTCCGCCGACCACTGGCGACAACATCGATGTACTGTGGAGACCTCACGCCCCACGTGTTGAGCAATTCGGCGGTACGTCCACCCGGCCTCCCGCATGCCCACTATACGCCCTCGCTCAAAGTCCGTCAACTGCACATACGGTTCACGTCCACGCTGTCGCGGCATGCTACCAGTGTTAAAGACTGCGATGGAGCTCCGTATGCCACGGCAAACTGGCTGACACTGACGGCGGCGGTGCACAAATGCTGCGCAGCTAGCGCCATTCGACGGCCAACACCGCGGTTCCTGGTGTGTCCGCTGTGCCGTGCGTGTGATCATTGCTTGTACAGCCCTCTCGCAGTGTCCGGAGCAAGTATGGTGGGTCTGAGACACCGGTGTCAATGTGTTCTTTTTTCCATTTCCAGGAGTGTATTTGTTCGCATACACCTTCCTGCATGTATACATAGACTGCTGTTTTACTTACACGTTCGTGTTTTATTTATAACACATCATGAGATTTTGTTTTAATAGCAATTTTCTACCGCGTGAAATGAAGGTTGATAAGGTGTTCGATTCCAAAATCAAGACGCTATATGATACTGTACGCGTTGGTCACAGAAATTTGCTGTGCTGTATGTGTCAGCGGTACTTATGATTATTCCCTTTTAGACTGCAAGGCATGCGTTGTTATGTTACTAGTGCGGGTAGGTTGCGAGCATACGTAATCGTTTGATACATTTATTCAAATGTGTATGACCAATTACCTGCACCCGTCATGATGGCGCATAGGCCTATTATTTGTAACAGGCTCTTTTATAATGTAGTCCTATGCTAGAAATATTACCGGCATTTTTATATAATTTCACCTCTGATATTACGCAAATGTGATCAATGTACAAATAAGGTTTTGGCTTTGAATGCGGTCTTCGTGCTATGGATGATGATTGCGTCGGATGATGCGCAGTGTTGCTGCTGTGTAATGTTTATTTATTGCGTAACTGCGGGTTTGTTACCTGAGGTTATAAAAGAACTGTAATCTTGAAAGTGACGTAACTGTTTTATGTCTATCACCTTTATTTCTTTAGGCAGAATGTGGATAACATATAATAAAAAAAGTAAATTTTAGTTTTCTGCATTGCCTCCCTGTTCGGAAGGTAGTAATTCTTGGCACCGTACCCTGCAATAAAAATACAGGGTCGTATAGAGGAGAATGGACTGTGTCGTCATGTCTGGCTTGGTATGCTTTATTTGGATGCTATGTTATTTTGTAAAACAAAGTTATTAACATTTTCTGTAATGTAAAATTAATGTATTTTCATTTGGACTCAACGTTATATTTTAAAACAATACGTTATTCGTTAACATTTCCTGTAATGTGAAATTCATATTTTTCTGCGCCTTTTGAAAAGGTTATCAATAAATGGTAATAGTTGCTGCAGCACCATAGAAAAGTAAGCTAAAACAGTGGGAGTACTGGTTGCCCAAAGTTAGACTTTCTGTACAGGAGTTATTCGTGCTTTTTTGGCACCGTATTGTATGACTTGTTACGGTTAATAGCAAGATATGTTTATGGGGAAATAAGTACCTGTAAAATGGACATGCGTACCGTATGTGAATATTACTGTACGACGTTTACTTTGTAATTTTTAGGTGCTTGGTTTGAGAATAGGTGTGTCAGCTCGAAACCGGTAACCACTTCAACAAAACTGTATGTTTATCCAACAGAGACGAACAAAATAAAGAAATTGTCAAATTTCCTCATATGTTTAAGTAATACCTGATTACTAACAAACCCATCACAACCTGTTAACACAACCTGAAAGCATACTGTGCATCCACTGTTAGCGGGAGAGTGCTGATGAAGACTTACAAACCGCACTGACCATAATAATGGCTATCAACATATTTCGAATCAGCGTGTCTCGATGCTCTCAGTAGCTTAGACGTACCCTATACTTGCTCTGTTATCCATGCGAAGAAACTATTATGCTGCTTCGTCTGAGTAACTATTCGACTGACAACAAAACGTATAGAATTCAGTAAGCACGCGTCATATATGACTTCAAGCAAAGAGTAAATGAACACATGAGAGCTGACCGCGAGAGTATGATAAATTATACGCGGCTTTCGGATGATACACTATGTGATCAAAACTATCCGGACACCCCCAGAAACGTAAATTTTTCATATTAGGTGTGTTGTGCTGCCACTTACTGCCAGGTACTCCATATCAGCGACTTCAGTAGTCATTAGACATCGTGAGAGACCAGAATGGGGCGCTCCGCGGAACTCACGGACTTCGAACGTGGTCACATTATTGTGTATTACTTGTGTCATACGTCTTTACGCGAGATTTCCACACTCCTAAGCATCCCTAGATCCACTTTTTCTGATGTGATAGTGAAGTGGAAACGTGAAAGGACACATACAGCACAGAACTGTACAGGCCCACCTCATCTATTGACTGACAGAGACGGCCGACAGTTGAAGACGGTCGTAATATGTAGTAGGCATACATCTGTCCAGACCATCACACAGGAATTTCAAACTGCATCAGGATCCACTGCAAGTATTATGGAGGTTAGGCGGAATGCGAAAAGACTTGGATTTCATGGTCGAGCGGCTGCTCATAAGCCACACATCACGTCGGTAAATGCCAAACGACGCCTCGCTTTGTGTAAGGAGCATGAACATTGGACGATTGAACAATGGAGAAATGTTGTGTGGTGTGACGAATCACGGTGCACAATGTGGCGATCCGATGGCAGGGTGTGGGTACGGCGAATGCCCGGAGAATGTAATCTGCCAGCGTGTGTAGAGCCAACAGTAAAACTCGAAGGCGATGGTGCTATGGTGTGGTGTTTCTCATGGAGGGGACTTGCACCCCTTGTTGTTTTGCGTGGCACTATCAGAATACAGGCTTACATTGATGTTTTAAGCACTTTCTTGGTTCCCACTGTTGAAGAGCAATTTAGGAATGGCCATTGCATCTTTCTACACGATCGAGCACCTGTTCATAATGCACGGCCTGTGGCAGAGTGGTTACACGAAAATAACATCCCTGTAAAGCCTAGTTTACACAAAGACACTAGATTGCATGCAACTGCGCTGCCGGCTATTGAGCATAGGCGCCGCGCGTTTGCGCAACTCGTTGGTGAAACTAAACACTTTCGACGTGTTCCAACTTTGGCGACACTAGTTGCATGAGTTTTGAGGTTATGTGTGTTTGTAGAACGTAGATAAATTGAAATATGAAGTGGGGAGCGGAGAATAATGTTCGCTTTTTAGATATCTATGCTTCTACGTTTTGCATAGGTGTTTGTGGGATTTCAGTTATGCTGATAACAAAAATAAGCAACATATTGCTGCCTCTGAGACCGTCATGTGCGATCATAACATAGATGATTTGACTATATCTGAGCTGCAGGGCAAAATTTATTGAGTTAGGAGCACATATACAACTGAATTAAGAAAAATACAAGCAAGTGTAATTCTAGCTGTGGCAATGCTCTCGTCTACAAGACTAAAATCCCATCGTCTGAGTTGACCAACTCTTTGTTAAGGAATATTGTCGACAGGAGGGAAGGCTATACAAATTCAAGAAGCCGCATTCTTCATTAGATATCCATCTATTTTAAACGTCGCTGCAGTGCTCCCCACTCACATGTTAGAATTTTGAAATATTGCCACTGTACAGATCTATCTTCAAGAGAGTAGTTTGCAAACCATTCTCTTCTTAATGCGGCCTGCTTCGAGTAATTACTGCTGTTAATGTTAATAATTATCGCTGTTAATAATTATTGGTGTTAATGAAAAAGCGTATCAGCAACTAAAAGCGCATCTTATAGCATGCCGAGTGTTCTCGATTGTAATGCATGCAGTGTGATATGGAATTTCAGTTCTGGCGACAGTGCTTCATGCATTACAATATCTTTATTTCTTATCGCATAATTAGCTCTATTTAGAAAAAACGGTAACAGTTCTGATGACATTCTAAGATAATTAAAAGAACTTCTTGGATCTACCGTTATAAATTAATTCAGCAAGGATGCCGAGCAACCGAGCTGACGTCCTTTCTTCATCCAATCACGAATAGAAACACGTTTCTTAATGTTTCATTATGCAGCGATTCCACGCAATAAGCTTTAACTCCATCACAACTCGTGCGACTTGCAGCTGCCAACACTTTCATTTCAGACACGACTCAGGAAACCACAAAACGACAAAACTGAAGTGTGTATTGGTTTCGCCCTGACTACAGCCAAATATGAAACCATTTGCGTGCAAGTCATTCCACGTAACGAATGGCGCAACCCAATGTCGCCGTGTAAACTAGGCTTAATGGACTGGGCTACACAGAGTCCTGACCTGAATCCTATAGAACACCTTTGGGTTGTTTTGGAACACCGACTTCGTGCGAGGCCTCATCGACCGACATCGATACCTCTCCTCAGTGCAGCACTCCGTCAAGAATGGGCTACCATTCTCCAAGAAACCTTCCAGCACATGACTGAACGTATGCGTGCGAGAGTGGAGGCTGTCATCAAGGCCAAGGGTGGGCCAACACCATATTGAATTCCAGCATTGGTGCCACGATGTAAGTAATTTTCAGCCAGTTGTCCGGATACTTTTGATCACATAGTGTAATTGAGGAGTACTCTAAATAATTATTGATTATTATTCACGGAAACCAAGACGATAGTTCGGCAGTGAAGTTATATGCGTCCTTAATGGGACCACGTGAAACATAATTACCGTAAATCATCTAAAGTGGAACAAAAAATCCCCTTTATACACTGGCGTGCAATAATTAACGGACAAAGTCACGTTCTCATGATGTTCCAATGCCAAGTACCATTTGCTCTCAAAACAGCATTTTCTACCAAGGAATAAAACTGTACAATAAATTACTAAAAGAGATTAAAGGAATTGCAAAAATACACTTATTTAAAAAGGCAGCTAAAAAGTACCTGTAACGCAATACATTTTATACATCGAAGAATTACTTAGCTTAAACAGAGTATGGCTTTAATAAAAAATGTTACACAAATAAATAATAATAATAACGATTATAAAATATCCAACTTTCCACGTAACACCTTCAGTTTTTTTTTTTCTTTTTTTCTTTCTAAAAATACTTACCCCCAAGCTATGCATAGCGCAACACCTTTTCCTCTTTCTGAGCTCAACATCTCACTCATTATAGAGGAATGCTGACTCAGTTTTTCAGGAGAGCAAATGGGAACTTGCGGTATAGAAAATGGCCCAGAGATCACCAGTGTGTGTGTGTGTGTGTGTGTGTGTGTGTGTGTGTAGTGAGTGAAGTGTTATGAAACAATGCGCGTATAGTGTGAGCAGTGACTGATGGTGAGATATGAGTGAACAATGTGGCATTACACTATTTAATAAGTAATTTCTAAAAAAAAGTATTCTATTCCAGGAGTAAATCTAATGATAGTCTCTAAGTATAAGTCTGTAAATGTATGTGTATACTAATTAGCTTACTTTAAATTGGTCTAAACTTGTAAATACTTTGACATGTCCTATATCCTTGTAAAAAGGGATCTACAGATGAATAAAGCTACTACTACTACTACTACTATTACTACTACTACAAAGTTGGTGCGGCAGTGCGTTAGGCGCGCTGTAATACATCTCCCCAACGCATCCCACGTATACCCGATAGTGTTTAAGTCGGAAGAACGGGAAGGGCAGTCCATTCAACAAATATCCCCACAGTCCAAGAGCTCCTTCACCTGTGCTGTTTGATACGGTCACGTATTGTCTTCCCTAAAAATGAAGTCACTGTTGAATGCACCCCTGAAACTACGAACATGGAGCTGCAGTACAGTGTCACAATGACGTTGACCGATGAGTATACCGAGTTAAAACATTTGGAGTCCAGTACACACGTGCTTCCACACAACATACCACCTATTCCACCAAAACGATCACATTAGACACGTACCCTTATATAGCGACAAAAATGGTTCAAATGGCTCTGAGCACTATGGGACTTAACTTCTGAGGTCATCAGTCCCCTAGAACTTAGAACTACTTAAACCTAACTAACCTAAGGACATCACACGCATCCATGCCTGAGGCAGGATTCGAACCTGCGACCGTAGCGGTCGCGCAGTTCTAGACTGTGGCGTCTAGAACCGCTCGGCCACCCTGGCTATATAGCGACAGGTGGGAACAGATAATATACAGGGTGGTCCATCTGAAGTTTCGGATGAGAGTATCTCGAAAACTATACATGGGGTAAAAGTAGTGGGTAAGACAAGTTTATAAGCTCAGAGGGGGACATCAAATGATACTACACGTGACCCCCAAGCCCCCACCCCCTTGGGTGGAGTGTGGGGCAATTTTTAAATCTTAAATGCAAACCCCAATTTTTTATTGCAGATTCGGATTCTCCATAAAAAAAAAGTAATCAAGTTTTGTCTGAAATATTTCTTAGACTATTGACAGATGGCGCTGAAATCGAGAAAAATTAAAACTGGGGAAGAAATCCGATTTATTTAGAATGGTCCGAGAAGGACGCATCAAATCGATACACAATGTGCACCAATTTTTCATTAGGCCAAATTAAGCTTTTTTATTTATTTATTTTTTATTTTTTTTTACAAAATGTATCCTACCCGCCACAGTTTTTGATGGAGGGAGGCGGAAGGGTATTAAAATCTTGTTAGGGAACTCTTCACAGTTCCATTACTCAAGGCTTTTCACACTGTACCACATAAGTGGCTCGTAGTGAAATTGCGTACTTATGGAATATCGTCTCAGTTATGTGACTGGATTTGTGATTTCCTGTCAGAGGCGTCACATTTCGTAGTAACTGACGGAAAGTCATCGAGTAACACAGAAGTGATTTCTGGGGTTCCCCAAGCTAGTGTTATAGGCCGTTTGCTGTTCCTTACCTATATAAACGATTTGGGAGACAATCTGAGCAGCCGTCTTCGGTTGTTTGCAGATGACGCAGTCGTTTATCGACTAATAAAGTCATCAGATGATCAAAACAAACTGCAAAACGATTTAAAAGAAATATCGGAATGGTGCGAAAAGTGACAGTTGATCCTCAACAATGAAAAGTATAAGGTCATCCACATGAGTGCTAAAAGGAACTCGTAAAACTTAGGTTACATGATAAATCAGTCTAATCTAAAAGCCGTAAAGTCAACTAACTACCTAGGTATTACAATTACGAACAACTTACATTGGAAGGAACACACAGAAAATGTTGTGGGGAAGGCTAACCAAAGACTGCGTTTTATTGGCAGGACACTTAGAAAATGTAACAGGCCTACTAAGGAGACTGCCTACACTACGCTTGTCTGTCCTCTTTTAGAATACTGCTGCACAGTGTGGGATCCGTACCAGTTAGGACTGACGGAGTATATCGAAAAAGTTCAAGGGCAGCCCGTTTTGTATTATCGCGAAATATGGGAGAGAGTGTCACAGAAATGATACATGATTTGGGCTGGAAATCATTAAAAGAAAGCCGTTTTTCGTTGCGATGGAATCTTCTCACTAAATTCCAATCACCAACTTTCTCCTCCGAATGCGAAAATATTTTTTTTCCTTCATTGTTATTTTGATACTTTATACAGGTAGGCCGGCAGCAGCAAAGTACGCAAACTACGCCGCTCTTCGGCCACAGACAGGACAAACGGTACATAAGGAGACATCGAAAAACAAACATGGTGGATAAACAACACTAGACATTCAAAATTAAAATACATGGAGCCGTTCACGGGCGCAGTGTCCGAATAAAAAGCGTTCAGAACGTGGACACAAACAGAGATGACCGAAATGACACACACGAAAGATGAAGCACAAATGATGAAACACTGGATCACTATCACGAAGGCACACACAAACATTGGCGATGATCTCCGGCGCGAATGTTCACTGTTCACCCACGAGTCCGGAGACCTTCCAAAGGGGAAAAGGTGGGGGAGAAGGGAGAGGCGGAGGGTGTAGATGCCAGTGGTAGAGGAGCGGGGAGGGGGAGGAAAGGGAGGAAGAGAGCAGGGAGAGAAGGGAGAGAGGGTGCCCTTGGGAAAAACACAGTGGGTGGAAGGGGAGGATAAAAGTTGGTAGGAGGGGTAGATGGAGGGGATGAGGGCGTCATCAGGGAGTGGGAGTTGGCAGGAGCCACCTTGGGCAAGGGTATGGAGAGTGGAGAGGTGGAGAGCGAGTGGGACGTGGAAATACAGGCGCGGCAGCGGACGGGGGTGGGAAAGGATGGGAGAGACAATTGGGTGAGGGGGATCAAGTTTGCAGGAGGTGTAGAGGATCTGTATCCATTAGAGGAAAAGGAGGAGGTGCGGGAACAGAATTAGGTCATACAGGATCCGTATGGGGGAGAGAAGGCGGATGCTATAGGCGAGGAGGAGCACATGGCGTTCCAGGACCTTTTGTAAAAGGAAGGGGGGGGGGGGAGATCCAGGCAGGATGGGCGTAGCAGAGGATAGGGCGGATGAGGGATTTGTACGTGTGGAGGATGGTGGAGGGGTCCAGACCCCATGTGCAGCCAGAAAGAATATTTTGTTGACACCGACCTATATAGGGAGGAACCTTCACCATGATAAAATAAGGGAAATCAGAGCCTGTACGGAAAGATATAGGTGTTCATTCTTTCCGTGTGCTGTATGAGACTGGAATAATAGAGAATTGCGAAGGTGGTTCGATGAACCCTCTGCCAGGCACTTGAATGTGATTTGCAGAATATCCATGTAGATGTAGATGTAGACTGTGGCTCTATCGTGGCCAGTTTACTGAGCCATAGTTCACTGTTTGGCCACGGTAGCCCCACAGCCGGGTGAGTAATGCAATTGTGAAGAGTTTCCTAACGAGATTTTAATACCATTCCGCACCTCTCCATCAAAAACTATGGCGGGTAGGATACATTTTGTAAAAAAATAAATTGGCGTAATGAAAGAATTGATGCACATTTGTATCGATTTGGTGCATCCTTCTCGGATCAATCTAAATAAATCGGTGTTCTTCCCCAATTTTTATTTTTCTTGATTTCAGCGCCATCTGTCGATGGTTTAAAAAAATGTTTCAGGCAAAAGTTGATCACTTTTTTATGGAGAATCCGAATCTGCAATAAAAAATGATGTTTCCATTTAAGATTTAAAGATTGATCCACGCCCCACCCAAGGGAGTAGGGGCTAGGTGTCACGTGTAGTATCATTTGATCTCCCCCTTTGAGCTTAAAAACTTGTCTTACCCACTATTTTTACCCGATGTATAGTTTTCGAGCTGGTCGTTGTGGCCGAGTGCTTCTAGGCGCTTCAGTCTAGAACCGCGCGACCGCTACGGTCGCAGGTTCGAATCCTGCCTCGGGCATGGACGTGTGTGATGTCCTTACGTTAGTTAGGTTTAAGTAGTTTTAAGTTCTAGGGGACTGATGACCTCAGATGTTAAGTCCCATAGTACTCAGAGCCATTTGAACCCACAGTTTTCTAGATAATCTCATCCGAAACTTTAGATGGAGCCCCCTGTATACAAGCAAGATCGAAAGAGATTAGAATGCGAAGTCGTTCATCAGACGTCCATGCTTCCCTGTCACGGCAACACTCAAACAGAGCCGTTTCTGTTGTGGTGTTAGTGGCATCCGATATATAGGACCGTAATTCCTTAGTCCGCCTGCTGCCACCTCCGAATAGTGGTGTGGGATGACAGAATGTTGCAGTCAGCTACTTACTTACTCTCGCACGGCAGTCACAGATATGAATGAGCTACGACGTGCTTGGTGCACAGTACGGTGATGCTCCCTCGTAGAGATCAGGAATGTTCGACCGGGACCTTCACAAGGAATATGCCTTCTGTCAAGTTCCCATGCAGTCCAGCGTCAGGTCTCTGTTACGCACTAATGCCTTACAGATCTGAAGTTGCACGATTCGACCAGCCAAACGGAGAGACACGATCAGGCCCCTTCAAACTCTGTCAGGTACTAGTAACTCTTCCTCACACAAGTACGCAGAACCTCCGTATCCTTCACAGCGATCACTGAGCATCTAACTCTGTTCATAGCACTAAACACGGACAACACTAATGCACCCTGGTCGCCGTTCTACTTGCCATAGAGTGCACATTTATATAAATTACTGAGAAAAAATAATTCCTTATTTGCTAAAAATTCTTATTAACCTTATAGTCCAATACTGTAACAGCTTTAGGCTATTAATTACAGCTTTCTTCGTCTAAAAAACACTCATTTTTACAACTCTAATCATTTGCATATCCGCCGATGGGTGTGTACGTGGACACAAATACACCATTTCTTCCGAGTGCGTCACTTTGATGTCAAGCAGTAATTAGGAGCATTTACATACGAGGGTGAGTCAACAAATAATTCACAAACGCCAGAATATGGCACATCATTTTAAACTTCTCTCCTATATGTATCTTGCAAGCAACACTAAAGAAATATCAAGACACGTTCATAGGATTTGTCGACCACGAAAAAGCGTTCGACAATGTAAAATGGTGCAAGACGTTCCAAATTCTGAGGAAAACAGGGGTAAGCTATAGGGAGAGAGCTGTCATATACAAGAGCCAAGAGGGAATAATACGAGTGGACAACCAAGAACGAAGTTCTCGGATTCAAAATGGTGTGAGACAGGGATGTATTCTTTCACCCCTACTGTTCGATCTGTACGTCGAAGGAGCAATGATGGAAATAAAAGAAAGATTCCGAAGTGGAATTCACGGTGAAAGGATATCAATGATACGATTCACTGATACCATTACTGTCCTGAGCAAAAGTGAAAAAGAATTACTTGATCTGCTGAATAGAATTGACAGTCTAATGAGTACAGAATATGTATTGAGAGTAAATCGAAGAAAGACCAAAGTAATGAGAAGTAGCAGAAATGAGAACAGCGAGAAACTTAACATCAGGATTGATGGTCACGAAGTAGATGAAGTTAACGAATTCTGCTATCTAGGCAGCTAAATAAACAATGACGTACAGAGCAAGGAGGACATCAAAGGCAGACTAGCACTCGCAAAAAGGGCAATTCTGGCCAAGAGAAGTCTGCTGGTACCAAACATAGGCCTTAATTTGAGGAAGAAATTTCTAGAAGTGTACGTTTCGAGCGCAGGATTGTATGTTAGTGGAACATGGACTGTGGGAAAACCGGAACAGAAAAGAATCGAAGAATTTGCGATGTGGTGCTTCAGACAAATACTGAAAATCAGTTGGACTGATAAGGGTTGAGGAGGCTCTGCGCAGAATCGGAGAGGAAAGAAATATGTGGAAACAACCGACAAGGAGAAAGGACTGGATGACAGGACATTTGTTAAGAAATCAGGGAATGACTTCCATGGTTCTAGTAGGAGGTGTAAAAGACAAAAACTGTAGATGAAGACAGAGATTGGAATATATGCAGAAAATAATTGAGGACTTAGATTGCAAGAAGGTGGCAGCACTTGTCGTATGGAAGATAGCCTATAGACAATTATCCGCGGCTAATGATTGATGATCCGCAGGATTGCTAATAGTGTGTACCTGATTAGAACAAAGCGATTTTTGTGAGCCGAATGACAGTCCGCAGAGCGTGTCGATGGCGAAATTCGTCCCGTATTTGATTAGAACTGTATTTCATGTTATTTTTTGTTCAAGTGGATAAAGGAATTCAGTAAAGGACAAGGAGCGTATTGGCTGCCCTGGTTATCGAATAATGGCACATTTTCCCCCCCTATTTATGCCTTTCGCTACCCGCAGGCCACATCGGTATTGTGGGTTGGAGTAATGTAAGGAACAAAATTAGCTTTTTATATCCCTAGATGTCACTCGTTAGATGCGAAAGCTGCCATAAAAATTCTATGCTGCATGCTTTTAACGCTCTGTCGAGCGATGGGATAAGTGTTTTAAGTTTAGAAGGCGAGTATGTTGGAAAGTAAAATAAATTTCAGGCTGGTACATGCGGCTCTTATGTCTCTATTGATTCACCCTCATGCTTACAGGTCAAGGTTGACTGGGTAGCTGACAGCGACTTTATAGCAGAAACCGTTCCGGTATTCGCCTCAAGTAATACAGGGGAATGAAAATCGTTACATGTGGAATGGAGCCTCCGTCTTTCCAAGTTCAATGGAAATCAATTTAACAATAGCGCATCTCTTTTGGTTCGTCTCTAGTCTTCGACTCTGTTTTGCTCATACAGTATTGCAAGGAAATTATTTTTGTATCCCGACCTAAAAGTAAGTGAGACTTCAACTCAGACATCGATATCGACACAGCATATTTACTGACAATGACCGCAGCCGGTGTTGGGTGTTGCTCACACGTCAAGTGTTGTCTTCAGTTACAGTTGGAAAGATAATGTGGGCTACTGTAGATTAGCGACCGTTGTGGTCGGGCGGTTCTAGGCGCTTCAGTCCGGAACAGTGCGACTGCTACCGTCGCAGGTTCGAATTCCGCCTCGGGCATGGATGTATGTGATGTCCTTAGGTTAGTTAGGTTTAAGTAGTTCTAAGCTGTAGGGGACTGATGACCTCCGCTGTTAAGTCCCATAGTGGTCAGAGCCATTTGAACTGTAGACTATCACAAGCAATCGTAGACTATCGTAATTTTTCTGGTAACTTTGATCAGCTAACGTCATACCCACATTACCTGTACATTAGGTGTGTTACATACCTACAGGGCGTTACAACATAACGGTCGCTTTCTTTATGTGTGTGATCATTGTCTAACTAGGTTCCCCTAAAAATTGGAATCGGTGAACCGTCTAGAAACTGGGTGAGGATATTTAAAGGGCCAGATAATCTATGGAGCAATTTTGTTCTACGTAGTTATTGTCTGCAACTTAAAAATGAACGTTATTCCTAGCAACAGTGAAATTTTCGAAGTTTAATTCAGCTTTCATTCGAAATTTGATGATTTTTAACGTGGAACAGAGGGATGTTAGTAAAGATAAAGGAAACAATGGATTTCATTGGCGCTAGAAAACGCAAGTTCCTCAAAGAAACGGCAAAATAAGTGAATTTGGTTTCAGCACAGACAGCTGTTCTCTTGTTGTACTTTTACTTTTATTTTGGTGTGTTGAATAATTCAGGATGTTTGTCAAGTTAGTTGTCGAATACCACAGATATTTAATATTGAGCAAAAGAAGTGTTACATCATTCATTCATTTCTCAACACGAGTCATTGCATCACGGCACACACATTATCAGCCGACATCTGACTATGAGAAAGATATTTGGTTTCAATTTTGGGTAGGCCTACTGTAACTTACCATTTGCTAGCATCCTTCCATAATAAATTAGATGTTGAGCATAAGTGGTTTTTATTGGTGTGAGAGACCCAGAAATTAAAAAAAAACTGTTTTTCTTGCGCTGCTGCGAGGTTCATCGTGGACACTGCCACCTTTCACGTGCCTCTGATGTTCGAAGAAAAGGAGATTAGTGTTTAAGGTAGCTTCGACAACGAGGTCATTAGAGACGGGGCACAAGATCGGTGGTTCCATGACGAAGTTGGAAATCAGCCGTGCCCTTGGAAACGACCCATCCCTGCATTTGCCTTAAGTGATTTAGGGAAATCATGGGAAACGTAAATCAGATGGCGGACGTGGATTTGAACCGTCATCCTCGCAATGGGAATCCAGTTTTCTAACCACTGCGCTACTTCACTCGGTACTGATGTTCGGGACGACCGTTTAGTACGGCGACGCACGAAGGTTAATGTACAAGCTTCACTGGAAGAGCTCACCGTCGAAATGAAAGAGATTCTTTCCACGTCAATGCACATTGAACCTTACTCTGTTTTTTTAATAATCTTTTGAGTAGTCTGGCGCTGGTATAACTATACCTCGGAAGACAGTCCACTAATAGTGTGTGTGACACACTGCCCCAGCGTAAAGGTTAGAGAAAACATTGATGAAATCTGGCGCAACATTCCGCCTCAGCATCAAGCTCACAGGTAACACTGCCATAGACTGGCTTTGTGTCACTCAAAGATTTTGCACAACCACAAACAATAGCGACGTTATTCGATGGCTCTGAGCACTATGGGACTCAACTGCTGAGGTCATTAGTCCCGTAGAACTTAAAACTAGTTAAACCTAACTAACCTAAGGACATCACAAACATCCATGCCCGAGGCAGGATTCGAACCTGCGACCGTAGCGGCCTTGCGGTTCCAGACTGCAGCGCCTTTAACCGCACGGCCACTTCGGCCGGCTCGTTATTCGATATGTGTCACCTAGAAACAGAGAGACGAGAGAGAGAGACACAGCGAGAGAGAGATAGACTACCCTTACTCTCTTAGAGCTATATTACAGAAGGAATGAATTTTCGACATCAGTCTGTTTGTTCAGTTGTGAAAGACCAATATTGTACTCTCACATTCATTTGTAATTCTGCTGATTTACCTCTCTGTGTTCACGTAGAAATTAGCTTCATCCCCGAATAGTCCATCATAGGGGAAGCAGGTTATTACTGGGCATTTCAGCTCAGACAGCGATCTTATCACTTCTGCTATCAAGCTACACGAGCAGTGTCAGGTTACATACTTTGGCATCTTATATTCACGTTCACCACCCACTACCTGCCACCCACCCCCTCCGGGGAACCACCAGGAATTCAACGAGGTCACCCAGGATGACCCTTTGTCTCTCCTTCTCCTTGGACCAGTGAGGAGCAAACACACCTTCCCCCTCTTCATCTGTTATAATTGGGATACTTGAGTATACGGGGTCCACTGTGGAGCTGAACACATACTGAGAGGTTGTATATTATGTCTATGTGTTAATAACAAATAATGTTATTAAGTCTAGTGAGTTCTAGGCTATGGCTACATGATTTCGTCATTCAAGTCAAAAGCCAAGGCCACACCCATGCAGATATGTAAGTACTCTCATTATTTAATATTTTCACCCATTTTACATAGGCCTATTTTCTTAATTTTTCGTATTTTAGAATATTTATCATATTTTTTTGTGTTCTGCCATACGGCAGGTCTTGTCATGGGGGAAGCCTCATCAGAGAGGTCCACCGCATGAGCGTCTAGGGAAGTGATTCCAGTGGTGGTTTCCCGTTGCCTTCCACTGGTGATGATGAAATGATAATGAGGACAACACAACACCCAGTCCCTGAGTGAAGGAAATCTCCGACACAGCCGGGAATCGAACTCGGGCCCCTTTGCGTGACAGACCGCTGCGCTGAGCACTCAGCTATCTGGGCGGAGTGTCACAATTTAACTTACTACAGTAAAATTCTATTTTACGTATTCCATAACTATACAGGTTGATCATGTTAAATGGTCCAATCACATTAATGTCACCACTGGCTATGTTCAACGTTGATGTGCAGCAACCACTCACTGACGGTAGGAGATGGAAGTACTACCAATGGAGGGTATATAAAGCATATCGGGTAAGGAGGGGGGGGGGGGGGGGGGAGGACGAGGAAAACAGTGCCGTCGTTGTCGTAGTGCGGAAACGTAGCGATTTGTCTGACGTCCAAAAGGGCACGATCATCAGCTTTCGGGCGAAGTGTGGAAGCATTTACGAAACAGCTAAGCTCGAAAATTGTTGGTTTGCCTCTGTGGTTAAAGTATACTATCGATTGCAAAATAGCGCTATCCAAAACTGGCGCCGAGCAACTGTAGTGCACCAGAGGCCGTATATGACAGGAGCGAATTACGGCTGCGGAGACGTGTAAGCGCGAATAGACGTGCAGCTGTTGAGCAACTGATCGCTCAGATGAACCACCATCTTCCTCAATCAGCTTCTTCTCTTTTGTGTACTAAAGATGTTCGTCTACATAAAGTGATAGTTAACTTCATCAAGAGTACTGGTTACAATCTGTAGGTTTTAATGGTATACGTAAATTATAAATATGTCTTGCTAATGAAGATATTTCAGAATTTGTGTGAATTGTAAGCCAAGACACTTTTAATTGTCTTCCAATTCAATTTTTAAAACATTATGTACAAAACTGTAACAGTTAAGCTTTTTATTCTTGTAAATATGCATTTCTGTATTTGTTTATTCAATTATGTGTACATTGTCACTATGTGTTGCCGATGGCTAAATTGAGTACACACTCAAAGGCCAAATAAACAAAAAAAGGGGGGGTTACCAACAATGTCTCGTCAATGACCGTGCATCGAACGCTGCTGCGTATGGGTTGAGCCGTGTGCGGCTCGCGTCAGTGCCGTTCGTAGCTTGGTATCTTGTAATAGCGATAGTGGCGTCTCGTTTTCTTAGTGTATTCACTGGCGCCACTACGTTTACTCGCCTTGTCTGTCCGTGAGTGGCAGCAGCAGCGCTTATCGATAGCGTGTACTGTGGTACCATCTTTGGAGCGGCCTCTAGTATTTCCGTGTCGTCGTGTCTCGAGGGGAGTTGAGTTGGAACGGAGCATCAGTGAGGCCGGACAGCCAGTACTCGCCCGACCACGTCAAGGACCGGATTCAGCGAGTTTCAGTTGAATGAACCGTGATATTCGAGTAGTGCAACTTTCACCCATCGAAGTGCCCTCACGGCAATAAGTTGTCAGTCGACCATTTATACTGGGATCTTTTCCCGTGCCTGAGGGGGGGGGGGGGGGGGCGACTGGCGACTGTTGGTTGGTCGTTCGGTCGGTCGTCGCAACGGACGGCGTGCATTTGGCCTTCCGACCTTTTCTGGCTTCTCTGTGGTGCCGAATTATAATTCGGCCATTGTTTCACAGTGTCCGGTTCTAGTATTGTTTGAGACATTGTGGAATTGTCTTCGCGGATCCGCGTGTATCTTGTGGTTTTTAATGTTCAGTTATTTAAATGCTGCCTGCGTTGTGGCGAAGGTATTTCGGCTTCGGACGGAGCAGCGAGGAGGTCTGCAGTGCTAGGGCAGGCAATGTCGGATCGAGGGGCTGTAGCCGACGACCGAACCCAGGGCGTTTGAAGTTGAGTGAACCTTATCCACTGTTTGAGATCACGCTGTTGTTTGCGTGTTGCTGCTCCCAGGGTCAGTGAGACTAACCGCAACAAGTGGAGTCTGTCAGGTTGGTGGAAGCTATTAGCCGCCTTCTACTTTTTGATGTTTGCATTTACTGTTATTATTGCTGAAGCGCAACCAGCGGTATCTTACTGCCTAGTGGCCGCTAACACCCCAGTTACCTACCCTGGAGGTTAGCGTATTTTGCGGCAGCGTACTTTCCTCGTCTAACCGATGCTGTCCGGCATGGCGTATAAGTTGACAGCTTCCTTGATTGAGGGTATGGAATATTGTTTTCCTTGTCTACCTAGGTTATAGTGGTTCCTTCTGCTTTTTGGTGTGTCAAACACCAGATTCTGGAGACGCACTGCTGTCTGTCACTTTGCTTTCGCCTGAATTATTCCATAGTTGGACTGGTTATCTGGCGTTAGGTGGATTTGCTGAAATGTTGATCGGCGTTTAAACTGTCTCTACTTTGAGTTGCCCTCCTTGGGTGAACATTACTCTTGGCTGCCTGTCTCATGGCTTACACAGCTGTAGTCACCTTCCTCAGGTCGATCTAGGGAGCACTGTGAGTGGATCACTCCGTCTTACATGGTCAACGTCATAATTGTTTAAAATTTACCCTAATATTTTAATGTGTAACTGCCTTCCTCACTTGTAATTCAGGCCTTCAGCCGTTGTGTATTCTGAAATTGCTTGTGGCCTTCAGCCTACAAATAATTTGCAATTCTTTCTTAATAAGGCCTTCAGCCATTATGATAGCTTGTTACAGTTTTGATTGTTTAAGAAGAAAATATCTTAGTATTTGTGAATGTGTAACTGCCTTCCTCAATTGTAACTCAGGCCTTCAGCTGCTGAGTAGTCTGAAGTTGCGTGTGGCCATCAGCCGACAAAAAATTTTTGAGTCCCTTCTTAGTAAGGTCTTCAGCCGTAAAATCGTTTAAAATGATTGTTGAGAGTTATTTTTTAAAAATAAAGTGTATGTGTTTTCTGTGCAACCAACGGTAACTGATTAGGCCCCGTCAAGGCCTTTCCTGCTTTCCCTAAGCCCCACGACTCATGTGCCTTCCGGTTCATTCACTCTTGTTGACTGCTGTTAATCGACGACGAAAGCTGGAAGTTGCACCCCAATACTGTAACGGCGTGAAACGTCTGAAAGCAAACACTCTGTAACAATTGTCGGAAGGCTCCAGGCTAGAGGGCGTTCCCAGTGTGATCTCGTCATTCTGGAAGGCACAGTGGATGAACACAAGTATGCATCTGTCCCTGGGGAGACCATGTCCACCGTTACATGCAGTTTGTTTTTCTTGGCACGATTTCGTGTACCAGTATGACAATGTAGCATGTCACACGGCTCGCAGTACACGTGCGCTGTTCGAAGAGCGTCAGTATGAGTTCACCGTACTCCTTTGGCCACAAAATTCCCCGCATTAAAAACCAGTCGAGACCCTGTGGGAACTATTTTGATAGGGGCGTACGCGTTATCGACTCTCAACCGAGAAATGTATCGCAGCTGACCACGGCACTAGAGTATGAAAGTCTGTATTTGTACCTCCCATAACATCGCTGACGCTCTTCCTACTCGCCTCGCAGCGGTCCGCCCTGCAAACGGTGATTATTCAGGTTTTTGACATTAATGTGAATGGACCGTGTACTTCAACAAGCACTTTTGCCAAGGAAGTAGTCGTAATATCACGAACAGACACGTCGTTCCATACGACGAATGACACGCTCTGGTGAATTTCTAATTAGTGCCAGGGATAGGAGCAGCTAATACACTACTGGCCATTAAAATTGCTACACCAAGAAGAAATGCAGATGATAAACGGGTATTCATTGGACAAATATATTATACTAGAATTGACATGTGATTACATTTTCACGCAGTTTGGGTGCATAGATCCCGAGAAATCAGTACCCAGAACAACCAGCTTTGGCAATAATAACGGCCTTGATACGCCTGGGCATTGTCATACAGAGCTTGGATGGTGTGCACAGGTACAGCTGCCCATGCAGCTTCAACACGATACCACAGTTCATCAAGAGTAGTGGCTGGCGTATTGTGACGAGCCAGTTGCTCGGCCACCATTGACCAGACGTTTTCAGTTGGTCAGAGATCTGGAGTACGTGCTGGCCAGGGCAGCAGTCGAACATTTTCTGTATCCAGAAAGGCCCATACAGGACCTGTAACATGCGGTCGTGCATTATCCTGCTGAAATGTAACGTTTCGCATGGAGCGAATGAAGTGTACAACCACAGGCCGTAACACAGCTGAAATGTAACGTCCACTGTTCAAACTGCCGTCAATGCGAACAAGAGGTGACCGAGACGAGTAACCAGTGGCACCCAATACCATCACGCTCGTTGATACGCCAGTATGGCGATGACGAATACACGCTTCCAATGTGCATTCGCCGCGATGTCGCCAAACTCGGATCCGACCATTACGATGCCGTAAAAAATGACGTTTTGCCATTCGTGCACCCAGGTTCGTCGTTGAGTACACCATCGCAGGCGCTCCTGTCTGTGATGCAGCGTCAAGGGTAACCGCAGCCATGGTCTCCGAGCTGATAGTGCATGCTGCTGCAAACGTCGTCGAACTGTTCATGCAGATGGTTGTTGTCTTGCAAACGACCCCATCTGTTGACTCAGGGATCGAGACGTGGCTGCACGATCCGTTACAGCCATGCGGATAATATGCCTGTCATCTCGACTGCTAGTGATACGAGGCCGTTGGGATCCAGCACGGCGTTCCGTATTACCCTCATGACCCCACCGATATTCTGCTAACAGTCATTGGATCTCGACCAACGCGAGCAGCAATGTCGCTATACGATAAACCGCAATCGCGATAGGCCACAACCCGACCTTTATCAAAACCAGAAACGTGATGGTTCGCATTTGGCAATACGTGTAATGACATTCCTCTCAACACAACAACGTTTCACCAGGCAACGCCGGTTAACTGCTGTTTGTGTATGAGAAACTTTCCTCATGTCAGCACTTTGTAGGTGTCGCCACCGGCGCCAACCTTGGGTGAATGGTCCGGAAAGCTAATCATTTGCATATCACAGCAGCTTCTTCCTGTCGGTTAAATTTCGCGTCTGTAGCACGTCATCTTCGTGGTGTAGGAATTTTAATGGCCAGTAGTGTAATTTACGAAAGCCGGGAGAACGTGGATGACGGTCATCCGACCAGACTGTCCCAAGTCGTACGACTTGATACTGCGATACCGCGAAGCCATCAAGACGAGTGCGCAGCTGCCATCAGCCTGACATACAGACAGCACGACCCGTCCGGCTTTACGGGCTCCACGTGCCGATAGATGTCGTCACACGGTTGTGTCTCAAGCAACTGCTGGCGCTCCCATAAGACTTCCTGATTATGTTAATGGCGCCTGCTCTGAACTCTGAATGCACGTCTAGGCGAGACGGGCTGCATTTTAAAGGCGCACTGACAAAGGCCATTGTGTGGGCTATATCGCAACGAGAAGAAAACGAAGTCGCCCGCTGACACCACAGTGGTGCCGGACAGGCTAAACACAAACAAAACGTGGCGCGTTTGCATAAATTATTACTACGGTGCAGGCGATCCATCGTCTTGTCAAGTACAAGCGCGACATAAAGGACCACAGCATGGCTGCCTGGCGAATACTGGTCACGAGGTTCTTTGAACATCTCCTGTCTGGGCCGGCCGGAATGGCCGTGCGGTTCTAGGCGCTACAGTCTGGAGCTGAGCGACCGCTACGGTCGCAGGTTCGAATCCTGCCTCGGGCATGAATGTGTGTGATGTCCTTAGGTTAGTTAGGTTTAATTAGTTCTAAGTTCAGGTGACTGATGACCTCAGAAGTTAAGTCGCATGGTGCTCAGAGCCATTTGAACATCTCCTGTCCCTTGACGCAATCGTGCACGAGTTAACATACACATGTAAACAAACCTCTGGTCTGTCCCACCTTCATCTCCTGCTCCCCCTCCCCTCCGCGACTACTTTTCAGTTTCATACACCAGCAGTCCTACGCTGTTATAGCACACCAGGCAAAGAATTATTCAATAAAAGGGTAGCCAAGATCGCCGGAATTCTTTTTATTCCATGATCACCGGTTTCGGCGAAACTAAAGCCGCCATCATCGGATCTAGGGAGGACAGAAAACACTATCAAAGTGGTTTTTTTTTTCCTTTATTGAATTTCAATTCTCCCTGAAGGGGGCGGGCTGGCAGCAGCTTTGTACGCTGCTCTACAGCCTACAGATTTTTTTTAAAAACGGAAGAAGAAAAGAAACAAGAAAAACAGGCGATAAAACGGTGACTTAAAGTGTAAAATGGCGGAAAATTGTGGAAAGTTAAAATAGAAAGAAAAGGGGTTGGCAATGTTATAAAGTACGCAGGAATCAGACAAGTAAGATAGTACACACACAATTAAAGAAAAAAAAACATGGCGACAGTCTGGTTTCTGTTCGCAAGATATAAAAAAATCACACCCAGCGACGGTATGATGGCCGTTCGCAACACTTCCCAAAAGAGACACAACACGGAACACTCACTGGAAAACACTGCACGAAAATGTCGGCACAAAGATGACACTCCCTAGCCAAGGGCAGATGGGCGGGGGGCCTGGAGGAGGGGGAAAACAAGGAGGAGAGGAAAAAACGAAAAGGGGGGGAACCAAAGGAGGGAGAGGACTCATAAGGGGGGAGAGGGGCAGAGCAGAGGCGAGCGGGAATGGGAAAAGGCAGAGGAGGGAAATGCAAAAGGACTCAGGAGAGAAAAGGGGGGCAGAGAGAGGGGAGGTGGGGAAAAAGAGGATGGAAGGGGGGTTGAAGGAGCCCGGGAAGAGGACAGAGGAAAGGAGGGGGAGTGAGGATCAGAGTTGATAGGAGGGATACATGGAGAGAGAGAGGGCATCATCCAGGAAGGGGAGTTGATGGAAGCCACCTTGGGAAAGGAGATGAAGGGTGTAGAGATGGAGGGTAGGGGGGGACACAACAGTGAAGACGTGGCAGGGGGCAGGGATGGGAGAGGGGAGGAGCAACCAGGGGCTGAGGGGGATGAAGGCGGCGGGAAGTGTAGAGTATGTGGATATGTTCGATGAATACGAGCAGATGGGGGAAAGGAATGAGGTCATAGAGGATCTGCGTGGGGGACGGGAGGCGTATCAGGAAGGCGAGGCAGAGTGCATGACGCTCAAGGATCTGGAGGGACTTGTAGAATTTGGGGGGGGGGGGCAGATATCTGGGTGGGACTGGCATAACAGAGGATGGGACGGACTAAGGATTTGTAGGTGTGGAGGATGGTAGAGGGGTGCAACCCCCATGTCCGGCCAGAGAGGAGTTTGAGTATCAAAGTGGGCTTGGATTCCACTTATATAACATGTATACATATAAGTTTAGGTACATACCTTGGGACCATACTGGTTACAACATCAAGGCAAACAATAGTGATATTACTAATTGCCTATAACACGCAGGCCTTACAAAATTGTCGTACAGCACATAGGCGTCCAAGAGACATGACATTATAAATGTTAAGTGTCTCCATCACATACAAGCGCAAGCTAGGTATTACAGCAACTCCGGCTCTGTTCTTACACTACAGGCTGCGTCGCGAGATGGCGCTAACAGAAGAGGCGCCAATGAATGTCTCAGATCGCTTCGTAACAGCCTCTGTGGTAACATTACGTCATTAGGGCTTGTACATAATTCTAGAGGTTACTGTATCACATAAACATATCCAAAACTTATGAAATCTGCAGACCTACACGATTGCACATCTGCCTGGTCACATATACGACATATCGAAAAGCAAACTGTGAACTGCGGAATTACAAAAATATACATCTGTCTGGTCCTATACGTAATAAGATGCGATCATACATAGATATTTTATGAGAACTGTAGGGTTACACACAGCACATCAGTCTGGTGATACATAAAATCGACCGAGAGTGTATACAAATAATGTCATCTCTCTTGGACGCCTATGTGCTACTTACGACAATTTTGTAAGGCCTGCGTGTTATAGGCAACTATTAATATCACCATTTTTTGCCTTGATGTTGTAAGCTGTATGTGTCCTAAGGTAAGTAACTAAATTTATATGTATACATGTTATATAAGTGGAATCCAAGCCCATTTTTATAGTGTTTTCTGTCCTCCCTAGATCCGATGATGGCGGTTTTAGTTTCGCCGAAACCGGTAATCATGGAATAAAAAGAATTCTAGCAATCTTGGCTACCCGTTTATTGTTTTACAAGCATCTAGATCGCTCCAACATGAGCACAATGTGCTCCCTATAAAAAGAATTGTTCACTCTCAGCAGACAGGACAATAATGCCATTTAACACCGCCTCAAACCCTGATACTGGCATCAGTTTAGCGAAAAAGTCTCTTCAGATATCCAACCGAAGTCACTCATAGTTGTTTTGATCTAGTGCTGTTGCTGTTGTGATCTTCGCTCCGAAGACTGGTTTGATGCAGCTCTGCACGCTAGTCCACCCTGTCAAGTCACTTTCTTCGTCTCTGGGCAGCGCCTACAACCTGCACTGTTGGAAAAAAATGCAGCACCAGGGCGTAATATGTAAATAGTGAGGGGTTGTAATGTTAGTGATTTACTTGTCACTGTCATCGGGGATCAGAGAGTGCTCAGAAAGCGTGTGCAGCCCCTGTTTTGATTTTGTAGCCTGTGCTGTTCTGAGCTTAGAGATCGACGGTGTTTCCAACAATCATTCTAGAGAACAACCATGCCCCACGACGAGCCCGTACTCCAGTTCAACAGCCTCAGCCATTTGAACAGGGTCACTTTGTGGGCCTGTGTGACTTTAGAAGGATGTATCCACGGACTGCTGCTCATGTTGGGTAGAATATATCGGTGGAGTTCCCACGCCTATAGACCAAGTTTCAAACGCCCCCCCCCCCCCCCCCCCGTAGTACAACAAACGCACCTTAAGATACACGCATTGTGCGAGAAGCGGTGGCTGACAGAACATCATCCAGCGCTGAACCCGGACACTTGTTACACCTCTGTGTCGAAAGAGACCATTGGGAATCGTCTGCTTGCAGTAGGATTAAGATAACATGTACCTCCGACCATGTTACCACTGTCACCATGTCAGCACCGATCATAGGGACTCCACATCTACATGGATACTCTGCAAATCACATTTAAGTGCCTGGCAGAGGGTTAATTGAACCAACTTCACAATTGTCTATTATTCCAATCTCGTATAGTACGCGGAAAGAATGAACAGCTATATCTTTCCATACGAGCTCTGATTTCCCTTATTTTATATTCGTGATCGTCCCTCCTTATGTAAGTCGGTGTCAACAAAATATTTTTGCATTCGGAGGAGAAAGTTGGTGATTAGAATTTCGTGAGAAGATTCCGTCGCAACGAAAAACGCCTTTCTTTTAATGATTTCTAGCCCAAATCCTGTATCATTTCTGTGACACTCTCTCCCATATTTCGCGCTAATACAAAAGGTGCTGCCTTTCTTTGAATTTTTTCGATGTATTCCGTCAGTCCTATTTGGTAAGAATCCCACAGCGCGCAGCAGTATTCTAAAAGAGGACGGACAAGCGTAGTGTAGGCAGTCACATTAGTAGGTCTGTTACATTTTATAAGTGCCCTGCCAATGAAACGCAGTCTTTGGTTAGTCTTCCCCACAACATCTTCTATGTGTTCCTTCCAATTTCAGTTGTATGTAATTGAAGTTTAACGATTTCCTTTTAGCACTCATAAGGATGACCTCACACGTTTCGTATTTCATGTCAACTGCCAATTTTATCACCATACAGATATCTTTTCTAAATAGTTTTGCAATTTGTTTTGATCTTCTGATGACTTTATTAGTCGATAAAAGACAGCGTCATCTGCAAACAATCGAAGACAGCTGCTCAGATTGTCTCCCAAGTCGTTTATGTAGATAAGGAACAGCAAAGGGCCTATACCACTACCTTGGGGAACGCCAGAAATCACTTCTGTTTTACTCGATGGCGTTCCGTCAATTACTACGAACTGTGACCTCTCTGACAGCAAATCACAAATCCAGTCGCGTAACAGAGACGATATTCCATAAGCACGCAATTTCACTACGAGCCACTTGTGTGGTACAGTGTCAAAAGACTTCGGGAAATCCAGAAATAGGGAATCGAACTGAAATCCCTTGTCAATAGCTCTCAACACAACATGTGAATAAAGAGTAGTTGTGTTTCACGGGAATTATGTTTTCTAAATCCAAGTTGACTGTGTGTCAATAGACCGTTTCCTTCGAGGTAATTTATAATGTTCGAACACAATATATGTTCTAAGATCCTGCTGCATATCGACGTTAACGATATGGGCCTGATATTTAGCGGATTACTCCTACTCCGGTATGGAAAGAGTTGACCGGAGAGTGGAATGGGGTTATGTTGTCTTCAGTGATGAGTGTATGTTCTGCCTTTATGCGAATGATGGACGTACGTACACATATACTACGCAAACCTGGTGAGCTGCCTATTCCAGAGGGCATTCGCCCATGATACACGGGTCCCATACCTCGCTTCACGGTTTGTTGGATCATCAGTTACAATTGGCGCTCACATCTGGTGTTCCTGCAGGGTAAAGTAACCAGTATCCGCAAAACTGCACAGCTTGCTGCCATTTCTTCGACAGAAAGGTCGTTTGCTTTTTCAGCAGGACAATGCACGTATACATATGGCTGCTGCAACGTAACGTGCCCTTCGTGGTATACAACTACCTCCTCCAGCAAGATCACCAAATTTCTTGCCAATTGAACTCGTATGGCATGGTGAAACGGGGACTAGCTCGCTCTCCACGTTCACGAACTTTTGTCGAATTGCAACGAAAGGCGTAAGATGCTTCTGAAAAACTATCGCAGGACGTCGTTCGGCACATTTACGATCGTTTGCATGCGAGAATAGACGCCTGCGTTGCCACCAGGGACGGATACACTTTGCATTGATGCGACTGTTTGGACATTCTGCATTGTGAAATGCGTGTTTCACTTAGTCTGAATCTGTTACTTCTACAATGGTGAACTACCTGTCACCGCACTTATCAATAAAATAACCTTGTCCTTGAATATGTTGCATTTTTTCCTGGCAGCTTACGTCCATGTGAACCTGTTTTCTGCACTTCAGCCTCCGTCCCACTCTATAATTTTTGTCCTCCCGATCCCCGCTGCACGCTTATTTCTATTACCAAATTGTAGATTTCCTGACGCATTACAGTAGTAGAGCTACAAAACTGTGATGAGGTTGATAAATACTAGTGACGCTGATTGCTAAGCTTCACTCGCTGTTCCAAAGAGTCCCTAACTTCCGTGGCGTCAACATTGGATGATTTAGAGGGCCCAGTCGAGATCCGATAGGATGCCTGAGTGTTCGTCAAACCCAAAATATGCATATGCAGTTGCGTGAACACGACTTACGTCATCTTGGAAGACCGATTCGTCTAGAGCATCAAGTAAATGTAGACATGAGGTTAACAGTTTTTCACCGAGAATGTTAAACTCTTGGTTCATATTCACAGAACTTGAATGAGAAGGCTCAACTGACGGTACGAAGACGCCCCCAAAACTTGCTAGAACAGCCTCCATATCCTTCACATTCTGCGCCTCGTTGGGTCGTCAGTACACTCCACGCCTTGCGTCATTCGAGTCTCAAACAGAATGGCGACTCGTCGGACCACACTACACGCCTCCACTCAGCCACTGTCCAGTTTCTGCGTTGTTTGGCCCACGGTGAAGAGGTACAGCTTTATGTGACGCTGTGCCCCAGTGGCCATTAGCAAGCTACACGACGCTAAATCCCGACTGCATGCTCTTCCCTCCGTAATATTCGCTCGAAAACTGATTGAAATGGGAGTGCATTCACTGTCATCGACAAGTCATAATATTTGTCTCCGGTCCTTGTTGGTTCAAATGGTTCAAATGGCTCTGAGCACTATGGGACTTAACATCTGTGGTCATCAGTCCCCTAGAACTTAGAACTACTTAAGCCTATCTAACCTAAGGACATCACACACATCCATGCCCGACGCAGGATTCGAACCTGCGACCGTAGCGGCCACGCGGTTCCAGACTGAAGCGCCTTTAACCGCACGGCCACACCGGCCGGCGGTCCTTGTTCGTTCGGATCATTTTATGACCATCTTTCCTACGCGGTGCTGCATGGCTGGTAGTAGTAAATCATCCTTTGCGTTGATGCACCAACGAAACGGGCAGCTAAGTGCTCGATATGGCTAAATAACTGCCCTGCTTCCGCACAACCGACTTTTACATCACATCACTTTACTGCCGTGACTTATATGACCGATGGAGGGTGACATGAAAACATGGTTCCGATTCTTCACCATCTACAGAACTCCAAAGTGACCAGTGTGCTCTTTTTAGCGGTGATTAATATGTTGCCCGGCTAAAAAATCGAAACATGCAGAAGAAATGATTGTATGTCCCTTGAAACTTCGTACACATTCACATCATCGGCGGGTATGTACACGATTAGAGCTGCTGATTTCTCTGACAGTATAACTCCCATTAAAATGCACTAGTGTTGTTCGTGTTTAGCATTGTTATCAGGCTGGTAAAGTACATAATTGGCTTGAACAGCATCATATGTTGAATGCTCATCTGAAGGACACGGAAATGTCGCGTAGTTGTGTGAGACAATGTTAGCAGCATCTGTCGGAGTCTGAAAGGGGCTTCGTTATAGGTCTCAATCTGGCTGGCTGGTCGAATTTGTAACATTCAGATTTGTGGGACATTTAGATGTGACAATGGTCCAATGCTGGATGAGTGCAGTCATGAGAGCAGGTATACTCTGTGGTGTCACCGCCAGACACCACACTTGCTAGGTGGTAGCCTTTAAATCGGCCGCGGTCCGTTAGTATACGTCGGACCCGCGTGTCGCCACTATCAGTGATTGCAGACCGAGCGCCGCCACACGGCAGGTCTAGAGGGACTTCCTAACACTCGCCCCAGTTGTACAACCGACTTTGCTAGCGATGGTTCACTGACAAAATACGCTTTCATTTGCCGATACGATAGTTAGCATAGCCTTCAGCTACGTCATTTGCTACGACCTAGCAAGGCGCCATTACCAGTTACTATTGATACTGTAAAACATATACCGTCAAGAGCGACGTTCACCATTTATGGATTAAAGTTAAGTATTCCACAGCTACGTCCTTTTTTGCTACAGTCTAATTCCCTTGTCCTGTTCCAGACCTCACGCCAGCCTGCGTGAGCAAAAACGCGTGCCTTTCGGCTTCCTCTCATACCGGTGTTGGCTCTCCTGCCGACCCACAACATACTCATCCTTATGGTCTGGTCGACCACATTTGACCACCACAAGGGAGCGTCGCCATATCGTGGACCAAGCACATCGTTACCCGTTTAACATTGGCACCTGCCGTATGAGAATAAGCAACGTTCTGTGTCTTCCTGAGCCATTGGTTGGAGAGAATTAACCATTGGATTAGAGCATTACCGACCCACGTGTAGACTGCCATTAACAGAACACAGGCGATTGTGTTTGGAGTGGTGCAGTAACTGAGACCCATGGACTGCTGATGAATAGCGTTGCATTGTGTTCAACGATGAATCGCAGCTCTACAATACCTAGGATGACCATCACCGGTGAGTATCGTGGAAGAGTTTCCATTCTTCCAATGTTTTGGAGAGGCAAAACTGTGTTTAATCCTCGCACTGTGGTGTTGGGAGTCATCGGGGGAGACCTCACGTCACGACTCGTAGTGACTGAGTGAATTCTGAAGGCACAATGGTACAGCATGAACATTCTGTGTCCTCTTATGTGACCCCTCATGTGACAGTGTCGTGGTGCTACCTTTCAACAGGACAAAGTCTCCCACACATGGCACGTGCATCTATGAACTGTCTGATTCATGCTGAGGTACTCTTGTGTCCAGCATAATCCCCCAACAAAACATCTGTGGAACCACCTCAGACGTCAACTTCGTCCCACTGCTAATAACAAGGATATCAAAGACCAGTTTCAACAGTTGTTGGCCATTTTACCGCAGAAGGGGATGCAAAGTCTTTGTGATATCCTTTGCAACTGCATCAGTGGACTTGAGACTTATGCCACTGCTGAATAGATTGCTAGGATAACTGGCTGCTTGCTGTTTAAAATTATTATTTAATGGCACGTTTTGGGCACAGCCCATTTTCATAACATGAAAAGGAAATCATAAAAAGTTTGATGCAATGTGATATCCATCGGCATTAATACTCAACTAGCACTGATTAGTTGAGTGCTGATGTTTACAGATGTCACAAGATGCCTTACTTTGTATGAAGAATTTTGTTTTTGGTGTTCTGGTGATGTGCTGTGCACGAAATGCGTCAGTAAACAAGAATTTTTAACAGCAAGTGGCTAGTTATTCTAGTGACCTACTCAGTAGTGACATAAATCTCAAGTTTACGTCATGATCGCAGACCTCTTGCGCAAGTGCGCCTTAAGTACATCAGTGGATACATCTTGGTCAGAGAGGGTATTACGCCATACTGATAAGTGGGCTCATACCAGTAAGTTCTTTGTGAATTTGACAGGGTTTTACAAGCGCTGAAAGAACAAGACAGACCCTCTTAACCCCTGAAATTTCATTTTGTTTTTTCCTCCCAATTTAGATGATTCACTTTTATGTTAGACAGTGTACTTTGTCCTTACCTTATTATGAAGCTTAGCAAGCATCCACATTATAGAGTATCTATTTGTAATATGGTGTTAATAAGAAATATAGAGCGGAAAAGGTTAATTAATTAATCAATTTAATTAAGTAGTCAATCAAATTGATAAGAGTGAGAGGGGCTATTCCAATAACTCAGACCTTAAAGTGTACCTGTAGCAGCGAGAGGGAGGGGGTGGGTTGAAGGTTTCCTGAGGGGGAGGGAAGGGGGAGGAGGTGGGGGAAAAATAGGTTAAGGACCTGTCATCAAAAGGAAGGATCCTTTTAGCTGAACAATATGTTAATAGCCTGTCAATCAAAGGAGAACAATAAGTTTGCCCCTGAGTCTATACCTGCCCCTGATGCAGGCAATTCACAATGAGGGGCGATGTCCTTTGTTGTCCCATTACTCATGTGGTGCCTTTTGTGACCCCATACCCCTTATTGTTTTTGCAGTTCCTTTGTTACTGGACCTGGAATATTTATGTTCCCTGACATCTCTCTCCCAGTTATAATTTAAAGGATCACTGTTCGAAAATACCAGTAATTAACTATTTCAGCAATTTGTGGTAGATTAGTGTAAGAATGTATGGAAGTGGGCACTTGGCGTTCTCAAAGACCCCATTTGGTTTAACCAATTAAATGTTTCCAGCAAATGGCTGATATTGGCAAAACTTACTAACAATGAAGATTACTCATTTGTGGAGTTTCAGACAGCTGTTTATGTAAAGGAAGCAGATGATGGCTGTCTTTGTTAGGTAAGCTCAGGTCTTGCAGTGTTTCATATATGTATGACATAATTAATAAAAAGAAATAAATGTTCGGTTCATTATAACGTGAGTAAGTCATAAATTATGCAAATTGGGACTTGTAGGAAAACTATAGTCTGATAACTTAGGTTCGAATTTAAATGTAGGATTAATTTTTTGTTTAGGGTTGATAGAAAACTTGTTCACGGTCAAAAAGTCGATAAGACTCTTGAACAGATGTGGGATAATTCTGATATCGATTATGAAAGTGTTCCTGACGTGAGTGATGATGAATACTTGCCTTCAGGTATCAAAGAGGAGGAAAGCAGTGAGGTAATGGAAGAGGAAGATCGTGGAGATGATGTCATTCAGGGTGGTGGTAATGTAATAATTAGTAATGACAACACTGAGAAAGATTATTTCACTGGAAAAAATGGTATGATTTGGAACAGAGCGCCTCCAGTTAATTGCCAAACGCCCTCTCATAATGTAATATCCGATAAGCGTGGTTCTAAAGCGGTACAGACTAGTTCAATAAGTTTGTTTTCGGTAATCACTCTGTTCTGTATCTTACTAAGAAAAGAAAAACAGAAATTTAATATTTACTGCAAAAGAACTAGACTTAATAATTCGCCAACGTTTACCCATATCTAAAAATCTAGCGTTTCTGTTACTGTCAGGAGGTCAGTGCCTTTTTTAAATTTAAATAGACAAGGGGAGCACCATCCTATGTAGTACAGCAGCTGTGTGTTCACCGGATCTGACCTTTTCCTTGACCCATAAAACCAGCTATAAACGTACCTGGGTACTGCGCTGGGTTGTTTATAGCCCTGAGAAGCTGCTTGGTCGTTTCACGGTGGGCTCCATCCCACTTGTGATAGCCGCCGCCGCCGGCTGCGGTGCCTTCTTCAGCAAGTCGGCCGTTCTAGAGACGGAAACGAACGGGATTAATGTCACGTCCAGTTACAAAGTCTACAGGATTTATGACTGTAAACGTATGGAGCGAGACACAGCAATGTGGCCATATCCTTACAATATCGATGGAAACGCATCAGATTTATTGGATTACGAGGAGCGTTCAACGAGTAATGGAACACATATTTCTTCTGAAAGCAGCCCTATTTTTCAACATAATCTCTGTTCAATGCAACGGTCTTACGCCACCTTACTGGTAGGGTACCACTCTACTGGTCGACGTTGGAGGCAACGTCTGGCTGCATCAGTAACCTCCCCGTCATCTACGTACTGTTTCCTGCGGAGCGCATCCTTCACTGGGCCAAACAGATGGAAGTCAGAAGGTGCGAGATGCGGCCTGTCGGGTGGATGAGAAAGAACAGTGTAACGAAGTTCTGAGAGCTCCTCTGGGGTGCACAGGCTTAAGTGAGGTCTTGCTTTATCATGGAGTAGAAGTTCGTTCATATTTCTGTGGCGACTGACACGCCAACACTGCAAAAATACGTGTAGCTTTACTTTTGAACTCTCCTAGCGTAATGACAATGAACGACTTTTGATAGTTAACTGAAGCATGGAGCGTAGACGGTAGCTGTTGTACTGGTGTTCTGTCCAAAGACTGGTTTGATATAGCTCTCCACATACGTCTATTCTACGTAAGCCTATTCAGCTCTGCATAACCGTTTCAACCCACATCCTTTGGAACCTGTTAACTGTATTCGAGCCTTGTACTTCTCTACAATTTTTATCGCCCCCCCCCCCCCCCCGCCCAAACGATTCCCATACAGACTTCCTCCCGTTACCAAACTGTCAATTCCTTGATGCCTCAGGATGTGTCATATCAACAGAGCCATTCTTTTAGTCAAGTTATATTATGACGCTCTTCTCTACTCAAATCAGTTCAGTATCTCTTCATTAAATATTTTTCAAGTTACCTTAACACTTTGGGCAACGGCCTTGCCGCAGTGGATACACCGGTTCCCGTGAGATCACCGAAGTTAAGCGCTAGTGGGCGTCGCCGGCACTTGGATGGGTGACCATCCAGCCGCCATGCGCTGTTGCCATTTTTCGGGGTGCACTCAGCCTCGTGATGCCAATTGAGGAGCTACTCGATCGAATAGTAGCGGCTTCGGTCAAGAATACCATCATAACGACCGGCAGAGCGGTGTGCTGACCCCACGCCCCTCCTATCCTCATCCTCTGAGGATGACACGGCGGTCGGATGGTCCAGGTAGGCCACTCGTGGCCTGAAGACGGAGTGCTTATTACCTTAACACTCTACCGTTTGCACGTCTCGTACAAATTTATTCGCTTGGGGCCGGCAGCGCTAATTCGGATTACTTGGCTTGTCGCTGGTCACTTTGCGTTGGTGACAAGCTTCAAACACATTGACTTTTGCGCGCTTTAATTTTTCCGGAAATCCTTTATTTTGCCGTATCGTTCCACAAACTCGAATTTTCTTTTCAAGTAACTTCTCTTCAAGTTCTACACTGTTATAATAATTATCCATGTTGAGGTGATGCCTCTTTCCATAAGAAGGTATCAACAGTTCCATCACTTATTTTGCTAAAGGTTGTCCAGCGCCGGAAGATATCTCCAATGAGCAAATGTATCCCGTACTCGAATCACACAGTATCCGAATGAGTATGCCACATTTCGTAATTTTCGACGGATTGTAAACTTTAAAATTTAACTGTCCACGCCACAGTATCTTTCCTTCATCAATTGAGCTGCTTTGACTTAGATTAAAAGTTTCTTTAAACTTTTTGGAAAAATAATCAGTTACTAATTGCACTTTGAAAAGCCAGTCGTCATTATTTGGTTTATTGTTGTTGTCAGAAAATATAAAAATGATAATATTTGTTTGAATCGGTAGTGGGACATCGTTTTGCGAAATATCGGTGTATCTGTCAACAGATTCGTTGACCAGTAATCGCGATTCCCGTAAGGATAGCAGGCCCAAACCATTTTCTAAGTTCGGGTCCCGTAACGTCGACAAATGTAGCATTTTTTAAAAATCCATTTTCCTTCTATTGCAATTTTGACTGTGATACTTGTTGGTTTCGTTGCAAATATATTCAAATAGATCGTTCCCAATATATAATCCTCCGATATCCACGACGCTCTATGTATCTTCGGGAAATATGTGTGGACCTGGAGATCCTTCAAATTTATTATTGGTCCTCAGTAAATCATAGTCTGTCTTGTTCGTCTGATTCATCCGAATCAGTTGGCAACAATAACGTTCGCCGAATTCTTCTTGGGCGTATTTCAGTATCTTCCGACGATTCTGCTTCACTCGAATTTTTTTTTTTTTTTTTGTATCCAATGTCTTCTTCCCAACCGGTCAAGTCGTCCGGAACGTCAGACAAGACGTCCGCGCATTCATCGTAAATAACAGTATTGTCTCTTTCGTCTGCCAGGATGAGTGTGCACAGGTACTTACAAAAACAAAAAACTTCTTGACGTGTGTTACTTATTTTTATCTAAACAAAACACCAACAGAATGAAAAAGATACCAAATTGGTGTCGCCGCCCACTGAGCGACACTATGCACACGACACCCACCACCGTCGTTCAAAAATGGCTCTGAGCACTATGGGACTTAACTTCTAAGGTCATCAGTCCCCTAGAACTTAGAACTACTTAAACCTAACTAACCTAAGGACATCACACATATCCATGCCCGAGGCAGGATTCGAACCTGCGTCCGTAGCGGTCGCGCGGTTCCAGACTGTAGCGCCTAGAGCCGCTCGGCCACTCCGGCCGGCCACCACCGTGGTGTGGCGGGCCGTTGACCGCTATTTTGCGCGCGACACCACTGTGTTGTCGCCGGACGGCAAAGTGTTAGCATTTATTTAACAGCCAAACGTAATCTATAGTGATGTTCGCCTGTTTAAGCCAATATGACGGCAACTACGTGTAATACAGAGGAAAGTGAGATGCTAACTTGACTTTTTGTCGAGTGCCAGATGGTCAACATAGACTGCAACCAATGAAACGTTTCAGTAAAGTTTATGCAGCAACTGATGATGTATACAAACAAGTTTCTCATCAGACCTCTTCATTGGCAATCCGATCTTCTCATTTAATCATCATAATTCTTCTGTAGCATCACACTCCAGAAGTCTCTCTTCGCTTCTTGTCTGAATGCTTATCGTCCACATTTAACTTCCGTACAAGCCTACACTCCAGACAAACACTTCAGCAAACATCTCTTAAAAATGAAATTTACAGTAAATGATAATGTATCTCTCGTTTCTAGAAGCGCTTTTGTATTTTATGTCATATTTACCTTGGCTATGACCAATTATATTCCTGACCAAATTATACTTGTAATGTCTCATTTCCTAATTTAATTCCCGTACAGTGCCTGACGTAATCCCATTTCACTTCATTACCCTTGTTTTACCTTAGCTGCTACATCCCTGTCACGCACCCTTCTCAGTCACTGCTTCCCTCCGTATCTAGATGTTATGACTATAGTCTGGCCGGCCGGTGTGGCCGTACGGTTCTAGGCGCTTCAGTCTGGAACCACGTGACCGCTACGATCGCAGTTTCGAATCCTGCCTCGGGCATGGATGTGTGTGATGTCCTTGGGTTAGTTAGGTTTAAGTAGTGCTAAGTTCTAGGGGCTGATGACCACAGATGTTAAGTCCCATAGTGCTCAGAGCCATTTGAACCATTTTTTACTATAGTGCCTCTGAATTCCATATAAAAGATTTAGAGAAGATAATGTAAAATATAGGTTGTACAATTTTGCATATAAATTTCACGAGTACACCGATCTATGTGTGTAAAATACAATCTGGAGCGATGTTGCCGTATGATAATTAAACTTCGTTGTGGGACGACGGAGTGGTAACTTTGTGCGGTCAGTCGGGGGAAAATTTTACATTATTTCCGTAAGTTATTGTATTATAACTCTATGATGGTCCTTAAAATGTATAAATGATACCTCCTCCCTTCTTCTTTCTTCTTCTGCAGTGGTCAATCCAAGGATTGGTTTGCAACAGCTACAATGGTAGCTTGTCTCCACTCTGTGCGTCTTTCTGCTTTTCTCTTCATTACTTTATAGGTGTTACATCCCATATCTTTCACGATTAGATCCATGTACCTTAGCCGTGGTCTTTTTCCCTCGACATACCCCCCAAGATTGTGTTCAGGAGTCCTTTATGTCTTAATAGATGGCCTGTAAATTGCACTCTTCTTTTAACAATGAAACTCCAGAAGCTTCTCTCCTCTCCTGCTCTTTCCAGAACCACTTCGTTTATGACCTTGTCGATACATTTTATTTTGAGCATGTGTCTATAGCACCACATTTCAAAAGAATTTAGCTTCTGGTCTTCCTCTGTCCCGAGAGTCCATGTTTCACACCCATAGCATGCCACACTCCACACATATACCTCTCTTATTAGATACCAAAAGTCACTTGGGTCACCGACTGTAAAGAGTCCGTTGCAAACAGGATTGTGCACTTTACAAAAAATAACCACCAGCTACGAGTAATTTGGAACACATTTACAGCCTTTCTTATCGAAATTCTTTTTGGTATTGTAGGCCGTGACATTTTTGCTCATTTATGCCCCGTAGTGCATCTTGGATGGTGAAGTGTATCGTCTGAATTGGAAAGCTGTGACTGACCAGTAGAAATTTTTTTATCTTCCTTTCATATCTGCCATTCCTTTTATATCTTTACGTAAGAGATCTCAGATTTCAACATCAACGTTGTTAACCCGTTTCTGAGATAACATCCGTTTTAATGAATGTACAAAAAAATCTTGTTTGTTGTGGTACTGCAGTTGTGCACGTAGCCATCTGAAGGGCAATGGATTACTTTCAGCACATTTAATGAGAATATTACGCTCTTCAGCGGGGTATGTGCGTTTCAAAACATTGCACTCCATGGCATTGTGGTAGATTTATTTTACTAACGTCCCCTATACCGGGGCTAAGGAGTCTCCACAATATAGGAGAACTTGTGTAGTTTGGAAATTAAGGGAGAGCAGCTCGCACAGGTGAACATGCCGTGTTCGTGCCTGGGTGCTCGTTTGGAAACAGCACTACCTACGACACATAAGTTTCCTGCTTCGAGTTACAGCCCGGGTCACAGCAAGTTCCTGAACTTATTTACTTCACTGCTATGATTAAAATACCCATCTCTTAAGACTTCTCTTAGTCATAAGAAATCCTATTCGTAATACAAACTGTCGTGTAACTAAAGGAGATTAAACGAAATGAGAAGACTTTGTTCACTTACCTATTTATTTGTATCTGACGCCAAAGTACGAATGAGAATGGTATCTAAGATGAGATTTTTTTCCGAAGCTGCAGAATATTTTTTTTTTCGTATCTACATTCTACATTTAGCATTCTAACTCGACACTACGATGTGTAAAACTGATGATGATGTTTTTCGTTGTTAAGAGAGTTATTACTTGGAGAAAAGAGTCAGTTCAAATGGTTCAAATGGCTCTGAGCACTATGGGACTCAACTGCTGTGGTCATAAGTCCCCTAGAACTTAGAACTACGTAAACCTAACTAACCTAAGGACATCACACACATCCATGCCCGAGGCAGGATTCGAACCAGACACCGTAGCGGTCGTGCGGTTCCAGACTGTAGCGCCTTTAACCGCTCGGCCATTCCGGCCGGCAAAAGAGTCAGTACTTCGTTTAACGGGTTGTCTTATCATTTCTTATTTTACTGTAGGTTGATTACAACACTTATATGAATGAACAGTTCTGTCTTTTGTATACTGAAAAAAATTGCGTGAACATATATGGTAAACAACAATGAACCTCAGATTGAACCTTTTGGAATTCAAAATTGTTAAGGCTTTCGTGGCCACTTGTTGACAAACTGCTTATTGGCTTATGTCTCGAGTTCTTCGGTCGACGTTCATCTAATGACTTTAGTGACGTTTCCCCAGCACGAGTGGCTGGCATTGTCAAAGCTTGACCCACCACTGCCGGTGGTGAACTGGAGCCGAGCTCGCGGCCGCAGACCATATGTACCTGGCGCGCCAACGTCCGAGGGCTTCTCCGCGGTCATTTCCGGTCCGTTTCTCTTGCTACCTGCGACGGTCGTTCGCTGCAGTAAGGGAAGCCAGGATCCGTTTACCATACAGCTTTCCTCATTCTTGTTGAAGCTGTTCGCGTGTTTTTGTATTTCTACAACTTCTCTGAACAAGCGCGTGTGATAGTGCTTCTGTGGCCGAGCGGTTCTAGGCGCTTCAGTCTGGAACCGCGCGACCGCTACGGTCGCAGGTTCGAATCCTGCCTCGGGCATGGATGTGTGTGATGTCCTTAGGTTAGTTAGGTTTAAGTAGTTCTAAGTTATAGGGGACTGATGACCTCGGATGTTAAGTCCCATAGTGCTCAGAGCCATTTGAACCATTTTTGATAGTGCTTCTCTACAGCCAGAACTTCCGTGTCGGCGAATTTTGTTACGTGGTCGGTCTCACTTAGTGCGTGCTCTGCCACGGCCGATTTCTCCACCTGCCTCAACCTGCAATGTCGCTTATGCTCTTTGATCCTGGTGTTAATCGATCGTCCAGTCATTCCGACCTAAACTGTTCCGCATGTGCATGGTATACGGAATATTCCCGATATTGCAAGTGAGTCCCTTTTCTCCTTCGCCAATCTAAGACAGTCTTCGATATTCCCTGTCGGTTTGAAAATCGTCTTTACGCCATGTTTGCGCAGTATACAGCCGATTCTGTCCGTCACTCTGGGAATGTATGATAGAAAGCCCGTACCCGATATTTCTTTTTCTGATTCCTTACTTCGCCGAGTGTTCGGCTCTGTTACACTTCTAATATAATTTGTGGAGTACCCATTGCTCCTCAGAACACTTTCCAGGTGTTGCATTTCGCGTCTTGGGGAATTCCCCTGCCTACCTTCCTTCGGCTATGTGGGTGGCACAACTATCTGCATCTTTCCAAAACCAGAATTTGATTTTAATAAGTATATTATAAATATCAAAGCTGTTCACGTAATTATCTGCCTTCTTCTCTTACATTGCCACTAGTGAGCTAAGATGCTGGTGAAGACGAAGCAGTCTCTTGGCTCTGTCTGCTACCAGTAACATGCCGAGATGACGCTCGCTTCGGCTGGATTGCGTGCTGCCATAAAAAGAAAGGAAGATTAGAGGTTATCGTGTGCATCTGAGCCGCCGTCCTTCCGAATGCGAGTCCAGTGTGTTAACCACTGTGCCATCCAACTGACTGTGTGCGTGCGTGCGTGTGTGTGTGTGCGTGTGTGAGCGTGCGTGCTGCAACACATTCGCGGCAGTCTAGTGTTGTTAACAGTGGGTGGCCAAGAATAGCCACGTCGGTGGCGGAGAATGCTCCGGAGGGACACGTACAAACGGCTGCCCGCAGATGGCCAGACGCCGATTGCAGCGCCGGGGTCAAGTGGCTTGATCGAGTCCGCGCTGGCTGCGTCACGGTACAACGCATTTGTTGACGGCTTTCAGATGCCGCTGTCTTCACGATCGCGTGGATCACCAGGACGCCTGTACCTTAAATCAGTCTGAAGAACGGGCTGTAGCTAAACTAACGGGAGGACTCTATTTACACTACGGGCCATTAAAATTGCTACACCGCAAAGATGACGTGCTACAGACGCGAAATTTAACCGACAGGAAGAAGATGCAGTGATATGCAAATGATTAGCTTTTCAGAGCATTTACACAAGGTCGGCGCCGGTGGCGACTCCTAGAACGTGCTGACATGAGCAAAGTTTCCAACCGATTTCTCATACACAAACAGCAGTTGACCGGCGTTGCCTGGTGAAACGTTGTTGTGATGCCTCGTGTAAGGACGAGAAATGCGTACCATCACGTTTCCGACTTTGATAAAGGTCGGATTGTAGCCTATCGCGATTGCGTATCGCGACATTGCTGTTCGCGTTGGTCGAGATCCAATGACTGTTAGCAGAATATGGAATCGGTAGGATCAGGAAGGTAATGCGGAACGCCGTGCTGGATCCCAACGGCCTCGTATCACTAGCAGTCGAGATGACAGGCATCTTATCAGCATGGTTGTTACGGAATGTGCAGCCACGTCTCGATCCCTGAGTCAACAGATGGGGACGTTTGCAAGGCAACAATCATCTGCACGAACAGTTCGACGACGTTTGCAGCAGCATGGCCTATCAGCTCGGAGACCATGGCTGTGGTTATCCTTGACGCTGCATCACAGACAGCACCGCCTGCGATGGTGTACTCAACGACGAACCTGGGTGCACGAATGGCAAAACGTCATTTTTTCGGATGAATCCAGGTTCTGTTTACAGCATCATGATGGTCGCATCCGTGTTTCGCGACATCGCGGTGAACTCACATTGGAAGCGTGTATTCGTCATCGCCATACTGGCATATCACCCGGTGTGATTGTATGGGGTGCCATTGGTTACACGTCTCGGTCATCTCTTGTTCGCATTGATGGTACTATGAACAGTGGATGTTACATTTCAGGTGTGTTACGACCCGTGGCACTACCCTCCATTCGATCCCTGCGAAATCCTACATTTCAGCAGGATAATGCACTACCGCATGTTGCAGGTCCTGTACGGGCCTTTGTGGATACAGAAAATGTTGGACTGCTGCCCTGGCCAGCACATTCTCCAGATCTCTCACCAATTGAAAACGTCTGGTTAATGGTGGCCGAGCAACTGGCTCGTCACAATACGCCAGTCACTACCCTTGATGAACTGTGGTATGGTGTTGAAGCTGCACCGGAGCTGTACCTGTACACGCCATCCAAGCTCTGCTTGACTCAATGTCGTATCAAGGCCGCTATTACTGCCAGAGGTGGTTGTTCTGGGTACTGATTTCTCGGGATACATGCACCCAAATTGCGTGAAAATGTAATCACATGTCAGTTTTAGTATAATATATTTGTCCAATGAATACCCGTTTATCATCTGCATTTCTTCTTGGTGTAGCAATTTTAATGGCCAGTAGTGTATAAGAGGGCTACATACAGAATGCTCTCTAAAACTTAAGAACGAGATAGATATATTAACAACTCTACGAAATGAATTAGTGCGGGAGCACGTGGCCAGAGGTCTCCCTGTCATGCACAGAAACCTGGACGTCATACGGCATGAGGTCAGGATGCCGAATGATACTGGCCCCACAACAAGAGGCAGTTGAAGGAACGGGAAAAGACTGTGTTTCATTAGCGAGCTGTGGTGCTGTTCTCCATTACAACATGGAACGAAGACACGATCTGAATTGTTTCACACGGGAACAATCAACGGAAACTGGATGGACGAATTGTGAACAGCGTAGCACAGGATTTTGGTATTGCTCGCAGCATTGTTTGAAGTGCTTCACGACGTTCAGAGACACAACCGCTGCTGCCTGCAGGAGAGGACCACGGCTAATCACAGCAGCAGAAGTTAGCTACGTTGCTCAGCATGCAAGAAGAGAGCCATGAAAAACAACAAGTGCAATTGCAACCACATTTAGCATGACTGCAAGGCATGGAATGTCAGTCTCTGCAGTGACACAGCGACTGCAAGGTGGTTGTAACATCACAATAGGGGTCGTTATATGATTAAAAAAATGAGTGATGTAACTAATTAATCTCAGCCCGAACAACCGCATGCCTGTAGAAGCAAAATAGGTCTACAAATTTCTTTTTTTCAGTCTTATGTGTACGTCCTGTGTCCTGATTTCCATTTTTCACCTTTCCTGAAAGTGTGTGATCAAGTGCGATGATTTGAATGCAGTAGCAGACGAACCACAGAAGTGGAGGGTTTCCTAATCTCATACCAACCTTAACGGTGTTGGCGGAAGGCAGAGTCCAGGAACAGGAGGGCTTGGCCAAAGATGTGTAAAGCAAAACGTTTTCCTAGTAGATGTTGGTCATGGGCCTCCCCCACCACCTCGGGCAGTTCGGAGAGAGCCCCGCGCGACGGTTACGGGTTGAGTTGTTCTGAAGACAGGTAAGCGACCAGACGTTCCCTCAGAACAAGGGAAAAAAGGCATTTCAATCTGTTAATAATAATTTGTTAATCTCAACCATTTCTTTTCCTAGCTATTTTTGAATTACCATTTAGGTTCTGGTTATAATTTTGTGGTTCAGTTAATAAGTGTAATAATAGTGTGATTTCCGTCAGGCGCCACCACACCATCTATAGATTCAAAGCGCAGCCCAAGCCTTAAAAGTCACCGTCTGCCCATTTTATTTTATTTGTGCGGGACATTTTAAATTATCAATAAAACTGTACCGAGCGTATATTCGAAAAGAAGAATCGATTTGAATCCAAGCGCTTCACGCAAAGATATGTAGCCACCAACGTGCTCCCCAGATTTTCCCACCCCACAGGACTCTACAGATTAAGGCCAACGTGGTTTGTTGTTCGCGTATGAGAAAGCAATAGGATCGTATATAAATGTACCACGAATGTTTTGCCCACCAAGTAAATAGAAAAAGATTACTGTTAACATGCGAAATATTAGTCAAATATAAATATTTTATCATTTGAAGCTATTTCTGTGATCGTTAATTTATTTTCAATACATCTGAAAATAGTTTTCATTTGTAATATTGATGATTACGCTCCAGAATCCAAGTGCTTGGCTCAAGTTTAGCTAACGGTACGAAGCTTTCTCTGACTGCCCCATAGAATACCGCTGCGTTATCCGTTGCGACCTTAATATATTCAGTCAGTGAAGAAATTGTTCCTAAAATTTAGATGGGCCGAAATCTATTTCAAATAACGGGTAAAACTATCCAGAGAAGGTTAGGTCGCCAAAGAAAAATAAGAGCGAATGTGGACAGGATATGCCATCACAGCAGGCTGGAACAAAAGAAATAATAATAATCAAAAGAAGCTCCAGGTAGTGAAAGTAAGTAACCCTCTATAGGGTGCCACTCAGTGAATAGTAAAAAGACCAATGGCGAGTTACAGGGTGATGTCTGTCCCCAACGACCAGTATGCTGTGTTCCGTACGTGTTCCGTACGTCAGCGGCGCCGTTTGCGATGGTGCTAAGAGCATATAGATTGGACCAACAGGGAATGGAGTCGCGTTCCTTCCTCGGACAAGAGGAGATTCAGTTTGAAATGTGATTCTAGACGTACCCTATTATGGCAAGAGGTAAGAACACGTAATTCACTCAGAAACAGTGTCGAAGAGGTCGTTTTGATGGTCCAGAGGCTATGGTGTGAACGCCAGTACAAGGGCGTACTGACCTCTAAATCTTTGAACACGGTAGACTCTCCTTCCCCATATGTCTCTTTTCAGAGATGCATTCGGCCCTACTTCATTTCTGTGGATGACAATGAGCGACCAAATCGAACAGCGCAGGTGGACGGATTCTTGGAGCGATCGGATATTCGGCGAATAGACAGGTCCACCCCTTCCCCCGACTTAAATCTCATCGAGCAGATGTTCAAATGTGTGTGAATTCCTAAGGGACCAAACTGCTGAGGTCATCGGTTCCTAGACTTACACACTGCTTAAACTAATTTATGCTAAGAACAACATACACACCCACGCCCGAGGGAGGACTCGAACCTCCGGCAGGAGGGGTGACGTGGCGTCTCTGACACGCGGCCACTCCTCGCAGCCGAGCAGCTGTAAGATAGTTGGGAAGACGTGTTACAGTACGTTCATTTGTACCAAGGACCGCCGGCCGTTGTGGCCGAGCGGTTCTAGGCGCTTCAGTCCGGAACCGCGCTGCTGCTACGGTCGCAGGTTCGAATCCTGCCTCGGGCATGGCTGTGTGTGATGTCCTTAGGCTAGTTAGCTTTCAGTAGTTCTAACTCTAGGGGACTGATGACCTCATATGTTAAGTCCCATAGTGCTCAGAGCCATTTGAACCATTTTTCATAGACCATGCTTAAGAAAACTACACACTAAGTGAAACAAAGAGAGAAACGACATACACCACGAAGGAGTTAGCCGAATTTGGCGGAAATCTGTAAATGTGATGTACATGTAGAGACCAACAAACGATTACAACTTTAGACAAACTGAATGGTTCATTCAAGAGAAACAGCTTCACAAACTGAGCAAGTCTATAACGCGTTGATGCATCTCTGGCCCCTATGGAAGCAGTTATTCGGCTTGACATTGATTGATGGAGTTGCTGGACGTTCCCTTGAGGGATACAGTGCCAAATTCTGTCCAATTGGCGCGTCAGACCGTCAAGATCCCGAGCTGGTAGCACGGCCCTGCCCATATTGCTGCAAAAGTTCTCAATTGGTAAGAGATCCGGGAACCTTGCTATCTACCGTGGAATTTGGAAAGCGCTAAGACCTGCAATAGAAGCGTTCGCCGCGTTAGAGCGGGCACTGTCTCGCTCAAAGGTAAGACCATGATGGCTTGCCACGAAGGACAACAAAACGGGGCGTAGAATATCGTCGACTTACCGATGTGCTGTTTGGGCGCCGCTGATGACAAGGAAAGTGGTCTTGCTATGAAAAGAGATGGCACCAAAGACCATTACTCCTAGTTGTCGGGGCGTATGGTGGGTGACAGTCAGGCTGGTATTTTACCGCTGTGTGGTGCGACTCAAGAAAATCTCATGGACTCCAGCAGAACTGTCTTCAGTTATGAGTACCGCTTCGAACTGAGTCCCACGACCAGCGAAAATGTGTCTGGCGACAACCGAGAAAGCGGTTGGATACCATCCTGATTGTCATCCACCATAGGTCCAATAGCTAGCTGTGATGGTCTGGCCTGTCATTTCATTTTGTAGCAGGATCCCTTTCGTTGTCATCCGCGGTACCCTTACAGTACAGCGGTACGTTGACGATATTCTACACCCTGTTTTTTGTCATGGGCTTGTATTTCAGCAAGATAATGACCGCCCACACGTGGCGAGAGTTTCTACTCAATGTGTTCGAGCTTACCAAACCCTATCTTGGCCAACAAGGTCGCCAGATCTCTCCTCAATTGAGAACGTTTGGAGCGTTACGGGCAGCGCTCTCCTTCCAGCTCGGGATTTTAACTATTCATTTCTTCTAAGTCACTACTTACAAATTAGCATATAATCCTTTTCCTGTAATATAGTCCAGACACACACTCTAGTTTCCATCTCAGTCACTTCTCCCTTAGTTAGTAGTCTGTTACTCTCGCCTCAAGTAAAAAAAATAAATAAAAAAAAACAAAAAAAAAATAAAAGAAACGGTAAAGTAGATTCACAAAACACTTCCTCTTAAGAAAATCATTCCACAGCGAATGGTCCCCTTTTAATTATTTCCTACGTTCAGCATCTTACTTTGCCGATCAGGTGGCTTTTTAACCAACTATTTTCGTACATAATCTGGCACCTTGGCTTTGAAACAAAAGTATACCTTACGTTTACCCTGAACGCATATCCTTAAAACTACTGACACAAAAACTACTTACAGTGCCACCATATACAACATACTGCTTGGTAGTTTAAATCATTTCTCTTATCATCGAATCGACCATAGGAACAGTCTTTTCGTTCTGCCATTCTCCATGTCACAACCAGTGCCAGTGATCGTCGGCTGTCTTCTACCTATGTACGAAAGAAAAGAAAAGAAACAATATACATTTTTACACTATTTAAAAGATCTTGAAAAGAGGAATACAGTGGCATAACGCTTGCTAAAGGTGCCATTGAAACTTTTAGAAAAAGTATCCGAGAAATGGCCTAAAATTGCTGTCGAAATCGGCTGTTGCGGTGTAAACTGTATTGCTGCCTTGCTCTGCCGTTGCATCAAGTCTCTCAACTGTTTGTTTCCACAAAGTTGTTCATTGAAACATGAGTACGTACAGACAGAAAAAAGGCGTACAATGAAGGAATTAGTCCAATGGGGCGGAGATCTGCAGATGTGATGCACATGAACAGACAAACGATTACAATTTCGGAAAAAATGGATGATTTACTAATCGAGCAAGTCAATAGTGCGTAGGTTCATCTCTGACCCCTATGCATGCAGGTATCTGACTTGCCATTGCTGGATCTCATCCTGAGGGCTATCGTGCCAAATTCTGTCCCATTGGAGCGTTAAAAGAGATGTCGCGCAGTTGGTTGTACCCTGAGGAATGATATTGCGAAATAGGGATTGAACAGAAGAACTTTTGGTTCGAACTCGTTTAGAAGAAGCAAAACCACAATATACAATGTAAACTTGTGATTTGTTAATGTTGGTTAAGACTTTTTGCAATGATAGCTCGAGTAAAGGAAGAGAAGTGAAGCGCCATGAAATAATAGATTCTGTGTAGTTGAGTAATATTCTGAAGTCTTCTCCTGTTAGTACAAGTGACGAGCAAAGCAAATCTGTACCCAACAATCAGGCGGAATGCCAGCAAGAAAGGAGCGCTGATGTTGCACGTTATAAGGCAACAAGGAAGAGTTAATTTAAGAGTTGCGTGTTCCAGAGGTCAGTGCAGCAGAATGACATCACAGGGAGAAGGGATGCAGGCATCACTGTGATGGCCACAAAGAGTGGAGTAAGAAGCCTTGTCGTATGCAAGTACAGTGACTCCGCAAAATCCGCCCGCCACTGCTCCCGGAAGGAGACGTTAAGACACCTTTCAGCAGCTGCAGCCGGGTCGACCATAGGAGTTGACCAGGCAAGAAAAGCACGTCAAATGATGTCACTCCCACCTCACAGTAGCGAAGCAACTGGACCAGTCCTGTACAAATATTATTCCTGTTCTGGTGTCGGATCCATGCGCTTCACAGCCATCCAGGCAGGAGATGGGGGCCTTTGATGGTCTGTCTACATCTACATCCATACTCCGCAAGCCACCTGTCGGTGTGTGGCGGAGGGTATCTTGAGTACCTCTATCTGTTCTCCCTACTATTCCAGTTTCGTATTGTTCGTGGAAAGAAGGATTGTCGGTATGCCTCTGTGTGGGCTCTAATCTCTCTGATTTTATCCTCATGGTCTCTTCGCGAGATGTACGTCGGAGGGAGCAATATACTACTTGACACCTCGGAGAAGGTATGTTCTCGAAACTTCAACAAACGCCCGTACCGAGCTACTGAGCATCTCTTGCAGAGTCTTCCACTGGAGTTTATCTATCATTTCTGTAACGCTTTCGCGATTACTAAATGATCCTGTGACGAAGCGCGCTGCTCTCCGTTGGATCTTCTCCATATCTTCTATTAACCGTATTTGGTACGGATCCCACACCGGTGAGCAATATTCAATCAGTGGACGACAAGTGTACTGTAAACTACTTCCTTTGTTTTCGGACTGCATTTCCTTAGGATTCTTCCAATGAATCTGTCTGGCATCTGCTTTACCGACGATTAATTTTATATGATCATTCCATTTTAAATCCCTCCTAATTCCTACTCACAGATAATTTATGGAATTAACTGCTTTCAGTTGCTGACCTGCTATATTGTAGCTAAATGATAAAGGATCTTACTTTCTATGTATTCGCAGCACATTACACTTGTCTACATCGAGATTCAACTGCCTTTCCCTGCACCATGCGTCAATTTGTTGCAGATCCTCCTGCATTTCAGTACAATTTTCCACTATTGCAACCTCTCGATATACTACAGTCTCATCCGCAAAAAGCCTCAGTGAACTTCCGATGTTATCCACAAGATCATTTATATAAATTGTGAAAAGCAACGGTCCTACGACACTCCCCTGCAGCACTCCTGCTCATGTTAGCCCTCCACAACCTTTGATGGGAGCACAGTCGCCGTGAGCCCTAGTGCTCCCATCTGAGTCACGATTGAAAGGGAGTTGCGGGCATCATCAACCAGTGGGCCATTTGATGGCCAAACTAGGGGGTCAAGGGAGCAGACCATCATCCGTCATCGGGGAGATTTTCAGCCGCCACTGCCCGCCTTCGATTCCAGAGAGCCGATTTCGATGCTGCTGGACGTTCTCCTGTCAGCCGGACAACGTGACTTCCCACGAGTTCGTGCACATCATACAGAATTAGTGGTGCTTCCCCCGCACGCAGTTTACCATAAGATCACACGTGTCCTGGTCATACCCTTTCCAGAGCTACTAGAAGCCGTGGCCAGAGCAGACGACGCTGCCCGTACTCTTAAGAATTTATGGACAGCCGTGCGGGATTCATGGTGTCAACTTCCTCGAGCACTACTTCAGATTTTAGCTGAGTCCATTTCACGTCGTGTTGCGGAACTTCTGCGAGCTCCCGAGAGCCGTACACGATATTAGACAGGTGTACCAGTTTTCTTTGGCTCTCCAGTGCATCTCCTTTAATGAAAAAGGGTAAGGCTATGCGGGTCGAGTCCTAAACCAGATGGGAAATCAGTATGTCAATGAAAAGACACCCAATAAAGTCCATAGCTTTGTCCTATATTATCGAGTGCATCAGTCTATTTAAAGGTGCAGCTACGGATTATTGAAGTGGTCTCAAATTGCAACTTGCTGCCTGCTGGAGACGGTCGCTGCAACTCGTAAGACTTGCGGTGTCACGTGCTGTGGCGTGCTTGCAGCGAAGTGTCTTTCTCGTGGGCCACTGGAGACAAGGATGTGAGTCACACACGGACTGAACAAGCGCGGCGGATTAATGACCATTGGTCTGGCACACCGGCCAGCTTGAGTGAGGATTCAAGGTGGTTTTCCACGCTCGTTTGGGTAAATTCCGGATGTTCCCCAATCACTGCCTCCTAAAATACGATACACAAAGAGTTAAAATACGACAACGCGCAGAATGCAGTTCACACGATTTACGAACAGCTGGCACATACGACCTCTCTTCCTTAGGTTAACTGACAAGAGCAGCGACAGGAAGGGATCTGTTTACAGCATTAAGACAAAGTAAACTTGCCAAATTATGATAACAGCCGACGCCGTGCGACAGGATTAATACCAGGAAAGCGAGGTAAACTCTACTACGTACTATTACTACTTCCTTGATGGTGACACAGCATTCGGCCTTCTTGTGAAACAGACGTTTCCTTGTGAATTTTAAAATTTTCCCGGGGAATTGAATGAAGACGAGAACACACAAGCAAAATCTTTAGCTTTTCTTCCGTTTCTGGGCAACACGTAATTCTCAGTAAATTTCAGGTGAAAGTAATTTTTCGTCCACCATCTAGGACTGCAGATCTTTTGGGAACTGTGGTAGACTTCTTGCTATTGCCGAAGGCCAGACTTTACAAACCACCCTCTCAATGTGCCATGGCTTACACAGGACAGATAACACGCGCTGTGAAAGAACGCTGCGTTGAACACTAACGTCGCTCTCGCCTTTTGGAGCCAAGCAACGCTGCTATGATCGAACACTGTACTTCCGCTGGGAATTCAATGGAGTATGACAGAACTACGATCCTTATCACAGCAACATCTTGTTGGGACGCCATTATTAAAGTACCTGTGGAATTGGGCCTTACGGTATAGCTGATGAACCGACAACCTGCCAGTTGGACAGTGCGTGGAATCCCTTTATCTCCAAGATTTGTTCTAATCGAAGACGACAGAGTGCGACGGTGGCGAGCGGTAATGCAAAGAACAGCTAAGTTTCGCGGTTCCAACTGCGAGGGAGCTCCCTTGTCATCTTGGTTTTGACGTATGAGCGGAACACACGCGGCGGCTGTATATTGCGGAACGGAGCAAGTCTGCTTCACAGCATGCACTCGGCCTTGCCTTTCGTTCCGCTTACCTCCCCCACCCTCATGCTCTACCGACTTATATAATTCCCCAGCCTACTCTTCCATCTTGAACACCTCTGAATGTCCTACGTTACACGTCGACTCGACACTACCCATCCCGGGTTTCCCCCTGCTCTTGGTACCCACCGGCCCTCTACCATCACATTCCCCCAACACTACATTTCCACCCCTTCCACATACTCTTCCAACGAAACTTTAATCCCCTTCCCTTACCAGACCATGAAATCCGCCCTGATCGTTCTACCAGACCTAGGAGATCCCTGCCACCCACCCCTTGTCAGGGCTCCCTTTCCCTTCAGTTCTCTCCACCCATTTCCTAACTCTTGGCTCGGATCTGGGGCTTGAAACACTTGCACGGAGTGACATTTGCACGGAGGCTAACAGGCTTTTCACCGAGCGAGGTGGTGTAGTGGTTAGCATACTGGACTCGCATTCGGGAGGAAGACGGTTCAATCCTGCGTCCGGCCATCCTGATTTCGGTTTTCCGTGATTTCCCTAAATCGCTCCAGGCAAATGTCGGGATGAAATGATAACTAAATAGAAACCCTTAGCTTCCGACAGGTGTTGTTGATATACATCTATGGGGACAGCTGAAAATGTCTGCGCCGACCGGGACTCGAACCCAGGATCTCCTGCTTACATGTCAGACGCTCTATCCATTTGAGCCACCGAGGCCACAGGAGATGGCGCGACTGGAAAGACTTATCCCTTGCACGCAGTCACGAAGAACTTACAATTGCGCCGTGTTGTCAGAAGCTATCGTCAAAGTCAGAATTGCTGATGCTAACAGACGCAATTACCTGAATGAAAAATCGGTGTGTGTGCTCACTTAAGGGACAAATAATCACGAAGAACAATAAACTTTAATTCAACTTTAATTCTTCGTGTCGCATGCATCATTTAATGGACATTTAAAGTGTATTTGTGGGATTAACTGAGTCTTCGGATAACATACAATTGAAAAGTGATTTAGTGACAATTGAACTGTAGCCAGCAATAAGTTTACACCGATATACGACGCATTCTGAACATTGCTCAAGGGTATGTTATCTCTGGAATTACGTCGTGTAATTGTTGAATACGCGACGTAGCGACGCCTTGCCGACGGAATAATAATTAACAACTCAATATCCTCGCAAAAATCATGATGTGGCATCGGCTTGGGTGATGGATTGATAATTCAAGACATTATATTTTCAACGTTTGAATACCCATTCTCAAACCGGGCATAAGAACTACAGTCAGCAAGTTTGCGTAAACTGAAAAGTCTGTCGCAAACACCCAAAGGACTTTTGATTATCATTTCAGATCAAGGGAGCCACTGCGTTATCGAGTGGTGCAGTCGCTACGTTTATACGTGGAGAAGATCGATAGACATCGAACACCTTTGCTTTAATTACAAGCAAGGGCGGTGCGCACACTCCGGCGTGCTGCTCCATCGAAACGTTGATATCAGTTCTGAGAGACAGTATCTGAAAAATAACCAAACCGCGCGAAGAGTTTGTTTTTATAATAGTTGCAGATTGGCGTTGTCGTGATCGACGGACGCCGTTCCACGTCTTGTCGACTGCGACAACGATCAGGCCGAGACAAGACGAGACTTCACAGTGTGTTGTCGTCAGCGTAAGTTACTTTAAGTTAGATTAAGTAGTGTGTAAGCCTATGGACCGATGACCTCAGAAGTTTGGTCCCATTAGGAACTTAACACAAATTTCCAATTTTTCCTCCTCCGCAGTCCAAAACCGTAGCTACATAACCAAGACGCTATTCCATCTCGGTCGACGTAACGAATCTTCAGCTTGGGCCGTTCACTGTTTCCACACTCATGCTCATAAATTAAGGATAATTGCAGAATGCGGTGCCACACAACGTGGCACTACACAAAACTGGCGCTAATAGCATAGGCACATAGGGAACACACATGACACAGATCTGTAAGTCTACGGTATTGATGATAACTTGAGAAAACTGTCCCGAAACACATGTGCTACAAAACGCCACTTTTCCTGCTCATGTACCCCGACATCAGTATGGAATATGATCAACATGAACACGTACACAGGCCACACAACGGGTTAGCATACTTTTGATCAGCTGGTTGAGCAGCTGCTGGGATAGAGACTCGAACTCCGCTCGTGAAAGGCAAAGGTCCCGAGTTCGAGTCTCGATCCGGCACACAGTTTTAATCTGTCAGGAAGTTTCATATCAGCACACACTCCGCAGCAGAGTGAAAATATCATTCTGGAAGCATCCTCCAGGCTGTGGCTAAGCCATGTCTCCGCAATATCCTTTCTTTCAGGAGTGCTAGTTCTGCAGGGTCTGCAGGAGAGCTTTTGTAAAGTTTGGAAGGTAGGAGACGAGGTACTGGCAGAAGTAAAGCTGTGAGGACGGGGCGTGAGTCGTGTTTGGGTAGCTCAGATGGCAGAGCACTTGCCCACGAAGGGCAGCGGTCCCGAGTTCGAGTCTCGGTTCGGCACACAGTTTTAATCTACCAGGAAGTTTCATATCAGCGGACATTCCGCTGCTGAGTGAAAATCTCATTTTGAAAATATTCCTAACTTCATTTATCAGTAAATTCTTTTTTTGGAAGCATGTTCCTCCAGAGTCTGTTCGATCAAATACAATGTAGCGATAGTTTCGCACTTCTGCTTAATGGTAACGATGTCACTACGTCACAGCCTCGATTGAAGTGCTGTCCTACTTCTTCAACGTAAACTCCGCTTCTTTGCGATGACAAAATGTTTTCGCTCTTCATTTGCTACATGTCATTCCATGCAAGAACCACAAACTCTGGAACCGCATCCCTGTCCACTCTCCCTAATTCTTCTTCCAAACATCCAACGGCACAATCCCCCTCCTATGCACTACCTTCAAATGGTACATTCCCATGATACCCTCTCCCTGGCAATCTACATCCCCATCCACTCATCTCTTCAGTCATCTATACAGTCAGTCACACATCGACCTTTCCGTTTTATTTTGTGCGACTGTGTATCTGTTCTTGTGTCTTCGTGTGCGAGACTCATTTTCCAATCATCTGTGTCTATATTTGAATTAATCATCGAATCAAAAAATGGTCAAATGTGTATGAAATCTTATGGGACTTAACTGCTAAGGTCATCAGTCCCTAAGGTTACACACTACTTAATCTAAATTATCCTATGGGCAAACACACACACCCATGCCCGAGGGAGGACTCAAACCTCCGCCGGAACCAGCCTCACAGTCCATGACTGCAGCGCCATAGACCGCTCGGCTAATCCCGCGCGGCTCATCGAATCAATCTTTTATATTGTGACTTATGCAACTGACGATCTGTTTTCCTTTGTACAAACCGTTTCTTTTGTCAACCACCATGTACAACTTTTACATTACTTTTTTCTAAATTTTCCTCTCATGTAGCTGAAGAGCGGCAAATTGTATCCGCTGACAGCCTACCCTTGCCCATATGTTGAGAGGTGGCATGCCTTTAGATGTACACAGTGACTTGCTCCCTCTCATATTTACATCTTACTCTGAGTAATTCGATTTGGGGAAGTATAGCCGAGTATTGTCATTACAAGGCTACTATTTAGAACTCAGAAGATATGAATATTTTCCTCTCTAATTGCATGTGGTGAAAAGTTGCTATTGCTTCGCATGCGGACTTCCCACGCAGCATCTCTCGTCACTCCAGTGGTCTGGTGACAGGCGCATTCTGCTGATGTTGAAAGGGTTATACCAACGGATGCAAGGGAGTCGAGTGGATGCTTTCCAGACGCCGACATTGTCATAAGAGCGGGGGCGACACGCCCACAGGGGCCTGAAGGAGCGGCTGGGCCCAGAAATTCTGTTACTTCGCAGAAACTTAGTGAAAACATTTTCTAACGGGCTACCAACGAGGCGTGGGAATGACTTGTGTTCCCAGGCAGTCTTGGCAGGCAAATTCCCTCATTTTCTGCAAAATCATAACTGTGAATGGCTTGCTCAGGGGTAGCTCAGTGACGTAGCAAAATTGGCGCCAAGTATCTCCATTGGTGGAATAGTAGTCTTCGGCAATAAAGTGGAATTTTCCGCCGGTTTTCGAGTTGCTGATTGGCACATTTTAACCACGGCCGCTGTCGTGGGAGCGGCAATGTTCTGTGTTCGCCTTGTACGGGTGCACTTGAGAGGGTCAGGTATCGCCTTTCGGTCAGAGTAGGTTACAAGACTGAGCTCTCGCTGCTCTGGTCAGCCTGCCCACCGTTCGCTGACTAATAAACATTCATTTAATTGTAACTGTTTGACGAAGTTGCTGAAGTTTTGACTTCAGCGTAACTTTATGAGTACAGTTGGCAATTGAGCGTTCTGCGTACAAGCGGCCTATGTTGTCTTGAGCAGTTTTGGCTGAAGTTGACTGTATCGGAGTTACTGTGTGACTTCGCTTGTTGAAATCAATCACTGTACCGTCAGTGATTGTGTAGCGAGCCTTCTTCGTCTCCCTCAGAGGAGCATTTGTGTTGCTAGGAAGTCTTTAGTCTGTAACAACCAGACCAGGATAGTTTGTTTTGGGCTATACTCGCGACATTATCATCACCACGACAGGACGTCGAAGCAACCAGCCATCGCCTCCAGTATGCCAGATCGTGTCCTTGCAGTTAAGAAGACAGCTTGGTAATGTATGTCCGCAGCACCAGCAGATTAGCCTGTTCCCGTCTTTCCTAACGTGGTTCTGTCTTGTCTGAGTTCTCACTACTGTAGCAGCAATTAATGTTGGGTTGCCTGGGTGTTTCTCTTAAGATTTGAGTTGCAAGGAATTGGCTCCACATACCACTTGGTCATAAATGTCACAATCTACTTTATGGACAACTTCACCTTCACAGCATTTATCTGAGTATCCAGTTTGACGTATTGTAAATGTTCATGTGTTTTGTTTATTATTTTGAGTTTGGTCATATTAAATCAAATTGTTCTTTTGGACAGAACTTTCATTCTGTTGATCGGTAGAGCAACCCTTTCATTTCTCACTACGTTAATGAAACTTTCCTTTATTAAAGTAATTTCTATCAAATCAAACTATTGCTGGTGCCAAACTCTTTTCTACTCCATTTGCAGGGTCGGTTACAGTCAGTTCGCATTTCTTCTTAATCCTTGTGCAACAGGAAAAGTCGGAGTTAGAAAAGGGGGGGCTTAGAGCATCATTTCCATAGTGTTAGTCCCGGCACCTCGCAGTGTGGGGACGTGGATCAAATAACAATAAAGAAAAAAAAGTCTTCGATGGCTCACCTGAAGATGGCTAGGAGGTTCCGAGTCGAAATTTCGTCGGATGAATTGAATGTTGAGCGGCTGCAAGCCCGAAATTTATTTGTACAGACGTTTCCTTATTACCTAACTCTCACTGTTCAATACCGGAATAAGCAATGCAACGTTCCGTTGGTGTTCCACTTCTCTCGAAAAGCACGATCGAATCGGGGAACAAAACCGCCTTGAACCGATCCGTATGTGTGCTATTTGGTGCCATAAAGAGTCGTACCTCTTCTCGTCCGACAAGAAAATGACCCGATCATCGAGGCGGTGATTCACTGAGGAGGAGTTTCCCCTATGATGAGTTTCTCTAGAGTATACGACTGCGCGCCATTTCCATTCCGAAGCGTAGGCCGTGGCGGTGTTTGGACGTTCTCGGAATAACAGAGGCGGCGCCTGTGGTGGTCAGTGCGTGCCCCCCCTGCCATGCGGCTCACGCGCCGCGGCAGACAAAGCTCGCCGCGCGCCTACGTGGGCGCTCATGACCACGCCGTCGACGGCGACCGTCCGCACACGGGCTCAGGCTGGCGACTCCCACCTACTGGCCTACCGAAAAACGGCGTGAAGTGGCACATGCTGCAGTTGACAGTAAACAAAAGGAAACAGAACGGAAACGCACACCGCTCATTTAGTCTACTGTCTTCAGGTGGTTTGTGAGAGTACAGGGCTATTAAAAATGAATGAAGCGATTTCGTAAATTCACTGTAGCTCCATTCATTGACATATGGTCACGACACACTGCAGATACGTAGAAAAACTCATAAAGTTTTGTTCGGCTGAAGCCGCACTTCAGGTTTCTGCCGCTAGAGCGCTCGAGAGCGCAGTGAGACAAAATGGCGACAGGAGCCGAGAAAGCGTGTGTCGTGCTTGAAATGCACTCACATCAGTCAGTCATAACAGTGCAACGACACTTCAGGACGAAGTTCAACAAAGATCCACCAACTGCTAACTCCATTCGGCGATGGTATGCGCAGTTTAAAGCTTCTGGATGCCTCTGTAAGGGGAAATCAACGGGTCGGCCTGCAGCGAGCGAAGAAACGGTTGAATGCGTGCGGGCAAGTTTCACGCGCAGCCCGCGGAAGTCGACGAATAAAGCAAGCAGGGAGCTAAACGTACCACAGCCGACGGCTTGGAAAATCTTACGGAAAAGGCTAAAGCGGAAGCCTTACCGTTTACAATTGCTACAAGCCCTGACACCCGATTACAAAGTCAAACGCTTTGAATTTTCGGCGCGGTTGCAACAGCTCATGGAAGAGGATGCGTTCAGTGCGAAACTTGTTTTCAGTGATGAAGCAACATTTTTTCTTAATGGTGAAGTGAACAGACACAATGTGCGAATCTGGGCGGTAGAGAATCCTCACGCATTCATGCAGCAAATTCGCAATTCACCAAAATGCTGCGCCGAGTGTGGGAGGAACTTGATTATCGGCTTGATGTCTGCCGAATCACTAAAGGGGCACATATCGAACATTTGTGAATGCCTAAAAAAACTTTTTGAGTTTTTGTATGTGTGTGCAAAGCATTGTGAAAATTTCTCAAATAATAAAGTTATTGTACAGCTGTGTAATCGCTTCAATCATTTGTAATAACCCTGTACAATATAAATCGACGAAAAGAATTTAAAAAAAGTTATGGCAATACAGTTTTTAACCAAGCACCGCCTTCGCTGTACGTGACACATCGTTTAAAGGTACTACAGTACTGTATACTGTACTAGATTCATCAGTATTGTGAATAAGAAACCATTATTACGGTTTCTGTTTTGCAAGATTACATTCTCACTAATCTCACTAATCGTCTGGCCCCTCACGCCGGAGGTTTGAGTTGTCCCTCGGGCGTAGGTGAGAGTGTTGTCTTTAGCGATAAGTTACGCTACTGGCCATTAAAATTGCTACACCGCAAAGATGACGTGCTACAGACGCGAAATTTAACCGACAGGATGAAGATGATGTGATACGCAAACGATTAGCTTTTCAGAGCATTCACACAAGGTTGGCGCCGGTGGCGACACCTACAACGTGCTGACATGAGGAAAGTTTCCAACCGATTTCTCATACACAAACAGCACTTGACCGGCTTGGCCTGGTGAAACTTTGTTGTGATGCCTCGTGTAAGGAGGAGAAATGAGTACCATCACGTTTCTGACTTTGATAAAGATCGGATTGTAGCATATCGCGATTGCGTTTTATCGTATCGCGACATTGCTGCTCGCGTTGGTAGAGATCCAATGACTGTTAGCAGAATATGGAATCCGTGGATTCAGGAGAGTAATACGGAACGCCGTGCTCGATCCCAACGGCCTCGTATCACTAGCAGTCGAGATGACCAGCATCTTATCCGCATGGCTGTAACGGACCGTGCAGCCACGTCTCGATCCCTGAGTCAACAGATGGGGACGTTTGCAAGACAACAACCATCTGCACGAACAGTTCGACGACGTTTGCAGCGCCATGGACTATCAGCTCGGAGACCAGGGCTGCGGTTGCCCTTGACGCTGCATCACAGACAGGAGCGCCTGCGATGGTGTACTCAACGACGAACCTGGGTGCACGAATGGCACAACGTCTTTTTTTGGGATGAATCTAGGTTCTGTTTACAGCATAATGATGGTCGCATCCGTGTTTGGCGACATCTCGGTGAATGCACATTGGAAGCGTGTATTCGTCATCGCCATAGTGGCGTATCACCCGGCGTGATGGTATGGGGTGCCACTGGTTACACGTCTCGGTCACCTCTTGTTCGCACTGACGGCACTTTGAACAGTGGACGTTACATTTCAGATGTGTTACGGCCCGTGGCTCTACCCTTCATTTGATCCCTGCGAAACCCTACATTTCAGCAGGATAATGCACGACCGCATGTTGCAGGTTCTGTACGGGCTTTTCTGGATACAGAAAATGTTGGACTGCTGCCCTGGCCAGCACATTCTCCTTATCTCTCACTAATTGAACACGTCTGGTCAATGGTGGCCGAGCAACTGGCTCGTCACAATACGCCAGTCACTACTCTTGATGAACCTTGGTATCGTTTTGACGCTGCATGGGCAGCTGTACCTGTACGCCCCATCCAAGCTCTGTTTGACTCAATGCGCAGGCGTATCAAGGCCGTTATTATGGCCAGAGGCGGTTGTTCTGGGAACTGATTTCTCAGGATGTATGCACCTAAATTGCGTGAAAATGTAATCAGATGTCAGTTCTAGTATAATATATTTGTCCACTGAATATCCGTTTATCATCTGCATTTCTTCTTGGTGTAGCAATTTTAGCGGCCAGTAGTGTAGTTTAAGTAGTGTGTAAGTCTAGGGGCCGATGACCTCAGCAGTTTGGTCCCTTGGGGATTCACACACATTTGCACATTTTGAACACTAAACTGAATTCGGTTGACTGTATCACAGGTATGCAGTTTCCTTATGTTTCCATTTGTTTGCTGTCAATTGCAGCAAGTGTGCAGTTTACGTTACTCTCGGTACCTGCGTTGTGTGCTGGTACAGAGAGCCAAAGTCGGTTTGGTGTTTGTGGCCGAGAGGTTCTAGGAGCTTCAGTCCGGGACCGCGCGACTGCTACAGTCGGAGGCTCGAATCCTGCCTCTGGCATGGATGTGTGTGATGCCCTTAGGTTAGTCAGGTTTAAGTAGTTCTAAGTTCTAGGGGACTGATGACCTCATATGTTTAGTCCCATAGTGCTCAGAGCCACGTCATGTTTTCAACGTCAGCGTGTTTACGTGAATAGATCTTGAATAGAGGAAGTAGAATTACCGAAAAAAAAACACACAGGGAGCTGCTTAAAAAAGACTAATTGCCATTCATATCTTCGTAACGAACATAGTTACACGATAGGCAATCACGGTTAACGTGGCCCTGGTATCTAAACATTTGTTCAATGCGTTGTCAACTTTGCTTCTGAACGTAAAGTTATTTTGTGTTGTCAAGGTAAATGGGACACCCGTGCGTAGATTTACATATTTCATTCACTCCATGTGACCAAAAGTATCCTGAGTTATATTAGTGGACATTATTAGCAGTCGTCTCCATCCTAGGTCTTTATGAAGCTTTAAACTCGGTTGGAGATCCTGTCAACGACGTATCTCTGGAAGAATAGCAGCCCATTCCTCCTCAAGAGCCGAAAACAGAGGAGGTTTTAATGAGGGACGTTGGTATCTGGAGCAAAGTCGACGTTCTGACTCACTCCAAAGGTGGTCTATTGGGATCAGGTAGGAACTCAGGGCAAGCCAACCCATTTCAAGAGTTTTATTATCCAAAACCATTGCCTCACAGGTGCTGATTTATGACAGAGCGCATTGTCATGCTGGTATAATCATCCTCTCTGAAACGTTTCTGTACTGTACGCAGCAAACAACTCTGTAGAACGTTTCCATTTCCTGCTGTATTTAGCGTGTTCTTCAGCAGAATAAGGGGATCACTCCTAACGACAAAAATAAAAAAGAAAACAAAAGAAACAATACACTTCACTGTTGGCGAGATACATGACGGCATTCACCAAATCGAAACCTTCAATCGCACTGACACATGGCTTATAGTGATTCAGCACTGCAGATTTCTCGTTTCCACTCTTCCATTGTCCAGTGACAGCACTGTTTACATTACCCCAAGCGCCGTTTAGCACCTATTACAGAAATGTATGGCTTATAAGGTGTTGCTCAACCATTCTACAGGGTGTAAATTTTTAGTTTACAAACCAGAATAACTCGAAAAATAAGCTTCATGAGAAAAAATGTGTAGAATTCAAAGTTGATTATTTTCGAGGGGAACATCTGCTGGTGCTAAAATTAGCCCGCCACCCCAGCCCCTGGGGGTGGAAAAGGAGGCAAGTTTAACATTTCAAATGAGAACCCCCATTTTTATTGCAGAATCAGATTCTACACAAAAAACTACATACGTTTTTTATTAAACATTTATTTTGATTCTTGGTAGTTGGCGCTGTAATTCAAGAAAATCTATGTTCTCATTTTTGCGTGGAAAATGGTTACGGATAAATAAAAAATACTTATTTACTTCGTAAATTTTGATTCACTAAAAGTAAAACTCTTGAGAGAGGAATCAGAGTTTTACAAATGTTGACCCATTTGACCAATGTTGTTTGGGTCAACATTTGTAAAATGTACGAGCTCTGATTTGCCTTATTTTATCGTGGTGATCTTTCCGCCCTATATAGGTCTGTGTCAACAAAATATTTTCCCATTCGGAGGAGAAAGTTGGTGATTGGAATGGCTTTCTTTTAATGATTTCCAGGAACGATGTTTTCTAAACCCATGTTGACTGTGTGTCAATAGACCGTTTTCTTCGAGGTAATTCATAATGTTCGAACACAATATGTGTTCTAAAATCCAGCTGCAAATCGACGTTAACGATATGGGCCCGTAATTTAGTGGATTACTCGTACTACCTTTCTTGAATATTGGTGTGACCTGTGCAACTTTCTAGTCTTTAAGTACGGATCTTTCGTCGAGCGAACGATTGTATATAATTGTTAAGTATGGAGCTAATGCATCAGCATACTCCGAAAGGAACCTAATTGGTACAGTCTTCTGGACCAGAAGACTTGAGTTTATTAAGTGATTTAAGTTGCTTCACTACTCTGAGTATATTTACTTCTACGTTGGCAGCTGTTCTCGATTCGAATTCTGGAATATTTACTTCGTCTTCTTTTGTGAAGGCTGTGTTTCTAAAACTCTGCTTTGGCAGCACTGTCTTCGATAGTATCTCCATTGCTTCTGTGAAAGATCACCAATCTTGGGGATTTTGCGTCTGTTTCAATTTGGCATCTTTGTTTCGCTGGCCGGCCGGAGTGGCCGTGCGGTTCTAGGCGCTACAGTCTGGAGCCAAGCGACCGCTACGGTCGCAGGTTCCAATCCTGTCTCGGACATGGATGTGTGTGTTGTCCTTAGGTTAGTTAGGTTTAATTAGTTCTACGTTCTAGGCGACTGATGATCTCAGAAATTAAGTCGCATAGTGCTCAGAGCCATTTGCGTCGTTGTTTCTGCGACAATGTCCAGATAGTTTTGGTCAGATAGTGTAGGTGACATAGATGAAAGAAAAAATTGTCAACAATAAACCAAAGAAAATTCCGTCAGAACTTGTATTCCGTTCGTGTGTGAATTGTTTGTCCTCCACATATCACTTCGGCACAAGGTGTACATGCATGTTCGGAACACGACGCTTAGGAGCAAGGAATTGAATTCTTACAGCCTGCCGTCACAGGAACAGGCTACCCCTCGTCGATATAAAAATAAACTACGCCGGCTTCTGCGATTCTCGCGAAGACGTCGGCGCGCCGCACGTGCCGCCGGAACGTGGAGTTGCGAGACGCGGCGTCTGGAAGTGAAGGCCGCGGCAGATAGTCGCCTCGCAAAACACAGCCCGCCCGCCCGCCTCGCGACGTAATGAAGCTTTCTTTGGTCGCGAATCGAACATCCGGCGCGGGACGACGTCGCGCCAGGAGCGCGCGCCTCCGGCCGCGTGTATCTGCAGACGGGCGCGCCCGCACAAAGGCGTCCTTTATTAGCCGCGGCGCAAACAGAATGCATATTTGACGCGATAGCTTTCACCGCCGGACCGCCTCGCTTTTTAATGCGCAGCCGGCGGCCGGCCAGGCTGGCATTGTGAGGAGCGCCGGGCGACTCCGAAATGAAATTTTTAAACAGTTTCCGCGCTGAAAGGCACCGGAAAGAAGAGAAGAGCGCGGCGTTGGCCCGTTTTGAGGTCAGCCGCATGTCGCTGTCTGCTCTCCTCCTATGAAGTGGTCGCGCCGGTACCACGGCATGTGCTTCCTGGGTGTCAAGTACCAAACCGATAAGCACGGGTTGTTATAGAAATTATTCGACCACAATTCAGTTAGGAGGTTAACCGTACACTGTTGGCCTTTAACACTGTAACACTATGTATACGGAAAGCAACAAGAGTCAAACTGACCTGCATACGCAAATCATTATCGTTGGTTGTTTCTGACAAGGAAACGAAACATCACGAACATGAGGTCATATTTTTAGAAGTCGCACCATTTTCCATAGCATCAGTAGTCCCTGTGGACTGCCAGTTCGCTCTACAGGGTGGTCCATTGATCGTGACCGGGCCAAATATCTCACGAAATAAGCGTCAAACGAAAACATTACAAAGAACGAAACTTGTCTAGCTTGAACGGGGAAACCAGATGGCGCTATGGTTGGCCCGCTAGATGCCGCTGCCATACGTCAAACGGATATCAACTGCTTTTTTTTTTTAATAGGAACCCCCATTTTGATTACATATTCGTGTAGTATGTAAAGAAATATGAATGTGTTAGTGGGACCACTTCTTTCGCTTTGTCATAGATAGCACTTTAATAGTCACAAACATATCGCTCACAATTTTAGACGAACAGCTGGCAACAGGTAGGTTTTTTGAATTAAAATACAGAACGTAGGTACGTTTCAACATTTTATTTCGGTTGTTCCAATGTGATACATGTACCTTTGTGAACTTATCATTTCTGAGAACGCATGCTGTTACAGCGTGGTTACCTGTAAATACCACATTAATGCAATAAATGCTCAAAATGATGTCCGTCAACCTCAATGCATTTGGCAATACGTGTAACGACATTCCTCTCAACAGCGAGTAGTTCGCCTTCCGTAATGTTCGCACATGCATTGACAATGCGCTGACGCATGTTGTCAGGGTTTGTCGGTGGATCACAATAGCAAATATCCTTCAACTTTCCCCACAGAAAGCAATCCGGTGAACGTGCGGGCCATGATATGGTGCTTTGACGACCAATCCACCTGTCATGAAATACGCTATTCAATACCGCTTCAAATGCGCGCAAGCTATGTGCCGGACATCCTTCATGTTGGAAGTACATCGCCATTCTGTCATGCAGTGAAACATCTTGTAGTAACATCGACAGAAAATTACGTAGGAAATCAGCATAATTTGGACCATTTAGATTGCCATCGATAAAATGGAGGCCAATTATCCTTCCTCCCATAATGCCGAACCATATATTAACCCGCCAAGGTCGCTGACGTTCCACTTGTCGCAGCCATCGTGGATTTTCCGTTGCCTAATAGTGCATATTATGCCGGTTTACGTTACCGCTATTGGTGAATGAGGCTTCGTCGCTAAATAGAACGTGTGCAAAAAATCGGTCATCGTCCCGTAATTTCTCTTGTGCCCAGTGGCAGAACTGTACACGATGATCAAAGTCGTCGCCATGCAATTCCTGGTGCATACAAATATGGTACGGGTGCAATCGATGTTGATGTAGCATTCTCAACACCGACGTTTTTGAGATTCCCGATTCTCGCGCAATTTGTCTGCTGCTGAGGTGCGGATTAGCCGCGACAGCAGCTAATACACCTACTTGGGCATCATCATTTGTTGCAGGTCGTGGTTGACGTTTCACATGTGGCTGAACACTTTCTATTTCCTTAAATAAAGTAACCATCCGGCGAAGGGTCCGGACACTTGGATGACGTCGTCCAGGATACCGAGCAGCATACATAGCACACGCCCATTGGGCATTTTGATCACAATAGCCAGACATCAAAACGATATAGATCTTTTCCGCAATTGGTAAACGGTCCATTTTGACACGGGTAATATATCACGTAGCAAATAACGTCCGCACTGGCGGAATGTTACGTGATTCCACTTACTTATACGTTTGTGACTACTACAACGCCATCTATCACAAAGCGAAAAAAGTGGTCCAACTAAAATATTCATATTTCTTTACGTACTACACGAATATGTAATAAAAATGGGGGTTCCTATTTAAAAACACGCAGTTTATATCCGTTTGACCTATGGCAGCGCCATCTAGCGGGCCAACCATAGCGCCATCTGGTTTCCCCGTTCAAGCTAGACGAGTTTCGTTCTTTGTAGTTTTTTCGTTTGATGCCTATTTCGTGAGATATTTGGCCCGGTACTGTCAATGGACCACCCTGTATACGGGTTCGCTGGCCTGAGAAGGAAGGCACGAATTTTGAGGATTGGCGGTAGCGTCGCGACAAGAAGCGGTCACGAGGTCCGAGCGGTCGAAGCCACGAGCTGCGTAAGAAGGGCCTGCGCAGAGGAAAGATACCGGAGTACTTCACCGGTGTCTGCGTCGACTACAAGCAGCAGGCCGACATCCCGTCGGTTGGTTGGCAGCATTTGTGTCGCATTACCGCTCGTGGCCTGGCTGCCCTCTTCTGCTTGGCTGTCATCGGCACCACTCAACAACCGCTGCGACGCACCGTCGATCCATGGAGCTGCTTGCTGATAAAGGGGAGTAACATTCTGTAATGCTCGTGGTGATTGGTGATATTGTCTACCCGACCTCATAATTATTTTCTGGTTTGTACCCTAGCCTCAGCGTTCTAAAAAGGGCCCTGAGTACTATCGGACTTAACATCTGAGGTCATCAATCCCCTAGAACTTAGAACTACTTAAACCTAACTAACCTAAGGACATCACACACATCCATGCCCGAGGCAGGATTCGAACCTGCGACCGTAGCGGTCGCGCGGTTCCAGACTGAAGCGCCTTTAACCGCGTGGCCACACTGGCCGGCCTCAGCGTTCTACTCGATCGGCTCTTTGGTCGTAAATACAGTGTGTCCCAGAAAAAATGACCCGATTTTAAATAGAAATATTTATTAAGAAGAAGGGCTTAACACCAACAAATTGCATACTGAATTACTCAGAAAAGATAGAAGTTTATAAAAAGCCATCATAAATGTTCAATATCTCCTCCATTGGCCGCACGGACGACATCTAGACGATAGCCGAATTCATCTCAAACTGAGCGTAAAGTGTCTTCTGCCGCTGAAATTACAGCAGCTGATATTCTGGTTTTTAGTTCATCAATGTCACAATGTAAGGGAGGAAAGTAAACACATTGTTTAACATATCCCCACAGGAAGAAATCACATGGTGTTAAGTCAGGGGACCTAGGCGGCCAAGAGTGTAAAGCCTGGTCCTGCAGTCCTGAACGCTGTATCCAACTTTGAGGCACGTTGGCATTGAGGAAACTGCCCACTTTCTTGTGCCAGTGCGGTGGTGCTCCATCTTGCTGATAGATGAAATTGTCAGAGTCAAGTTTTGGGAATAACTAGTTCCGTAGCATAGCATATGATTGTCCTATTATGGTTTCTTCCTCAAATTTGTTCCACTATGAGTTCAGAACGCGTGGCCGGCCAGGACTTTTGTCTTTACAGAGGCACCCTGTTTCTTCAAACTGCTTATACCACCGTCGAATGTTCTTTGGTGATGGTGGTTTAGCATGAAATCGAATATGAACTGCGATCAGTGATTAAGTACGACTAAATTCAATAACACGATACACGTTTTGTTGCGCGGACGCCATATTTCGTGAGACTGGGAGCACTCTCCAGGTCAGCGCTCTTACCGACATCTAGCGGATTTTTTCTGAAACTCTAGACCATGCAGATTATATCTAGCGCTGTTTCAGTTGCCTAGTGACATTTGTCTCAATATTACTACAAGCTAAAATCGGGTTATTCTTTTCGGGACACACTGTATATACCGTAGTATTGTACTAGGCACTAGTTGTCGTTTGAAAATTTGTTCTGATATTATTTTGCCCTTCCTTTCTAGTTCATACCCGGTCATTAATGTTTTAATCTTTAATGCATCAGATCCTGGTTGGAAATACATTATGAACAATTGTACCAAGGCACAAGTAAAGAGGCAGGTAGTGTTCTGTGTGTGCCGTCGTTTTGTGCTTAAGTGCTTAAATGTTATTCGTGTTGTGCACCTACGTTCACGTGTGACAATTCTCGTCTCTGTCTGTGTCCAAGTGTATGAACAATTTTATCTTGGACTCTACGCCCGTGAACGGCACCTTGTATTTTAAAAAGTGTTTGTCTCCGTTTCTATGTCCACCATGTTTTTTCTCTAAATGTCTTCATTTGTATATTTGTGTTTCTCTGCGGCCAAAGAGCGGCGTAGTATGCTGCTGCAGGCCTGCCTGTAATACAGGTTTCAAAATAACAATGAAGAAAAAAAAAGTATAGAGGCAGGGGTCTTGTGGTTAAATTTAGACGTTAACTGGTTCAATTCCTTAATTGTAATTGTATTTGAGATAATTTGAACTACCTATTGTACTAAGCTGTGCGTTCCAGTTTTTGAAGGGTCGGATCATTATTGATGAATTTTTAACTGGTTCTTGTGGTTCCGACGTGAGTTCTCTTGTAATAAGTGCTGATGAGTAAAGTTTTAAAACGTTCCTTCAGAGCGGCCTTCGTAACTGAGAAGCTGTTTAACTTTTGACGTATTACCAGCCAACAGTCACCATGGCTTTAGTCAGAATAAGATTGTGAAAAGGAACGGGTTGGGATCCACTCGCACCTTGATTGCTGATTGAAACGAAAAGGTTGCTAGTTTTGAAGCAAGCCTTATCATTATCATAATTGTCCCCTAATTTGTATAACCTTTAAGCATTGGTGTGCATCTTAACCCTGAACCTTTCGACATACAGTGCGCAATTTAAAAAAGAATTACGTCACCTGTTTGAGTAATTGAAGCACTCTTGTCATCAATATTGCTTATATGTTTTCATGTGTTGTAGAAGGACATCGAATAAGAAAATGTTCAAATGTATGTTAATTCCTAAGGGACCAAACTGCAGAGGTCTTCGGTCCCTACGCTTACACACTACTTAAATTAACTTGCCCGAGGCAGGACTCGAACCTCCGGTGGGAGAGGCGGCGCAATCCGCTACATAGCGCCTCAAACCGCGCGGCCACTCCGCGCGCCATTGAATAAGTGTCCAGTGCGGTAGTAAACACCGTTGTTTCACCCGATAACGGGCGGGCTGCAGGTCCGGGCCCATGTAATTAGTGTCATGTTGTTCTTGTTTTGACTTCTCTTGTAAAAGCTTATTCATTTCAAACATTTGTTAACCTATAAATAAAACACATTTATGATTGTATATTGTGAAATAAACAGGTTGTGTGAAAAGAAAGGTACATTGGTGGTCCTACTTTCCACGTTTTCCTTAATTCCAGTAAATACCACCACATCTCACGTACCTTGAGTACGGAAATGCCCTTTTTTGCAGCAAGATGAGTATCGAAACGGACTCTGTGACGACGTCTGGAGACTGCCAACTGTCAGTACGACGCTCCCCTTGACGCAGCAGCAGAGAGAGATTAACTGCGCCCAAGGACAACAGAGGACACAGGAGTGCCACCACATCATCCTTCCACACGAGTTCGGTTCTGCGTACAGCATGAGAATGTATGATCCACGTCTGGAGGCTGCGAGGAGAGCGAACGTTGCCAGACTGCATCCGTCATCGTACAGGTGCAGCACGTGACGTGATGATATGCCACAAAACGACCACGTCTGTTTCGTGTAGCCGGTAACGAGTACAGCAACCGGTAAAAGCGATTGTGCCCTATATTGGACGCCCGTGTAATGTTACCTCTCAAAAACGAAGACAGAATGGTGCTGTCCTGACTTGCCATGGTAAACAGAACTGTAGCCTTCGCCAAATATTGTATGCATAGAAAACAACCGAGATGTTGGCCCTACGACTAATGAACTCTGGCCTATAGTTGAAGCATAATGGAGTGACGTTCCCGTGTCTGTCATTCAAACTCTAAGTGGCTCGATGTCAAGCCATGTTAGAGAAGTTGTTTCTGCCATAGGTGGCCCCTCTGCGAACGCAGTTTCACATCCCATGTACTGTCAAATCCTTGCATATTACGTGTATGTATGCTTCTCGGTGTGTTCCACGTCTCTTCCCATTTCAAACAAACGTGGTACACGTATTACTTACTGTCTGGAAAGAATCGATCTCGGGATAAGGACCTCCTGCGTACCATAGGTGTGGGGGTGAAAACGGAGTGCAGCCAGCAACGCTCGAGTCATCAGATATTAGAGAATGAGAGAACTTAATGGCTTGCAATAAACTTTATTTCTGGATGGAAAAGGTTACCACTGGGTTTTATTGTGCAGGCTAACACAAGATACGCCGGAAAAAAGTTTCTGCATGGTTCGAACAAATAATCCAGTTCCAGATTGATTCAGTTGTAAGACATGTAGGAGGACTATTACTGTGTCACAGTGTTTTTGTTGCAGTCACCATGGCGATTATCAAACGGAAAATGCTTCATTCCTCAACGACTGTCTACAACACAGGCGTAATTGTGGGTGAGTCACAAAGCAACAACGATGCAACCATGCTTATTTAGTGCAAACTTTGGGAGGACGAACAGTCTCTGCCTTTTCTAGCCAGAACAACTGTCAAACAAGTTAAGCAGAATTACATGTTATGTGATGTGTATCGCGTACCACTTTCAGCTAGTGAACAGTCTGAATGAGATACAATTCGTAGATTAACCGAACTCAAAATTACACGACCAACGACAGCTTAGAATGTGTAAGTGAAAACAATTTTTGGAATCGAGGTTGTCGCTTCAAGTACTAGAGAGAGGTCCATTTAAAGCAGCCAAGGAACTCCGTCATAGTATTCCTTTCGTCACACTGCCACAGAGAAAACTGTACATAAATTGTTTTCAATTTATGTTTACGCCAAAAGAAACTCGATGACAGATCTCTGCTTGGAACGCAATTCCGTTACAGACACCATTTTCAAGGTCACGTCTAGCGCCGACACCTATTGGAACTTCATGAAGCTGTAGGGACTTAAGCGGAAATATTCCACGTTCTCCCACAAAATATTCCGCATTTTTTCAGCAGAAATTGGCCGAGAAAAAAAAATTGTTTCTCACTTAGTGAACGCCCCTTGTACTCCGAATGAGAACGAGCTGATCCACAATATCAACAAAAAGCAGGAATTTGATATTTCACGTAAACCATTATATTTTTGCGTGGTAGCATGTGAACAGAAAAATGAATGATTGCTCAGGAATGACACAATCCTCTCTTTTTTTTTAAAGAAAAATATTTCGTATTACGTAGTGCATTCGCTCGTCATTAATGTTTGATAGTGTGTGAAAAGGAAAATTACGAACGAAATATCCCAATACTATAAACAGCCACATAAAATGAAACGTCCCCTTTGAACAATTATACATGACTGTGCTTAAACTGACACACACTATTTTTTAGCGCAACGCAATCTGACTTTCAATAATCCCTACAAAAGAATGGCCCTGACTGACATTAACCTATACCTTTCACAAATCACTTACCTCAGAAAAATCTCGAACTACTGCAACACAGCAGAGCGCCACTACTGCCAGCTAAATTAAAGATTCAAACTACTGAAGGCACTAACTACTGATAGGGATAGTTAGCAAATGAAAGATTTTGATAGAGAACAAACAATGTATTTATCTTAATATTATTCAAAAGTCATATTATATATATATCAGTTCATGAAATCCAGTCTTACAAAGGTACTGTTTCTGATGGACACACGTCCAGATCATTCGCTCTCAAAAATCCACCATCTCACTTCCCCACATCCACCACTGCTGGCGGCTCACCTCCAACTGCGCAACGCTACGCGCTGTTAACAGCCAACTGCCCAACACTACAATAGCGACTATTGCAACAATGCCAACCAGCCTGAGACTGCACACAGCACAGTCAGTGATTTTCATATAGAGCGCTACGTGGCGCTACCAATTAAAAAAAGAAACCTAAACAGCGTACTTACATAGCCCCCATGCTCCCCACAAAAAATTTTACAAATTGTTTTGGGCAGTGGACAATACATATTTGAATTTTTTTTTTTGTAATTACAATAACAAAGACATCAAATGCACACACTTATTGAATAAATGTTGTTCAAAAGCTAAAATTTTCTCACAGTCCATAAAGTCAGTCCTGGTCATTCATCACAGTATTAATTACAATTTTATGCACAAAGTTTGAGCATTAAAAGTAAATGCACACGGAAATAGTGGATTTCCATGCGGTCTTGAAGAAGTAGTGTTGTCCTTCCAACAGAAAGACAGTGCTGACTCTTGACATGCAAACAGGTAATGGCCTGTCCTAGTAGAGATTATGGTATTGGTGGGCCACCAGAGGTGCAGACCCACAGCAGTCCTTGTAGAAATAATGGTATTGGTGGGTCATCGAAGGTGCAGACCCACTGTAGTCCTTGTAGAAATAATGGTACTGGTGGCCCATCAAAGATCCATACCCACTGTAGTCCTTGTATAAACAATGGTATTGGTGGGTCATCAAAGATACAGATCCACTGTAGTTCTTGTAGAGACGGCCAGCAGCCACCTGTTGCAACTGTGCAGGTGCACAATCACCATCGAAGAGTCTTGAGGAGAATATAGCAAGTCCATAAACCACCACTTGTGCACTCACAAAGTTTTTGGAATTGTCCTTAGAACCAGCAATGCTGTTAACCCTTGCTGAATTATTAACACACGTGTAAGCACTAACGGTCCCCACTTCTCACATACTGTGCATATATTATGAACAACAGAAACGTGTGCACTGAAATGAATGCTTACAAGTTACTTAATTTGCTGAACTGGTGTCCATTACAATTTTATAACATGAGAATACAATTACAAAGATACAGAAAACATAATTAAAAACATAATAATACAGATAACATTTGTAGTAATACAGGCTTTACAAAACAATAGAGATAAAAATATACACCAGTGTTACAGGAATTATGACATAAGTAAATATATAAAATAATGAGAATAGTTTTCGAAACATTAATTTCACATATGAGCATTGAAACAGAACAGAATAAATAATGTCTAAACATCTCTACAAAGTAAACAACATATTATTAGAAAAATTCCACAACATAACTCTTATTAGCTAAACACATAAAGATAGGAATAACACAAATACACAAGGGTACACAAACACATAGAGGAATGATACAAAAGGACAGGACAGGGTTTGTTTTCAGTGTGACATTTGGTACTGCAGTCCAACCCAAAACTTCATTCCATAGATCTGTCCTCTTATTTCAACATTTGTTTCCACAAAAAAAAAAAAAATCCTATCCAAGCATGCTTTCCGTATTTATATATTCACAGTTTTCTTACCTCATTATTTATTTTCCATTATCTTACCTCATCATTTATTTCCAAGAAAATACTAAACCTAAACCTGTTGTCCCTAAACCCTACTTTTTTATTCATATCCTCTTTCAAAATCCTGTTTTGGCCAAACCACTTTCTTATAGCTTCTCAATGCATTTCTTCCAATTCATCACAACTCGTTCTCTTATATAGCCTACCCCATCTTAAGCTAACTTAAATCTGCTGAGCTCAGATGCATAAACTAAGGGACGAGGCAATGCAGCAGCGCAAAACAGCAATGACAAAAAAATGCAAATTGGCAAAGCAAGCAGCAGTAAATCTAAATTAACAGAGCAAATGCAACATTACAACTAATATGAGCCAATGTGCAGCAACAAGCAAAATAAATCAGTAGTAAAACTGGCTTAACAGAGTAATACAAAGTGAAATTTAGTAGCACTATGCCTGGCAAACAGCAGCAGCAAATGCAATAACTTATACCTAAATATGACATAGCTCAAGCATAAAAAATAGTACACTAAAGACAACAATGCAGATAAGGGAAATGTCTAGTCACATCTTAATATATATGTCATTAAAGTGGTGCACCACAAGAAGTTATTCTACCACAAAAATTACTAAGTAGTTGAAAAGAAAATTATGTATGCAGTAACTGTTATTAATCCCTTCTTATTGTTCTTTCCTTTCCACGTGCTCCTTTTTCGAAGAATGTGGATCATAAAATTGTTATTTAATAGATCTGTTGACAGAAAGTGTTCACATTAGCAAATGCATTTAATTTTATTTTATAAAACCAATGCTGCAACACAGCTGGAAACCAGATATCAGATGAAATAAGCAACTATCTAAAGCGAAGCATAAAAATATCATTCAATAGTCATGTGGCTTTTCATAAGGTAGTAGAAATTCTCTCATAGAAAGACACTTGTCATAGTCAGGTGTGCAGATGTAAGAATATTTCCCATCTGTTCATAAGCATGTCAGCAAGTAGCACAAAGTACGTGCTCCACAGTATAATCATGTTTCCAAGTTTGAGCGTGTCGTATTTGCAATGCTTTCTACAAAGAAATGTCAGTAGCGAGGATAATGGCCTCTTTTTTTTTCTCCACCTAATGGCTTTTTTTTTCAAGCGACTATCGCTCAGCTGGGCGCGCATTACGGATTACGTCAAGGTCACTTACCTTCCTTAACGAAACATTTACGACACCAGTTTGCACTACAGCGACAGTCTCATGTACAAAAAAATTTCACAGGTCGAGAATTTGCGTTACGAATGTGTAGAAACAAAATCCTATAAATATAACAGCGTCCAAAAATTTTCACCGGAATTGTGATACATTCACGCATTTACACACATTTCATAACTCTTAAAGTACGATTCTTGGTTTCCAACATCCTTTTTCACAAGTCAGAGTCCTTAACCACTACTAATTATTCCTTACCTTATTACACATATACATATTCGTCGACACTTCTTCAATATTTCAGCATAATAAATATGTAACATAATCAGATTGCTCACATAGCATCAGCTTATTGATCATAAACATACCTCAACAGCATAATACACATCGTCGTCATAATAATAACATCATAACACCTCAGTCAAATCTCAAAAACGTCGTAGCTTTCTGCAATAATTTCAAAACCTAAAAATATTCTCTGCTCATTTCAATAGTGTCATGTACCTCAATCTTACTTTAAAAATCATGCTCCGTTACCAAATACATCGTTCAAAGCTCTCATAGTATCACAATGGTTCCGAAAAAATATATGAACAGTTCACAAAGTACAGACAAAATACAATTTCGTAAGTGTGAAGTTATCCAACGGTGTAATAACGTAAACATCTGTCACTGATGTAGTAAAAAAAATATTTGTTTCTTGTTAAATAATCAGATAGCTGTGTAATTTATGTGTTAGAGAAATATGGTACCCAAGTGTAAAGTTGTATAAGCAAATACCATATTAGCTAGGGCTCCTTGTGCTTGCCAGACACATGGTACACAAAGTAAGCGTGTAACCCCTTGAGGATTAATGTAATTATACCCTCTGGTGTTACAGATTACAGCAATGGAATGAAATGTATCACGGAAAACCTTTGTATCTTTGTAATTCAAAAATCTTTAAAAATAAATGTTTTAAGTACAAAATTAATCACTCAAATGTGTGTCCTGTAGCGCTAAATGAGCGTCTTGCTGCAAGATAATTCTGTGGAAGTGACGTAGTTATCGTCCTCTGTAAGCAAAGTTCTGCTGAAGTCAATGTACTCACCTCATCATAAACAAAAGTGAATTGCTTTGCGTATAAATATCGTAGTTATTATGCTTATTGCCATGATGAAGAAAGTACTGCACTGTAACGTATTGTTGTGCTATGGAAAAGGCTGTCTCATTGCAGCTACACCACAAAAGTTACTACTAAAATATGTTTTACTTTCCAGAATAATGCATAAATCTGTGCAGATATAAAACAGACACACCGCAAAAGCGACAATGTAAATTGTGTCACACATTAATAGTGTCGTGATATAGTCGTGTAGCTGTCAAACAAACTAACCACTGTGTCATCTGGTATCTCTCAGAAAGCACTTTAAATCCAGAATGTATTTTCAAGTAACTCCAAATGTTGCATTAAAATCTCATTAACAGTACCAGTATATGTTCTAAGTATGTAAGCCTTAAAGTCATTACGTAATCGTGCAACTAACAAGCAAGAATGTACACACACAATAACACTGTGTCGTCAGTTCACCATAACAATGCATTTGTAATACTTGTCTAAATAAGTTGCCCAGTTTCTTGACTGGATAGTTAACTTTAAATCATTGTTGCATGTTAACAGTTTCTATGTGTGACAAAGCATACTAGTAACGTGAAGTGAAAAATTTTATAGCAAAGACTAAGTTAAAAAGCAGATTATCTCTCAATAAGCGGTTTTACATGTGAAATGTGGTGTAATCCTTTACCTTTCCTCAGTACGCAGCAAATCAACTTGAACGCAATTATCATGCGTTATACGTCGGTAAAGAATACTGGAATTTTTCTCAGGGTTAGCGTCTATGTTATTTTTCTCTGAGCCAGCTGGTGCATGTGGCTGCCTGCGGTGTGAGTCATTGTCTGTCTCTTTGTTGGCGCGCATCGTTAGGATTTGGAGACCTAACTTCTACAAATTCACCTTGTCGAGAGGGCCCAGCCCTGTTTGAATCCCGCCAGTTCTGATGAAATTCAGGTCTGTCGTTATGATCATATCGTCTGTCGTCATGTTGGTAGATTCCATAGTTTCTTTCTTGTCGGTCACATGGTGGAGAATTTCTCTCTGAATCGTAACTGCGCTCTGGACCGTTGCATCTGAAGTTATTCTGTCTCCCTTGATAATAATTATTTTGGTTCCCATATTGTCTGTTTCTCTGATTGTCTCTGTGATAGTCATTACTGCGGAGAGGTGATCTTTCCCTGTAATTATTACTAATCTACCACCGGTTGTCATAAGCGTGGTGTCTGTTTTGGTCACGATTTACGTTGTAAGAATAGCCTTGTCGTGTCCATTTATTATTTCTGTCATCGCGGAATTGAGACGGATGTGACCTGTAATTGTTGTGCTCCCGTTTTCGCGTTCCGCGATTGTCAGTGTCAATTTCCAATTCTTGTAACAGTCCCTGAAAAGCTTCAATGTCGTCTTTGCAACGTCCTGCCAAAATAATATGTCGTAAATGTTCAGGTAATTTGATTAAGCAAATGCAGATGAGTTCTGAGGGGCTGTATGGGTTTGACAGGTACTGATTCTTGTGCAACATGTCTTCAAAATATTTCACAAGACTGGAAAATTCAGATTGTTCGAAATGTTTCATCATTATGATGCTATGTTTCACTCGGTCTCGTGTGCCTTGAGACCAATATGCTGAGAGGAAGGCATGGTAAAATTCTCCTTCACTGTGGCAATCGTGAATGACCGATCGCATTCTTTCAGCTGGTTCATTCTCTAAGTAGCCACACATAAATTCTAATCTGTGCTCTAATGACCAGTTTGGAGTAAAACAATGAGAGAATTGATGGAGCCACGCTTGTGGATGAATGTCGTTGCCAGAATTCTTAAATGTTTTGAATTTACATGTAGTAAGAACAGCTTATAGTCAAAATCATCATGTCGGCGAGTCGCATGTCGGTCATTGTTATTTCGTTTCGGCGGTTCCATCTCAAAATTCGGTGTACCTTGCCAATTTCTTTCATAATTTCCGAAGTGCCCTGTGTTATTATTTAGTGGCTGTTCCGTATTTCTATGTCCCTCTTCCCGTATTGGAGCGCGAGTGTCCTCTGAAATATGTAATTCTTGTATTACCTGTGTCAACTGATCTTGTACTTTCCGGATTTCTCTTTGGTGTTGCGTATTAATTTGATTCTGATTTTGTTTGAATTTCCTAATTTGTTCGTACTCTTCTGTGTCAGTGAAGGCTACAGGTCTTGTGTCATTCAGATCATCATCCACCCTTGTAGCTAAGTTAGTGAACTGATCCGAAAGTTCGGCTACTTTCTCCAATAATGAACTTATTTCCTCAGTGTGTTTTTCTGAACCAAGTTTCAGAGTGTCCATTTGTATTGAAATCGTATCTACTGTGTCATTTAAGTTTTCTTGAGTTTTTGCAAGTTGCGTAACCGAATCGGTAGATGCAACTGAGTCAATCTTAGCTTGCAAGGTCTCATGATTTTCATGAACAATAGTTTTCAGTTCTTTTATGGCTGCTTCGTGATTCTGTAATCTATTTTCATGCCGAGAAAAAATAGGTTGGAAATGCTCACAAATTTGTGTTTTTACGTCATTACAGACTTTTTGACATTTCGATTCGATTTTATGTAACTCAGTAGTTAAATCTTCACGTGTTTGTTCAAGCGTATGTTCCACTGAGTCTAACTTTTGAAGCTTTTGTTCCATTGCGTCTAACTGTTGCTGTGTTTGTTTCTGGTGTTGTTCCATTGTGTCTAACTTTTGAAGATTTTGTTCCATTGTATAGCCTTTGTCCCATTTGTTGCATTAACTGTAATAACAATGCACTGGTGTCTGAAACATGTTCCTCAGTGCTTTTCGGCAATGAAGTTGCACCGGCAACATTCACATTTTGACAAGCAGAAAATGTGTCTTGACTTGTTTGAGAAAACGGGGAGGACCCAAAACCTGAATCTGCAGTATTTGCAAGATTGTGTCCTGTCATTCCCGATTCCTGAGGCGGGCTGTTGCCGACCGATCGATCGATAATGCTTCCCTGTTCATTAATTGTTTCACTGCCTACATCATTATTTGCCGCCCGCTCTATTTCCCTATGCACAATTACCAAATTATTGTGTTGAACATTAGTTAATTCATTATATGGTGGCGATAACACACTGCTTTCGTCTTCACTGTCATTTCTCAGTTTACTTTAGAGCCTAGTATTACTTTTTCACACGCCATAATTGTCACAATATTTCACACAATAACACAGAAAAGCACAATTTGAAGAGCAAAAATAAGAAAACATATTAACATAGCACTGAAAATAATATCTAGTTAATCGCAAGCGCAGCTGCGAAATACTTGGTGCAAATCTACATGCATGCCACAACTGTTTTACTGTACAACAATGAAAGACTGCAACTACAAAGGAGATTCTCTCTACAATTGCGCGCTAGCAATAAACAAAAGCTACACTAGTTACACAAACTACAAGGAAAAATCAGAAGATTCCAGTGAGGTATCCTCGGCTAAGGGTCTACATATGAAACGTACCCTTTGAACAATTATACATGACTGTGCTTAAACTGACACACAATATTTTTTAGCGCAACGCAATCTAACTTTCAATAATCCCTACAAAAGAATGGCCCTGACTGACATTAACCTATACCTTTCACAAATCACTTACCTCACAAAAATCTTCGTTACTCGAACTACTGCAGTACAGCGAGCGCCACTACTGCCAGCTAAATTAAAGATTCAAACTACTGAAGGCACTAACTACTGATAGGGATAGTTAGCAAATGAAAGATTTTGATAGAGAACAAACAATGTATTTACCTCAATATTGTTCAAAAGTCATATTATATATATCAGTTCATGACATCCAGTCTTACAAATGTACTGTTTCTGATGGACACACGTCCAGATCATCCGCTCTCAAAAATCCACCATCTGACTTCCCCACATCAACCACTGCTGGCGACTCACCTCCAACTGCGCAACGCTACGCGCTGTTAACAGCCAACTGCCCAACACTACAATGGCGACTATTGCAACAATGCCGACCAGCCTCAGACTGCACACACCACAGTCAGTGATTTTCATATAGAGCGCTACGTGGCGTTACCAACAAAAAAAACCTAAACAGTCTACTTACAAAAATAGTCCTTGAACGCTAGAGCAAATATGTAAACGCAGGTATACAGTTAAACCAGCGTATTCTCGGAATGCATCAATAGGACGTCTTCACCTTCCCAAGCACAGTGACTTCACAGTGGAGACTGAATCAGCAAGTCTTCCTTCCCGGACCTCAAAAAGGCTCTTAAACCGGCTAATCCGGCGCACAGTCCGCCAATTGTTCATGCCTTACAATTACTTCATGGTACTGTGCTACGCAAAAGTTGCATTGCCTTTTACCCCGATATAATTTCGCACACACATTATTAAGAGCATTATAATGGCTGCAGTCCCGTTGCCATATGTGCATCATTCATGACCGGTATGTTTGAATATGGTGTCCGTGCGAAGGAGAGGGAAGTTTGCCACCACCTGCACAGGAAAAGTGCGCTGTTTTCATCCGTGAGAGGCAAATATGCTTTTCCTGGACCTGACTCTGGTTTCCAGAAAAACCTCATAGTTGCGTCAATTAAACAATTCTCATTTCCAGATTTTATACAGGCTGTTTCATATAAGTTCTATGTCTCTGTAACTTACAAACAAATAAGTAAAAGTAATAATTATTTAGATAGGTAACCACAAGAAACGTTGATCTTTTTACGGAGTTATGAACGTAGGTTCTCTAGTTTGTTTCTCACAGAATTGCAGCAACGAATTTTTAGAATAGAACATTATTGTTTTCTATAATGTATCTGATACATAAACCAACTGTGTATGGATCAGTGTGAAACATGTTTCTATCAATTTTAATTAGGGAGTTAGATCGTTCAAAGTTTTAAGGATGGATACGTGATGCTGTAGTTGTAGTTGCTGGTGTCATAGATGAACTGAAGTAAGGGACCTACTATGGAACTTCTTGAGACTCTACGGGTAATTAGTTTGCTTTCAGATGAAAACTGATAACTTAATTCAGAACTCTTTCGTACTGATACACTTTGATTCTTGCTATATAAATATACGATTTCATTTCAGCGAATATTCTTCTGGTTATTAACTGTTAAATACCGCGTTATTTATGAAATGGCTACAGTTTCTCTTAGGTGCTCCACATACATTTTTTACTATAGCAGATATGTTATGGAACTGAAGGTTGCTAGTGGGCGCTATGGGAGAAACCTCTAGCATAATCATGCTATGGACATTTAGATGCAGATCCCTTGTGTTGCAATATGACAGTAACTTTTATTTGAGCAACCGTTGTAGTAACACATGGTAAGTGTCGTAGTGACTCCCATTTGCAACAGAATCCTAGACAAACTCATTCCTGCAGCTCTGAAACGAGTCCTGGAAGCAAACTTACCGCCTTGCACTGCGCAATATTAGTGGCAGATCGCGAGACGCTGTGCTAATCCAGGATGACGTCAGGTGCTAAGGCTGGCGGTTCCCCCTTGTTGGGAAACTTGTCCGATGGCAGCCTCCGCAGTTCGAGTCTAGGTCTCGTCATTAATCTTAATGCTGATGTAACGGCGTCTTGTGCAATGCGAGACGTTCAGCGTGTGTCGAACACATGAAGCGAGCTTGCGGCTGCAACTGGCTGTGATTGGAAACTCGGCAAATACCTGGACGGGGGACCGTGCTACATGAGGAAGTGAGATATGGATGATCGTTTCGCAATCAGGTAGCAAAATACCATCATTTACTATGTACGAGGGCGTGCTGGAGAGTAATGCCTCCGAATTTTTTATGTAAAAACTATTACAGCTTTTCAAATAAAACAAACGTTATAACATTCCACATCTTTATTATTCATAACTATATAATTGTTCCTCAAGATAGTCATTCTGACGACGAACACATATCTCCCAATGATAGACCAGTTTGTTGATACCATCACTCTACAATGTTCGACTTTGTTGACGGAGTCACGAAGTCATCCTCACTTGCACTTCTTCGTAACTATCGAAGTGAAGTCCTCGAAGGTGTTATTTATTTTTGGAAACAGATGAAACTTACCTATAAGTCAGTGGTTATACTGCATATCCACGCTACGTGGCTCATACGCTGCAACAACGCCCTTAAAGGGGAACTTTTTGACTCCCTTATTTACATTCACAAAAATTACTGTATATATGTGACTACCAAATCTATTAAAACCGCTGGAATTATTTCAGCAAAGCTTTATACATACATCACTTACTAATTGGATAGTGAGAGGCAGATGCTTCAAACGGCTCTAAGCACTATGGGACTTAACATCTGAGGTCATCAGTCCCCTAGACTTGTTGTTGTTGTTGTTGTGGTCTTCAGTCCAGAGACTGGTTTGATGCAGCTCTCCATGCTACCCCATTTTGTGCAAGCTTCTTCATCTACCAGAACTTACTCCAACCCACATCCTACTGAATCTGTTTAGTGTATTCATCTCTTGGTCTCCCTCTACGATTTTTGCCCACCACGCTGCCCTCCAATGCTAAACTTGTGATCCATTGATGCCTCAGAACATGTCCTACCAACCGATCCCTTCTTCTTGTCAAGTTGCCCCACAAACTCCTCCCCAATTCTATTCAATACCCCCTCATTAGTTACGTGATCTACCCATCTAATCTTCAGCATTCTTCTGTAGCACCACATTCCAAAAGCTTCTATTCTCTTCTTGTCCAAACTATTTATCGTCCATGTTTCACTTCCATACATTTAAATCAATACTCGATGTCAACAAATTTCTCTTCTTCAGAAACGCTTTCCTTGCCATTGCCAGTCTACATTTTATATCCTCTCTACTTGGACCATCATCAGTTATTTTGCTCCCCAAATAGCAAAACTCCTTTACTACTTTATTCATTTCCTAATCTTATTCCCTCAGCATCACCCGACTTATTTCGACTACATTCCATTATCCTCGTTTTGCTTTTGTTGATGTTCATCTTATATCCTCCTTTCAAGACACTGTCCATTCCGTTCAACTGCTCTTCCAAGTCCTTTGCTGTCTCTGACAGAATTATAATGTCATCGGCGAACCTCAAAGTTTTTATTTCTTCTCCATGGATTTTAATACCTACTCCAAATTTTTATTTTGTTTCGTTTACTGCTTGTTCAATATACAGATTGAATAACATCGCGGAGAGGCTACAACCCTGTCTCTTTCCCTTTCCAAGCACTGCTTCCCTTTCATGTCCCTCGATTCTTATAACTGCCATCTGGTTTCTGTACAAATTGTAAGTAGCCTTTCGCTCCCTGTATTTTACCCCTGCCACCTTTAGAATTTCAAAGATAGTATTCCAGTCAACATTGTCAAAAGCTTTCTCTAAGTCTACAAATGCTAGAAACGTAGGTTTGCCTTTTCTTAATCTTTCTTCTAAGATAAGTCGTAGAGTTAGTATTGCCTCACGTGTTCCAATATTTCTACGGAATCCAAACTGATCTTCCCCGAGGTCGGCTTCTACCAGTTTTTCCATTTGTCTGTAAAGAATTCGCGTTAGTATTTTGCAGCTGTGACTTATCAAACTGATAGTACGGTAATTTTCACATCCGTCAGCACCTGCTTTCTTTGGGATTGTAATTACTATATTCTTCTTGAAGTCTGACGGTATTTCGCCTGTCCCCTAGACTTATAACTACTTAAACCTAACTAACGTACGGACATCACACACATCCATTCCCGAGGCAGGATTCGAACCTGCGACCGTAGCAGCAGCGCGCTCCTGGACAGAAGCGCTTAGAACCGCTCGGCCACAGCTGCCGGCTTGAGAGGCAGTACCACGTGCCAGCCATAGGGTTGGGCATGGAAGTTATGAGGGGGTGGCATAGTGGCATAGCTCAGGAATGCCTGGGGCAATTTAAATCAAATCTTGTATACACATGCTTCACTAACTTATAAATAAAAATTGTTAAATTCGTCAGATGTTTTGTGAAGTGGTTTGTCTAAAAGTAAGAAATAGAATACATTAGGTAACCATTTGGTGCACATAATTTGTTTTAAATGATGTCGAGTATCATTCAAAGGTGGGTCAAATATTTCTCTAATCTATTTTGCATCTCATTGTTTGAAAAATCATTTCACAAAACGCTTGACCTATACATATACACATTGTGTTAGTGGAAAAAGTGCACATATTGTGATCACTGGTAGCTTAATATGTACCCACTTCAGTGTGTTAATTGTTTGTCTCAGCGTCTAACAGTCTTCTCGTAAGCATGTCACATTATTTACTGTTGATGTTTTATGCATGGTCGTAACTGTACCACTAAGTGGCCTGCGCCTGTCAAGTTAGACAAACCGTTTTACGTCCATACATCCACACTTCAACACGTGACCTGCAGACCATGGCAAAATTAGCATTAAAGACTTGCTCTTGCCACATGTATTTGGAAGCACTAACCAACCTAAGAACATGTTACATCTAACAGCTACAATTATTAGTCTGCAAAAGAAGAAAATGCTGGTGTAATGTTGTTTAGTACACTATCCTTAGTTACCAATAAAAATATTTGCACTTATACCCCAACACCCTGTATATATACAGAGTGTTTGTTTTAGCTTAAGACAACTACATATCACGAAAGCGTCGAGTCATATGAAAAAAAAAAAAAGATCTAGATCTAAAGTTAAGGGGGGCATCTGTCCGTGCTACAATTGGCCACATTATAACAACGCTCCTGAGCCGGCAGACTCAAATTTGTATCTTCACATGGAAATTCCCCACTTCTATTGCATACTAGCACCTCATAGCCACACTTTGCTGTGCCTCAGTCTGATTAAACGGAAAAGAAAGGAAACGGAAAGTACACGTTTCTAATACGTATGGTAATTGGATACAGGTGCTAATCACATACTCCCCCTGCCTTTCCATCTCCTTCTCGTCCTCTCTTTGTCCATTTCCTCCTACTTTCCCCTTTCTCTGTCCATCAGAGGCTCCCCTTTTCTCTATCTTCCCCTTGCTTCTATCTCTCCATCATCTTCTGTCCCCTTCTTTCCCCTCTCTCTGTCCATCGTCTTCTCCCACATTCTATGACCATCTTCTCCTGACACTCTCTCTCCATCTCCTCCTGTCTCTCTCTCTCTGTCCATCTCGCCCTTTCTGCTCTCTACACTCATTTCCTCCCATAGTTTTTGGCGTGTATTCCGAATATGCGGTAATATGGGAGGGGGATCTCGTTTGGAAGCATAAAGTTGACCTCTTCCACCCAGGAGAGGTGGCTAGGAGATGGCCAGTTGTAGCACGAACGGATGCCCACTTTACCAATATTAATTTTTCACTCAGAACCTTTTTTTCGTTAGATGCGACGTTTTTGAGATATTTAGTTGTCAGAAGACAAAATTGCACAACCAAAGATAGTTGGCGTAATGAAATTTCAGGAATAAATTTGTCTAGGTAACATATTTAAGTGATTAACATTGAAAAAAAAAACGGTTAGCGTAGGCGCGAAATAAGCTATAGCAAATGTGAAATGTGGTTTATTAATAAGCTTTGTAACGCCCAGAATGTTGAAGTCAAGCACGTAAATGCGCATTCATTGTGTCACACATGTGCCAAATGTCAGTTTGTGGGATGGAGTTCCAGGCCTGTTGGACTTGCTCGGTCAATGCAGGTACGGTTTAATGCTGTTATTATATGTGGATGACGCCGGAGTTATCATCCTATGATGTCCCACATGGGCTCGATGGGAAACAAATTCGGTGATCACACAGGCCGCGACAGCATGTTGACAATCTGTAGATTATGTTGTGTTACAACAGCGTTATTTGGGCGAGCGTTATCCTGTCGGAAAATATCCTCTGGTATGCGGTTGACGAATGGCAGCACAAGAGGTCGAATCACCAGACTGACGTACAAATTTGCAGTCAGGGTGCGCGGGATAACGGCGAGAACAGTCCAGGTGTAGGTCGATTGCGTCCAGCACACAGACAGACTGGTTGCAGACCCTCACCAGGCCTCTTTCTAATCAACACACGGCCATCACTGGCACCGAAGCAGAACCATCTTTCATCAGCAAACACAACAGATCTCCACCCTGGCCTCCAATGAGCTCTCGCTTGACACCACTGAAATCGGAAAAGGCGGCGGTCTTAGGTCGTGGAATACACGCTACAGGGCGTCTGGCTCGGAGCTGTCCTTCATGTAACCGATTTGTAACAGGTCGTTGTGCCACTGTAGTGCCAACTGCAGTTGCGACACGATGTAAGTCAGGCGTTGATAACGGCTTAAGGTATTCTTGACTAACGTAAACTCCCCGCCGGCCGGAGTGGCCGTGCGGTTCTGGGCGCTACAGTCTGGAGCCGAGTGACCGCTACGGTCGCAGGTTCGAATCCTGCCTCGGGTATGGATGTGTGTGGAGTCCGTAGGTTAGTTAGGTTTAATTAGTTCTAAGTTCTAGGCGACTAATAACCTCAGGAGTTAAGTCGCATAGTGCTCGGAGCCATTTTTGAGTCAACTCCCCACATCAAAATATTTCACGAAATAAGTATCAAACGAAAAAACTACAAAGAAAAAAACTTGTCTAGCTTGAATGGGGAAACCAGATGGCGCTATGGTTGGCCCGCTAGACGGCGTTGCCATAGGTCAAACGGATATCAACTGCGTTTTTTAAAGATAGGAACCCCCATTTTTTATTACATTTTCGTGTAGTACGCAAAGAAATAGGAATGTTTTAGTTGCACCACTTTTTTCGCTTCGTCATAGATGGCGCTGTAATAGTCACAAACGTATAAGTACGTGGTATCACGTAACATTCCGCCAGTTCGGACGGTATTTGCTTCGTGATACATTATCCGAGTTAAAATGGACTGTTTACTAATTGCGGAAAAGGTCGATATTGTGCTGATGTAAGGCTATTGTTATCAAAATGCCCAACGGGGGTGTGCCACGTATGCTGCTTGGTATCCTGGACGACGTCATCCAAGTGTCCGGACCGTTCGCCGGATCATTTCGTTATTTAAGGAAACAGGAAGTGTTAGGCCACATGTGAAACGTCAACCACGACCTCAACATATGATGGTGCCCAATTACGTGTTTTAGCTGCTGTCGCAGCTAATCCGCACATCAGTAGCAGACGAATTGTGCGAGAATCGGGAATCTCAAAAACGTCGGTGTTGAGAATGCTACATCAACATCGATTGCACCCGTACCATATTTCTATGCACCAGGAATTGCATGACGACGACTCTGAACGTCGTGCACAGTTCTGCCACTGGACACAAGGGAAATTACGAGACGATGACAGATTTTCTGCACGCGTTCTACTTAGCGTCGAAGCGTCATTCACCAACAGCGATAACGTAAACCGGCATAATATGCACTATTGGGCAACGGAGAATCCACGATGGCTGCGACAAGTCGAACATCAGCGACCTTGGCGGGTTAATGTATGGTGCGGCATTATGGGAGGAAGGATAATTGGCCCCCACTTTATCGATGGCAATCTAAATGGTGCCACGTATGCTGATTTCCTAAGTAATGTTCTACGGATGTTACTACAAGATGTTTCACTGCATGAGAGAATGGAGATGTACTTCCAACATGATGGATGTCTGGCACATAGTTCGTGTGCGGTTGAAGCCGTATTGAACAGCATATTTCATGACAGGTGGATTGGTCGTCGAAGCACCACACCATGGCCCGCACGTTCACCGGATCTGACGTCCCCGTATTTCTTTCTGTGGGTTAAACTGAAGGATATTTACCATCGTGATCCATCAACAACGCCTGACAACATGGGTCAGCGCATTTTCAGTGCATGTGCGAACATTACTGAAGGCGAATTACTAGCTGTTGAGAGGAATGTCGTTACACGTATTACCAAATGCATTGAGGTTGACGGACATCATTTTGAGCATTTATTGCATTAATGTTGTATTTACAGGTAATCACGCTGCAACAGCGTGCGTTCCCAGAAATTATAAGTTCACAAAGGTAAATTTAACACTTTGGAACAACCGAGATAAAATGTTCAAACGTATCTACGTTCTGTATTTTAATTTAAAAAACCTACCTGTTACCAACTGTTCGTCTAAAATTGTGAGCCATATGTTTGTGACTATTACAGCGCCATGTATCACAAAGTGAATAAAGTGGTCCAACTGAAACATTCATATTTCTTTACGTACTACACGAATATGTAATAAAAATGGGGGTTCCTATGTTAAAAAACGCAGTTGATATCCGTTTGACCTATGGCAGCGGCATCTAGCGAGCCAACCATTGCGCCATCTGGTTTCCCCCTTCAAGCTAGACAAGTTTCGTTCTTTGTAATGTTTTCGTTTGACGCTTATTTTGTGAGATATTTGCCCCAGTCACGATCAATGGACCACCCCATATATATATATATATATATATATATATATATATATATATATATATATTATTATTATTAGCGAATGTCCCCATGGGAGAACGATAAGCAGGTGATTAACATTTCTTAATGTTCTTCTTATTTCCCCAGTATTTCTTCATTGCCTCCCCAAAGGCCTTCTTCCTTTCTTCGGTCCACTTTGGTCGGAAAGGTTTAGATTCCGTCTCTGGAGTAAACTTCCACTTGTCGATTTTTCTTCTGAATGTATCCCGGTCTGATGTGTTTGTTATGTCAATTTTTGCCTTTTTCAAATCCTTCTTAACTTCAGTTACCCAGGGTATTGTTGCCTTAAGTGATGTCATATAGTCCAATAGACGTTTAGTTAACCTGTTTCCAGGTAATCTGTCTATATGTCCATAAAACTTCATCCGCCTCTTCCTGATATCTGCCTCGATGTTTGATATTTTTTCGGTTGTCTCGATAGTCTGCAGCCTGTATCCATCTTGTGTGTATCGTGGTCCTAGGATTTTTCTAATAATTTTTCTCTCTACTTTCTTAATTTCGTGTAAATCTAATTTTCTATTCAGGGAGAGTGTTTCACTTGCATATGTGACTGTTGGTTTGATGACTGTGTTGTAGTGTCTGATTTTAGTGCCTTTTGATAGACATTTCTTGTTATATATATTTTGAATAAGTCCGAATACTTTCTTGATTTTCTGTAATCGGTTTTTTTGTGCTATTTTCTCAAGTCCTGTTGGTTCAATAACTTCATCGAGATACTTAAAGTGCTTGACTCTAGTTATTTCACCATACTTTGTTTTTAGTTTCGAAATATCTAATTTTGAGCAGATGAATTCTGTCTTCTCAAAGGAGATTTGCAGGCCAACCTTCTCAGCACATTCTTTAAGTGTCTCAATTTGTTTTACTGCTGTTTCTTCACTGTCAGTTATAATTGCCAAGTCATCTGCAAACGCTAAATAAGGGATGTTCAATTTTCCTTTACCTCTTCCTAGTTCAATTGGCTTCCAAAAGCTTTGTTTCCTTAGTGTTACTTCCCACTCTTTCATAACTTTGTCCAAAACTATATTGAATAATAGTGGTGAGATCCCATCTCCTTGTCTTACTCCTGTTTTAATTGAGAATGGTTCCGAAATTTCCCCTCTGAATTTAATTTTTGTTTTGGTTTCTGTTAGTGTTTGTTCAATTAGTTTTCGGGTTTTAGTGTCTAGGCCTCGTTCTTCGAGAATGTGACATAGAGACTGTCTGTCTATGGAATCGTATGCCTTTTTGAAATCAACGAATGTGCAGATTATTGGTTTTGACCTGATTGCTTTAATCTTTAAAATAGTTTTAAGGTTGAATATCTGTTCCGGGCATGATCTATTAGGACGAAAGCCTGCTTGGTAGTCTGAAATTGTATGTTCTAGTTGTTCTTGTGCCCTCTTTAGGAGACATGCAGATAGAATTTTGTAGGTAACTGGTAAAAGTGAAATGCCTCTGTAGTTGTTTACGTCTGATCTCTCTCCCTTTTTGTGCAATGGGTGAATTAGTGCACACTTCCACTCCTCTGGGATATTTTCTGTCTGCCAAATTTCTTGGATGATGCTAGTGATCTCTTTTAACGAATTTGGACCAAGGTTTTTCAGTAGTTCAGCTACAATTCCATCTTCTCCCGATGATTTATTATTTTTGAGTTTTCTAATGTGACTATAAATTTCTTCTTGAGATGGTGGTAGTGAAGTCTCATTCCTTTGTTCTGGTTGTAATCTGGGGAATCTTGTACTTGGTTGTGGGCAATTTAGGAGTTGTGAGAAATATTTAGCTAGTTCTTGGCAATTTTCTTTGTTAGTTAGTGCCAATTTTCCATTCTGTTTCCGGAAGCAGAGATTTTGTGGAGTGTATCCTTTGATTTGATTTGCGAATATTTTATAAAAATCTTGAGTGTTGTGGTTCTTAAAGTTTTCTTCAATTGTGTTTAGCTGTTCATTAAGGTATTTTCTTTTAGTTTGTCTAAGTATTTTAGCTGTTTGTTTTCTCACTTTGAAAAATGTTTGTTGTGTGGTTTCTGATTTGTCACAATTGTAATTTAAAAAGGCTTGTTGTCTCTCTTCTAATGCGTTATCACAATTCGAATTCCACCATGGATGCTTGGATATTTTCTTTAACGGAATCAAATCTCTTGCTTTCTGTATAATTTTCGTTCGGAAATCTTTCCAGTTGTTTGTTGGTTGTTTATCCCATGCTTCTGTAATTTCTGATTCCTTGATATTTTTCAAGTCAAATTTGGGAATTAGTGGTGATTTCCTTTGGCGTTTCCTTTTTGGAGTGAATTTAATTTTAACTCTGGTAAGGTAGTGGTCAGAATCTATATTTGCCCCTCTGCGGACTTGAACGTCGTGTATTTCTTTCTGGAAGTCATAGGAGATCGCAACATGGTCTATTTGAAATTCACCAAGCTGAAGGTTTGGTGATCTCCATGTTTTTTGTTTCTTGGGGTCTTTTCGAAGTGATGTTGTCACGATTTTTAGGTTGTTTTGCTGACATAACTCGACGAGTCTCATGCCGTTCTTGTTTGTGAATTTGTGTGCAGGGTAATTACCGACTGTTTTTTTATATTTCCTCTCTTTGCCAATTTGCGCGTTGAAATCCCCTAGAAGAATTTTTACATCCACCTCTGGAATTTTGGACATTTCAGTTTCGAGTTTTTCCCAAAATTTTTCTGTCTTCTCCGGTTCTTTTTTGTTGGCAATGTTGGTAGGTGCATGAACATTAATAAATGTATATATTTTGTTGGTGTGCTTGATTCGCATGGTCATTAGTCTGTTACTGATTTGATTCATGTCTATAACAGAGTCAAGGGTGTCCTTATTTACAATAAAAGCCATGCCAAATATTGCAGCTCCTTTGCCAATTTTCTTGTCTGTTTTACTTTTAAAGATACGGTAATTGTTGTAGTCTATTGTTTCTGAATCAGTGAATCTGGTCTCTTGGAGAGCAAGGATTTGAATTTTCTGTTTGTTGAGTTCTGTTGTAAGATTATGAAGTTTGCCTGTCTGAATTAGTGTCTGAATGTTAAAAGTGCCAATAAATGTATGGGACTTTCGTGGACGTTTACTATAGAACTCCGACTTTCTCTGTCGTACGAGCCCAAGCTCCCCAGAATCCGATAGCTTGGTTGTCGCCACAGGGCGAGTGGATTGGCCACCTGGGGTAATATTAATTTTACTTGTACGAATCATACTGCTTGTAATTAAGTTCCAGCTAATGCTGGGTAGTTAGAACCAGGGATTGTTAGTTCCTGGAGCTTGGTGTTCAGCCGCACCTCACATGGTGAACAGACGCTGGCCAGAGTACCGGTGGTTGCCACACAGACGTGTCTGGGCTTTTCAATATGCTTTATCTTGTTGATAATGCTTGCCTCTTCCGCCAGTTCCGCCGTACCGATGATCTTCATCTCCGTCTTCACTACCGTTGTGTGTGTGTGTGTGTGTGTGTGTGTGTGTGTGTGTGTGTGTGTGTGTGTGTGCAATATATGCGACATTTGCATATACGAGCAAGGTCACTGGCAAACGTCTAGTTTTAAATGGAACATAAACCATATGAACGAGATAGTACCGTAACAAAAAAAAATTGGCTCTGCGCACTATGGGACTTAACATCTATGGTCATCAGTCTCCTAGAACTTAGAACTACTTAAACCTAACTAGCCTAAGGACATCACACAACACGCAGTCATCACGAGGCAGAGAAAATCCCTGACCCCGCCGGGAATCGAACCGGGGAAGTACCGTAACAGTGAGACAATACTACTGAATTGGTATTGGAGAGCAACGAGAACAACCTTTGTGCATTCTTCTAAAATAGAGTGAGTTGAACGTGGTAGTTCTGGCACTGCAGCTCGCGGACGGATCGTAGGGCACGGATGTGTATTCAGCACGCGTGACGCACGGCTCCGGCACGCAGGGCTGGGTGCAGAGGCCACGCAGAAGAGGGCAGCTCCGAAAGCGGCTGGGCTCGGCTTGGGCCTTGAGCGAGCTGCAGCCAGCCAGCATCGTACGATCGCCGCCCGCTGGCTGGCGGTCAAGAATCTGACATCACGCGACGGCGTGGCTGCTGAGTCAGGGCGGCGCGCACAGGTGCGGGAAGCCGCACACACACACACACACACACACACACACACACACACACGTACACAGAGTGAGAGGAAGGGGGGAGGGTGAGGGAGAGAAGGAGAGGAGGGAAAAAGGCAGATACGGAGAACCGGACGCACTCCATCACGCGGCTGGTTCGCGAACGCTGTTCACGCCCTGACCCAGAGAGGTGCCTGCTAAACAGGTGTCGAGGCAGACTGCGTGGCTCTGCGCTGGCGGACAGAGAAGCAAGTGGCTGCAACGTGAATCACTCTCTTCTCATATCAGATTATGCCAAGGATACGACCACCTCATCGTCTAGCAACTTAACGCCGTCACGTACCAGCGTGGGTTGATCAGGTGGGAAATCGAGTAGAACAGAAACTAACAACCAGAATCGGACCGATTCCGTGGTGCCAGAACGAAATCCGCGCGTCTGTTGTGTTAGATCCATTTCGAGTCTGATCGACTGTAACGTTTTTTGAAAATGCACTTTGTCGACCGCTGTTATAATATGCACTCCTTCGTCAGGCCACGAGTGGCCTACCGCGACCATCCGACCGCCGTGTCATCCTCAGTGGAGGACGCGGATCGGAGGGGCGTGGGGTCAGCACACCGCTCTCCCGGTCGTTATGATGGTATTCTTGACCGAAGCCGCTACTATTCGGTCGAGTAGCTCCTCAATTCGCATCACGAGGCTGAGTGCACCCTGAAATATGGCAACAGCGCATGGCGGCCTGGATGGCCACCCATCCAAGTGCCAACCACGTCGACAGCGCTTAACTTCGGTGATCTCACGGGGACCGGTGTAACCACTGCGGCAAGGCCGTTGCCCACTGTTATAATAGGGAAAAAGGAAATTGGAACAAAGAACAATTCGAGAAGAGAATTCTGCATGTTACTCTTGGACGTAAGACTCCAGCATTGTTACCTCATTAGTTGGCTAAAAAAAAAATCTATGATTGCAGGAACTATACAACAGTAAGCCCATTTCTCTAAATTTTATAGGAGAACCAAAAAATTTTACATCTTTTTCAAATTAAGATTTCCATTCTCTGTTTTGTAAACACAGGTTTACACATAAAAGTATTAGGCCGAACGTTAAGTCGGTAGCGTTTTTCTTTTGGATTTCGATATTCCGGCTGCTATGGGTTTACTTCTCGACTAACATTTGTAATTGAAATTCGTTGTTTTTATTTGAGTGTATGTATTGTCATTTTGTTATTTGGAGACGCTAGAAAATGGAGTCCGAAGTGGAGAAATTGGAATATTTCCGACATGTTCTTCTGTTTCAGTTCACTACAGGGGTGAAAGCAGCCAGTAAAATTTGCGCCGTGTTTGGGGATAAAGCCATTGGACAGTGTACATGGAAAAAATAACGAAAAGTGTGAGATCATCCACATGAGTGCTAAAAGAAACTCGTTAAACTTCGGTTACACGATAAATCAGTCTAATCTAAAAACCGTAAATTTAACTAAATACCTAGGTATTACAATCACGAACAACTCAAATTGGAAAGAACACATAGAAAATGTTGTGGGGAAGGCTAATCGAAGGCTGCATTTTATTGGCAGGACACTTAGAAAATGTAACAGACCTACTAAGGAGACTGTCTACACTACGCTTGTCCGTCCTCTTTTAGAATACTGCTGCGCGGTGTGGGATCCTTAGCAAGTAGGACTGACGGAGTACATCGAAAAAGTTCGAGGAAAGACAACACGTTTTGTATTATCGCGAAATATGGGAGAGAGTGTCACAGAAATGATAAAGGATTTGGGCTGGAAATCACTAAAAGAAAGGCGTTTTTCGTTGCGACGGAACCTTCTCACGAAATTCCAATCACCAGCTTTCTCCTCCGAACGCGAAAATATTTTGTTGACACCCACCTAAATAGGGCGGAAGGATCACCACGATAAAATAAGGGAAATCAGAGCTCGTATGGAAAGATATAGGTTCATTCTTCCCGCCCCCTATACGAGATTGGAATAATAGAGAATTGTGAAGGTAGTTCGATGAACCTTCTGCCAGGCACTTAAATGTGATTTGCAGAGTATCCATGTAGATGTAGATGTAGATGTAGACATTAATGACTCTCCGCATTCAGCAAAACCTTCGGTGTCAGATGATAATCGTTTAAGTCCATTGATCCAAAATGACTCACGTCAGTATACTCGAGAACTGTCATATATGATGAACTGTGATCATTCCACCATCGTGCGATATTAGCATGCAATGGGGAAGGTTCAAAAATCGGCCTTATGGGTACCGCATGCTCTAAGCCAAACCCAGAAAAATCTGCGTGTGGCCAAATGTGCATCTGTTCGTCCTCGTCATCAACTGGTTCGTGAACAAGACCGACCATTCCTACCCTGTATCGTTGCTGGTCATGAGAAATGGATGAGTCCAAACAAAGCTGCAAATCCCCTTACAAAGACGTGAGCGTATCCACAAAAGATAATGTTATGCATCTAGTGGAACATCAACGGTGTAGTGCAAGATGAATTGCTTCTCGGAGGTGTAACCATCACTGCTGACATTTATTGTCAACAGCTGAGACGCCTCGCAGATGCAGTCCAAGAACAACGACCAGGAAGACTGCGTGAAGTGATGCTACTCAGCGATAACAGCCGCCAGCATTCTGCTAGACTGACAAACAAACACTATACAGCAGTTGGCTTGGAAATTCTTTCCGCACTCACCTTATTCACATGATCTTGCGCTTTCAGATTTTCACCTATTCCTCTCTCTGTCGTACAATCTTCTAGGAATTTACCTTCCACATTAAAATGCGCTCCGAACATGACTCGACGAGATCTTTGCCTCAAAACCAGCTGACTTCTATAATCGCGGTATCGAAAAGTTACCCCAGTGTTTGCAGACTGTTGTAAATAGTGAAGGAGAATATATTATCGATGACTAAAATTGCTGTTATGTGAATTTATTGTGCCTATTGAACTTATGCAAAAAAGCTACGAACTTATACACCAATCTAACACAGTGTTGAAATCATCCTCTCAATATGATTTCAATTGCAATTTCTAAAAAGAAATACACGGAAAAACTTCTGCTCTATCTGTACGAAATGTACGTCCGCCTCGCACAAAAATCAGTTCTACTTATGGAAGCTAAATATTTCCTGACCAAAGTGGAAGGAATTAAGAATATCATTCAGACTGTATGTCCTAAATGAAAAGCAAACATGAAAATATTACAAAATGCCTGACATTTTCAATGGTATCATGAAAATACCGTACGTAAATATGATTTCATGCAAAGGAACATGCCAGAAAGTTTCAACACACTGAAAATTTGCTGCGATTAAGACAAACAGGAGAAAGAGTTTATATGAGAGATAAATTACAAACAAAACTTCAACTGCGTTGTCATCGTCCATCACAGTATTAAATATGCGAAAATACTGCGGTTTGTATTCAAATGTGTTTTTCGCATCCTGCAGCTCACCAGAAGAGTTACGCCAGAGTCCATAGAGAGTTGGGAATCCTGTTGTGAGGTTGCTGGGACTTTTTGATCCTGGCTGAGTAAATCACTGAGCCGTCAATAAACTTCTTAACAAGTATCGTGAATCATAATGATTTACTAGGAAAATAGTAACCTTCCAGGGAGAAGTGCGTCAAATAAAAAGACTTGTATCACGCGACCGAAGGCCGGCCGTAGTGGCCGAGCGGCTCTAGACGCTTCAGTCTGGAACCGCGCGACCACTACGGTCGCAGGTTCGAATCCTGCCTCGGGCATGGACGTGGGTGATGTCATTAGTTAGGTTTAAGTAGTTCTAAGTTCTAGGAGACTGATGACCTCAGATGTTAAGTCCCATAGTGCTCAGAGCCATTTGAACCATTTTGAACGCGACCGAATTCTCCAGAAAGGCACTCCCGGCCGTATATGATACACATACATTTCATAGTTTGCAGAGTAGCAACGGTCTTTCTCAGTGATACCAATTTTCTTTTGACAGTCTTTCCACCAGTTATCAGATTTCAAAATTTGGCGAAAATTGGAATTTCGTCCCTTGAAACTGTGTGTTTGTCTTGAGGAAGCGTAATTGACGGCGCGCTAATACACAGACTTCATCCTTCCACTATTTTAGAAAGAGAGCACATAATGACTTGCAACAAACTTTACACATAATTTCAAACCTTTTCGAAACCTTTTTTCGCTGACACTTCTCACAAAGTGATGAGAGGGAAACATTTTATTGCTTAGTACATTTTCGTTTTTCATGCAACAAGATCGCAGCATGATGTTTTAGGTTATTGCTTCTTTACTGCTGATTCTATTCCCACCAGACTTCGCAAACAGTATCCACGTATACTAATGAAAGCACCTACAAAGTTACATCTTTGTACAACACATAATTAAAAAAATATGGCCTCATAAACATTGAGCTGCTTGAAAAACTAGCTTTTGCTCATAATGGAGAGCAAATTACTCAGAGTATATGTATACAGAACTTGATAATGAGAACACTTAGCTATTTCCAACAAACATTAGACCTAATTTTAAACTTCTCATAAACTTTTTCTGTGTTACTTCCTTTAAGTCAAATATTTAACACATTAACTAATACGTCAGTTTGATACATGGGAGTTCCAATTTTTAACGAATCGGTTTACTGGTACTAACCTGTCCAAGGTACTGGCTGATTATAATTAAAGTGCAGCTACTCAGCAGGTCTAGAGTGGGCCGTAATTATCATACAGTAACTAGATTTGATACCCGCCAGGGTAGCCGAGGGCGCTAAAGCGCTGCTTCCTGGACCGGGGTAGGCGCACCGGCCCCAGATCGAATCCGCCCGGCGGATTAACGACGAGGGTCGGTGTGCCGGCCAGCCTGGATGTGGTTTTTAGGCAGTTTTCCACATCCCGCTAGGTGAATACCGGACTGGTTCCCACGTACTCGCAGACATCTGAACACGTTCGCACTATTCCATGAATTACACTCGTCGCAGACAACAGGGGTACACTAATTACGTCCCGGGGGGTATGGGGTGGCGGCATGAAGGGCGTCCGGCCACCCCTTTCCGCTAACCCTGCCAAATCCGTTCCTAACTACGCCGATCCTGCGCCAGCGCGGGACATGGCGCAAGTGAAAGAAAGGAAGAAGTAACGAAATTTGGTAGATATGCTAATGCATTAATTCGGTCCGATTTACGCTGGAAAATAATTAGTTCCTATTTTGGCCACTAGATGCAAATCTGGCCCTGTGAATGCAAGAAAGACTTATAAAATGATTCAATAATAAATGAATTTGGAATTGGGCAGAGAAAGGCATAATGTTGATTTTATTATTAACTGCTACAGCTTGTAAAATGGTAGTATGGATGTCATACAGTCATAAGGCACCAGATTTACAACTGGTGGCCAAAACTGCAACTAATTTTTTTCCAGCGTCAGTCATTTCCACATTAAGGATTAGCATATCTACAAAGTTTCGCTGCTATACGATAATTACGGTCTACACTGGAACTCTGTCAGAAGCTGCACTTTAATAATTACAAGCACCCAGCAGATCTTGTGCGACATTCCTACACTGAAATGAAAGGAATAACGCAATATAGGTGTGGCGTGCGTACTGTAAGACCTTCGGTACACGCACCATCAGATTATTTTACTTGTCGCTCTAACGAAGTAGGCGAGTGTCAGCAATATGTCTCGTGGTCTTATCGTGGCGTGTTTATCTTCTGCCATTAGGTCAGACGATAGAAATGCCACTTGCACACTTAGAGTAGCAGGTTGACGGTGACCAACTTTATACAGAACTTGATTAATTTTCACACACATTTATTAAAATAATAAAAAATATAGACATTACGTAACTTGATTCTGGATGCTGTTTACAACTGACAATCTGAAGTTCCTTTGGTCTTGGTACGTTAATCTTATTCTCACATATCTCTGATACTTGACAAAGTTTCTATTCATTTATCTTCATGGCTATGTATAGGAATATGATAATCTAATTAGGCGCAGACTGAAACTTGACTATAGACTGGCACAGACTAATGCAGACTTGCAGAGACTGGTGCAGACAAATGCAGACTGACTAATCGGGGGTCTGAACACTCGTTATAATACCTCGCGCGTTCAGGTATCGCTGCGCGAGTGTGATCCGTGAGGAGAAAAGGTTCTACGTTAGCAGCAATCTCATTGGCTGCGAGACATATTAATACGCGGATCGGCGGAAGCAGAATTTGGTCCGTCTCTAAGACAGCGCCATCTCGTAGTGCGGAGACGGACGAGTGCTGCGCCTGTGCAAAATTATCAACAGATCGCAGTGGGGTGCAGTGACTTATAAGGTCACTGTCTTCATCCCTAGTTTCACATCCACTGTCCTCTGTTTTGCTGCGAAGCAGCGGTCATAATTTCAATGTCACTCGTACTGGAAGTGGGGTTCACATGCGTCAATCTTCAGCCACTCATTCAAAATTTTCGTCTTAAACATCTTCAAAACCATAAAACCTGTGGCCCAATTCACTATTTGTGAAGTTGTTATTTCGTTAGCACTGAAACCTTAAAAATCACTTTCTTTTATATCTGGAAGAATTTTCCTCCATGACTGGACTAGTGTATGGGACGTAACTGCCAGGCAGCAGATATCCCAAGTACGGTACCTGGAGTTGTCAACTTCTTAAAAGCCTCCAAATCATCCTAATCAACTAGCATTCTCAGTAGACCAGGCCAATAGTGCCTTTTCTCTGATGCAATTATGCCTTTGTCCATGGGCTGTATAATGGCACTCACGTTAAGATGTAAAAGCTTAGTTACGATGAGATGATCATCAGATACAAGAATCCTCTCATCACGATGTGAAGGGATGTTATCAAGCAACAGAACAGCCTCCTGTAGCAATCCTTTCTCTTCTAGAAATCGTCAAACTTGTACAAAATATGTGCGTAACCAGGTATTGAAAATTTCGCTATTCCTCCATGCTCCTTCTCGGTTGTGATAATGCACATGTTGATCCTTAGCTGCAAAATCTTTGAATGCTCAGTTTTTTTCCCCAATCACTTTGTGGTTCACAGAAGCATTAACATTGGTCTTAAATGCAAAGGTAGACAATTCCAATACAGGCCACTTTCGTCTGTATTATAAATTTATGTATATATAAATTAGCGGGGCGCGCTCTAGTGGGAAAGTTGTGTACGCGCTGACCACACGGAACTATGTACACAACAATAGGAAAAATTGACAACTAGAAGATGTAACAGACGAATTTTCGGACTGAAGAGGAGAGAGAACGATATCGTACTAGGACTGTTAAGGCCGCGCCTAAAATGCACGGGAGTGACTGCGGCGCGTCACTTGGGTTTGCACTAAACTCCGCGTATGCAGCACGCGGCTGGAGGTTGACATGCATACGTCTCGCCCGCTCATCGGCATTCAGGGCAGGCTCTAGGCGGACCGCACCGAGTCGCGGATTCCTGGCCCGCCATTGTTCTGCAGGCGTGAGAAGACGCAACGCTGCTTGCCCTCGGGCGCGGAATGCGGGAGTGTCAGGGGCGGCGAAAGTTGAGGGGCGGCTAGCAGGCGCGTCCGGAAACGGTTCTTCAAAATAAGCCCTAGTGGAGGTGACTGCCATCACATTCCTCTGACGAGTTCTGAACACACATCTGCGTGTTTGTGCCACCAGAATGAGTGATGTGTGCTGGTAGCCTGGTGTTCCAATGAGGAGAAAGTGAATCTATCAGTACCGGGCGTGAGCTCTGCCGCGAGACATAATGCTGTAGTGGGGGACGACGTCGTAAGTGCTCAAACAGAAATAGCCCAGATGCATACAAGGGTCATACGAGGGTCGCTCCAAAAGAAATGCACACTATTTTTTTTAAAAAAAATCCATCTTTTATCCTACATGTTTGAAAGTTTTACAATGTGTAGATACATCCTTTAGGAACAATATTTTCATTTCTCCACATATTTTCCATCCCTCACAACTACCTTACGCCATCTTGGAACCAGCGCCTGTATACCCGCACGGTAAAATTCTGGACCAACCTGTTGGAGCCACTGTTTGGCAGCGTGCACAAGGGAGTCATCATCTTCAAACCTTGTTCCACGAAGAGGGTCTTTCAGTTTCCCAAAGAGATGACAGTCACATGGAGCCAGGTCAGGACTGTAAGGCGGGTGTTTCAGTGTTCTCCATCCGAGTTTTGTGATCGCTTCCATGTTTTTTTGACTGACACGTGGCCGTGCATTGTCGTGCAACAGCAAAACATTCTGCTTTTGCCGATGTGTTCGAACGCGACTCAGTCGAGCTTGAAGTTTCTTCAATGTCGTCGCATATGCATCAGAATTTATGGTGGTTCCACTTGGCATGATATCCACAAGCAAGAGTCCTTCGGAATCGGAAAACACCATAGCCATAACTTTTCCAGCAGAAGGTGTGGTTTTGAATTTTTTTTTTCTTGGGTGAATTTGCATTATGCCACTCCATCGATTGCCTCTTCGTCTCTGGTGAAAAATTATGGAGCCATGTTTCATCACCTGTCACAGTTCTTCCAACAAATTCATCTCCACCATTCTCGTACTGTTCCAAAAGTTCACTGCATACCGTTTTACTTGTTTCTTTGTGAGCCACTGTCAACATCCTGGGAACCAACCTGGCAGAAACCTTTTTTAACGCCAGCACTTTCAGTATTCTGCAAACACTTCCTTCCCCTACCGCAACGTAGCGTGACAATTCGTTCACTGTGATGCGTCTGTCAGCAGTCACCAATTCGTTAACTCTCTGCACATTGTCTGGAGTGTGTGCAGTACGAGGCCTGCCGCTGCGAGGACAATCCTCAATACTGCCGTGCCCTTTTTCATCACGTAACCTGCTTGCTCACCGACTAACTGTACTGCGGTCGACAGCAGCATCTCCATACACCTTTCTCAACCTTTTGTGGTCGTTTCCCACTGTCTCGTTTTCACAGCACAGGAATTCTATGAAAGCACGTTGCTTCTGACGAACGTCAAGTGTAGCAGCCATCTTGAAGAGATGCTGTGACGTCGCCACTCACGGGAACAGGTTGAACTAAGTTTGAAAACAAGCGGGAAGGATGTATCTACACACTGTAAAACTTTCACACATGCAGAATGAAAACTGTATTTTTACAAAAATAGTGTGCATTTCTTTTGGAGTCACCCTCGTATAATTAAAAGAATGAATGTTGTGGCTGCAGACTCATATATGACGCAGCCCGAGGGCTGGATTATCTTAGAAAGTCACACTTTGTTTCTAAGTTGCTAAAGCCTTTGGCATAAGTATAGCTAGAAATCTTGTTACTGCACGTGTTTTATGCGTGTTGGATTAGTACCATACGCACCATTTTGATGACGCAGTATTATATTCAGTTACGGTAACAACACATCTACCAGTCCCCGTCAGATCACCGAAGTTAAGCGTTGTCTGGCTTGGCTAGCACTTGTATGGTTGACCGTCCGGGTCTACCGAGTGCTGCTCGCAAGCGTTGTGCACTCAGCCCTTGTGAGGCCAATTGAGGAGCTACCTGATTGAGAAGTAAGGACACCGGTCCCTAATACTGACAACGGCTGGGTGAGCAGTGTGCTGACCACATGGCCCTTAGTGACGCCCAAGGGCTGAGGATGACCCGGCGGCCTATCGGTACCGATAGGTCCTGAAGACCTCTTCCGACGGTGTGAAACGTCCCCCTAGAAAAATTAATTATGACTGTGCTTAAACTGACACACAATATTTTGTTAGCGCAACGCAATCTGACTTTCAATAATCCCTACAAAAGAATGGCCCTGACTAACATTAAACTATACCTTTCAGAAATCACTTACCTCACAAAAATCTTCGCTGCTCAAGCTACTGCAATACAGCGAGCGCCACTACTGCCAGCTAAATAAAAGATTCAAACTACTGAAGGCACTAACTACTGATAGGCATAGTTAGCAAATGAAAGATTTTAATAGAGAACAAACAATGTATTTACCTTAATAGTCATAATATATACAGCAGTTCATGACAAATTTCAAAACTCCGCCATTTCTCTCTCCACATCCACCACTGCTGGCGGCTCACCTCCAACTGCGCAACGCTACGCGCTGTTCACATCCAGCTGCCCAACACTACAATGGCAGACAACAATGCAAACTAACCACAGACTGCACACAGCACAGCCAGTGATTTTCATACAGAGCACTACGTGGCGTTACCAATAAGAAAACCTAAACAGCCTACACTGCAATTTTACTGTGATGAACGGTCAGGACTGTCTTTATGGACTGTGAGAAAATTTTAGCTTTTGACCAACATTGTATCAATAACTGTGTGCATTTGATTTCTTTGTTATTGTAATTATGAAAAATTTTTTTCAAATCTGTATTGGCCACTGCCCAAAACAATTTGTAAAATTTTTTGTGGGGAGCATGGGGGCTATGTAAGTAGGCTGTTTAGGTTTTCTTATTGGTAACGCCACGTAGCGCTCTGTATGAAAATCACTGGCTGTGCTGTGTGTAGTCTGTGGTTAGTTTGCATTGTTGTCTGCCATTGTAGTGTTGGGCAGCTGGATGTGAACAGCGCGTAGCGTTGCGCAGTTGGAGGTGAGCCGCCAGCAGTGGTGGATGTCGGGAGAGAAATGGCGGAGTTTTGAAATTTGTCATGAACTGCTATATATATTATGACTATTAAGGTAAATACATTGTTTGTTCTCTATTAAAATCTTTCATTTGCTAACTATGCCTATCAGTAGTTAGTGCCTTCAGTAGTTTGAATCTTTTATTTAGCTGGCAGTAGTGGCGCTCGCTGTATTGCAGTAGCTTGAGCAGCGAAGATTTTTGTGAGGTAAGTGATTTCTGAAAGGTATAGTTTAATGTTAGTCAGGGCCATTCTTTTGTAGGGATTATTGAAAGTCAGATTGCGTTGCGCTAACAAAATATTGTGTGTCAGTTTAAGCACAGTCATAATTAATTTTTCTAATGGGACGTTTCAGGTCTTCGTTTTAACAACATGTTTAGTCAGGAAATAGTTTTCCAGAAGCTTGCGTAGGAAACGCTACCTAGCTTATGGCATCAAGTTTAATATTTTCGTTGTAACGATTGAATACGGAATGAAATTTTGCAACAGATGCATTCGTAGTGCCAGTGGTGTTGGAGAACAGCTTAAATCGCTAAATTGCAAAAATCATAAGGCTAGTGAGTCCGACAGAGTGTCTGTACAGAGCTTGCGAGTGAAGTAAGCCTGTCCTTGTGACTCAGAGGCTCTCATTGCTAATCAGCAATAGGAGTGCCGCGGACTACAATTAATAATACTGCCCCGCCACTGAAGTATGACCTCGTGACAGTTTGGAAGAGAGCATTAATCGCTATTCAAAGCTACTCAACGGGAGGTTGTCCAGAGAATGTCTAGATCTCACTGGCTGCCCGCAGTTGGTGGAGGGAGGTTGTAACATTTATGGCTCTGAGAGAACCACACGTGTCACATCTCACTTGACTAAACATACAGTAGCAGACACGTGACGTTACTGGACGAAGTGAGCATAAACGACAGATGCTACTACTTGATTACAGCGTCAGTGGGAAAATGCGCCAGCTAAATCGACTTTTCTTCTTGTACGCTGCTGTAATAATGCGTGGAATGATTGCACTGTGCACTCCGAGTCGAAACAATATATTTATTCATGAAAAGTTTTCCAGAAACGTCGAAGGGAATGCGTCTTAACTGTGATAATATTCAAGAGTAGAGATGGGTCGTTCGCGAACTAACGAGTCCAAAGGAACGGTTCATGAAGATGAACGGAACGAGCGATGAACAAATTCTAAGTTCACTTCGGTCCCGGTTTTCTACTTATAGTTCCCGGGAACGGGAAACAGTCGGTCTCGTTCTAGCCTCGGTTCTGTTCCCGTCTGTCTCGGTCTCAATAGGCCGGACTCGTCCTTCTTCGTGTGGCCACTCGTTGCAGTTCCACAGCCGACTGCTCCTAGTTAGTTCAGCATCGAGTTGTTTTTCGTTTCGTTCGCTGCGCACGCCCATTCTAGATCTGTTTCAAGCCTTTTTTGAACTCTGAACTTCTGGTTCTTGTCGTATTCTATTCACCGGTGGTTAAAAGGTATTTTATAATTACGTAAATTACATAAAATTACGTGCTGTGTAATACATATATATCTTTTCAGGTAACAAAACAGCATATCACCTTTCTTCACTATATCGACAGACAGCAGAACAAATACTTATAAAAAGGCAAGATTTTGTTATTACACATGCAAATGAAGTCGGCACGGCACTCACGAGTGCCCGTTTTCCGTCTATTTTTGATCCAAGGTAAAAGAGCATGTTCATTGTTATGGAAGAGACCGACTTACAACCGAATGAAGCCCGCGCTCCATAATCGAGTGTCTGGTGTCACATTTTGATACGAAAATATTGTTTCAGTGGTACAGGGTGGCGCACGAAAAAACAGCCCCGAGTATTAGGCTGCTCATTGTCGCCTACCAATCGTCATCTATTGTTTCGAAGTTGTTGTTTGCATTAGCCTATTTGTTATATCTTCACTGCCTAATTATTACATGTTTATCTATTCTGCTAGTAGCGGTCAACAAATAGTGGGTAATTGGCGAGCAGTCTGTACTCGGAGCCTGTTTTTCGTGCTCTATCTTATGCTATTTCACTGCGATCAGCCACATAACGGTACAGTTGGCTAAACGAGAGGTTTTGCAGAATCACAAAAATTACAAGTGTGTGAGAATTCCGTTATGAATAAAAACTCTGTACTCCAGGGCGGAGGCAAGTGCCCCTCTCGCCGTCTTTCATCTTCAGTCACATATGCTACTAATTTTCAATTTTTCATAAGTACCAGATACAAAACACAAATGAACGGTGAACGAGTAAAAATGAACGGTTCCCAAAAAAGAGCCATCACCAGTGAATTAGTTCCCAACGATGGACGAGTTTGCCCATCTCTATTCAAGAGCTCTTGTCTGTATTACAAAGTAGCAGTTCGCGTCCATTCACAGACTTATGGAATCTTTCAGATGCGATACGCTACTGCATTTGAAAATGCGAACGCAGTATGTTCTTCCCTCCGCCAAGCTGTACATGGAGGGCTGCACTGGAAAAACTGTGAGAGTGAGGCCTAACAATCACGGTGGTTCGCGGATTCTTGCAAAGTATGCACCCTTACCTCACGCCTTCCAAAGATATTTCGTTTTCCCCACAGGAATTCTTCTCCGTAGATCGCGGCTTCTAACACACTTATTTTAGCCAGTGAAAGTAAATGTGGTCACTGGGATAGCTACTATTGTCACTATAACAATGTTGAAACTCTATGACTTAAGAAAAACGGATGCCACCTTATTTATTTGTCCAATTACATGAAATAAGGACACATATCTAGCGATATGGTAAAATTAATGCCGCGTCACAGCCAGCAGAAATCCACAAGTGAATGTTACTATCGCGATGTCTGTTCACAATATGGAGCACCACAACTATTATATCTGTCATCACTGTATTTTCTTGACAGTAATGTAATATCGCATCAGACGTTGCCCAAGATACTTTCTTGCCAGCGCTGAGCAGACATCGACCACTACCACCGACATGTTAATTTGTTTCACCTGTTTACCTTCCGAAGGATCTTTTTTTTAAAGTAATATTGCAGATATGAAACTTCAGTATCAGTAAGGATTCCAGTATGGTTAGTTTGATTTTTAATAACTGATTTAATATTTATTATCACTTGAAGTTATGCATATTGCGACCAATTTTGTACGGGGCTTTCTACGTTCTGCCCTAGGTCGAGGATAAAGTCTCCCAAAAAGTGAACTTTTGTCCCATTCCAGACCCACGTGCGTTGGCGATCTTTCATAGTTGAATGGGTGATCTGTCTCCCTCTTCTGACACGTATCAACAGTTCTGACTGATTCATTGATTCGTGCACAAATGGTACCAATGTCATTGATTGGTGCTGTGTACCCGCGATCCTTGACGTAACCCTACAAAGAGAATTTTAATGGCCTGAAATCGAGAGAATGCGGAGGTTATGCAATCACGACCAATACACCTCTCGGGAAATGTAGCATCCTGTACGTTCAGACTCCAATGCTGGGGTGCACCATCATGCCGGAATACGATGGATGGCTGCCGCTTTTCAATCTGTGTGTTGTAGCAGGAACTATTCTACTTGATTGTCATCCTAAATAGTACCGAACTTTGAACTGGACTCGGACGATTTTCCTAGTACTGACCAACATCATAATATATGTGTAGGAACAATTTTCTAAGGAAACTTCTAATTAAACTTTAATATTGTTGTGTTTAGGATTAATATGCTTTCTGAGAGTTAATATTTAATATTGTTATGTTTAGGATTATTTCACTTTTTGATGTTGGCGAGATGCGTTATCCTGACAACGGTTTTATGTTGTCAAATTGAAAACTGTGTAAAAGCGTGTATTTTTGTACTAAAAATTGCGACATTAAACATGTCATTTCAACTTACACGGTTGTTCTCAATCATAGAATAAGTAACCACATTACATGATTGCAATGGCATTGGCTGTTTGGCGTGGGTCCCTTCTTGTCTGTTGCACAACGTACCATTCATCTGCTGCTGCACTTGACAGTTGCCGAAAACTCTCCTTCGGCCAACAGTGTCTGTGCTTCGGAACGACACCCATGCACATTGAAACAATGCTGTGAGCAATGCCAATCTTCTGCGTAACACTTTCTACCTTATCTTCCTTCTAAGAGTAAACGGAAAAAAAAGACGCCGTATCATCGGCTTAGTCGATATAAAGCAAAACACCTTAATATGCCCAATTTTACCTCTTCTTATAGGATCGGCTACCTTACTCATTAATTTATTACATATTATTTCCAATAACGCTAAACAGGTATCGCCGTTATATTTTAATTGTATTCAAAACCATGTTACTACTATTATGACCGACCAAATCATAACAAATCGCGCGGCGTGCGTTTTTAACGATAACTTTACGCTATTCAAGTTCCGTTACAGCTGTCTTGACTCGTAATGTTACACGGCCCCCCAGACTGTGATGTCTTGAAGAGGGTTCCAGACAGAACAGGCTTATTTTTTTTCTGTACTGTGACAGGAGAGGGTATTTGTTTCGGCGAATACACTCACTCTCAGATTCACTCAACAAGTCAGTACACACATTCTACAATATTTAAGTTGAGTTAATGGGCCTAGACAAAATGCCCTTAACTAAATTCCACATTTGTTTATAGGTTGTCTTAGAAGCACTTCGCACTAATCACTTCATATTCACACCACATTTTTTTTTTCTTGGATGAAGCCCTCAGTTCTTCAACCGACTGTGCAAGGCAGGGATCACAGCCGGGTTCGACGATTGGCATCCTAGGCCAAAACCCTTATCAGGCCACTTGTTTAACCAGAGAGGATTTGGTCCTTTTCTTTTCCTCTTAATTCCACTTTTAAATCATCCATCCTCGCTGTTCGGTGAGAGGATAAATCGTATTTCAGCGTCGTCATTGTTGCCGATACCAAGAAGGTATCTCATGGAAATCGTCGGTACATTCTTTAATTTTCTTTGTAAGTTAGTATAAGTACGTATTCATCCATTGGTGCTTTTATTTAGTCCACTGAGTGTAGTCTTGTATCATTCAGTGTTTCTTGAATCTATATTTTGCTCATTATTGATAATACTTCTTCAGGTCTATGTGAGGGAACAAGCCTTTAATTACATCAGTATCACAATCTGCCAGGAGGTAGCTCCCTTCATGAGGTATTTTCATTATTTTATATGGACCTGTATATAAATATTGCCATTTCTTATTCAGTCTTTTCCTGGTTGATGCTTTTGGGTGATTTCTCAATAAAATTTCTTCCCCTACATCATGTGTGACTACTTTCTTCACATTTTTATCAAAACGGGTTTTTCTCAATTGTGCTTGATGCTTCAGGTTTTCGTAGACCTTCTTCACCATATCTTCTTTCTTGGTAATCTTTTGTTCTATTGCAGGTAATTTCTTCATCCATTCTGGCACAATACTTTCACCAAATACTATTTGGTTACGTGAATAACCTGTCGATAAGTGTGGTAAGCCATTATACACTTTCTCAAATTTATAAATCCAATCGATCCATTTATAATGTTGTTTGGGTATGTACGTCCGTAAAAATCGGTTCAACTCTCGGAAGATTCTTTCAACCGGATTTCCACAAGGGTAAAATCTTGAGATGTAAATGTGCTGGATTCCTTGTTCTTTCATAGTGTCTCTCCATACTTTGCTTGTATAATAAGCAGCGTTGTCTGTCAAGATCATTATAGGTTTGCCAAGCTCAGTTATATAGTTGTTGATAAATTTGCGTAACATGGGTCGAACGTGGAGATTTTTCAAAGGATATAATTTCACATATTTTGAAAAGAGATCATAGAAAGCCAATACATATTTGAACCGTCCACGTGTCATGGGACATGGCCCACAGACGTCACATGACACCAACATTAAAGGTTGTTGTGGGATGATAGGATGTAATTCTATCTTCCGACAATAGTTTATGGGTTTCGCCTTCTGACATATTTTGCACTTCTTAATAATATTTGTAGCTATACGTCCCAAATTTGGATGATAGCAGTATTGTGCTATTTTGGCTGTACATTTAGCGGCACCAAAATGACCCCAATTCAAGTGAGTGTACCATACTAGTGATTCTAAATATTTATTTGGAACACAAACTTTCCAAACATCTTCTTCATCCTTCCTCCGCTACAATATTCCGGATTTTAATTGATACTGTTCTTGAGAGTGACTTAGCGTTTTGCTTTCAACAGCATGCCTAATGGCTTTCCACAACTTATCATCTTCTTGCAGTTGTGGAAGACTTCGAGATAGCTGTGAAATCTGCCTCTCACAATATTGCCTTGATAAATTCATGACTTTAAAGTCAATAGTCCGTTCTTCACACTCGTCAGCATTCTTTCTTTTCGGTAATCTTGAAAGAGCATCGGCTATGATGTTGTCTTTCCCTCTGATGTATTTGAGCGTAATATCATATTCTTACTGTAGCAAGGCCCACCGGGTTAAACGTGAATGGAACATCCTTCCTGTTAAAATAAAAGATAACGCTTTGTGGTCGCAGAATACAATGATCTTCTTTCCATATACAAAATAGCGAAACTTTCTAAGTGACCAGACCACGGCCAGTACTTCCAATTCAGTAGTACAATATGCACGTTCACAGCTCGAGAGTGTTCTGCTGGCAAACCCAATTATTTTGATGGTACTGACATCTTCTGGATTGTCGATCTGGAAAAGAGTGGCACCCAATCCTGTTTCAGAAGCATCCGCAGCAATATAAAAATCTTGATCAAGTCTCGGATGATGTAACAGTGGAGCATTAGTCAAAGCATTGCGGATGTTATCAAAAGCTTGCGTGCATTCGGAATTCCACTCCCACATGACATTTTTTCTTAACAGCCGTAACAAACAGTCTTGGCTTCCTAACTGATTGGGTAAAAATCGTCGAAAAAATGAAACTAAGCCGATAAATGACTTTAATTCCGTTCTATTCTTTGGATAAGCACATCTGTTAATCGCATCTATCTTTTTAGGATTTGGTTTTATCCCTTCAGGAGTGATTATATGTCCAAGAAATTTCAATTGGTTATGAGCAAACTTTGATTTGCTCAAATTTACAGTACCTCCGTATTCCAAAAATTTCGCAAAAACTCTTCTTAATAAGTCCAAATGTTCCTCCCAAGTTTCAGAAGCAATTAGCAAATCATCCACATATAAAGTAACTTCATTCAAAAGGTCTCTGCCCAGTACGGTATCTAATGCCGGTATGAAAACACCACCGCTTATTTTCAACCCAAATGGCATGACAGTAAACTGGTAACTTCGGCCCAGAAAAACGAATGCAGTATATTTTCTAGATTCTTTCGATATTCTAGTTTGCCAATATGAACTACGCATATCCAAAGAAGTTAAGAAGCGGGCACCATAAAACTTTTGTACTAACTCTTCTAGGTTCTCCGGTCGCGTTTGTGCAGGTATAATGATCTTATTGATCTCTCTGGCATCCAACACCAATCTGATGTCACCATTGGGTTTAATTACCGCCACAAGAGGGTTACAATATTCAGAATCTGAGGGCTCAATAATACCCCATTCTAACATTTTATTGATTTCCTTTCTGACTACTTCTTTCTTTGTCCATGGGATAGAATAGGAAGTACGACAAAAGGGTTTATGTGCATACGTCTTTATATGGTATTCAAAGTCTTTTATTATACCCGGACGTTTACTAAAAATTGACTGATATGCTTCCAACAAGTAGTACAGTTCATCCCTTTGGATAACAGATAAATATTCTGATTCTAACACCTTTTCCTGCAATGACATTTTATCCATCATTTCTTCAGAACATTCAATAAGGCATATATCATACACACTTTCATCACCAATACTGACATATTTTACCATTAGATTCATACACAATTGATTTGGAATTACTCGGCCCTTTCTCAGGGTGGCTGTCAAAACATTACCATTGGAATTAAATATACATTCACCTTTCTCTAAATTAATGATTGCACCGGTCTCACATAAAAAATCCAAACCCCAGATACATGGTACTGTCATTTTAGGAACAACCAGGAATGTACTTTCTATTTGAACCCCCTGTATTGTAACATCTACACGTACCTGTTTCACAACTTTTTGCATTTTTGCGCTGAACGCGCCAGACATGGTACATCCTGTGATAGGAAAAGTGGGCATTTTTACCCCTCGGCTTATCTGTTTTAAACAGTCCTCTAGCACAGTAAGTATCTCTTCTATATTTATTATAATCATTGTTTTTATTGCAACCATAGGATGAAGATTGTCCACGCTCCTGTGATGCGGGTTTGACCTGGTTTTTGGTATTATTATTATCATACGTTAAATTATTATTATAATTGTTCGTATTACTATGAGTGTGAGTCGACATTTTATTACTACTCATTTGTCTTGCGTCTTCCATAATCATATCTATAGAGTCAATCACCGACAAGAATTGTTCTACGTCGTGGTCAGGAACATTATTAACTTTTCACGTATATTTATGGGCAACCTTCCCTTCAAAATTCTGATCACTTCCTTGTGAGAAATTGGATCACTCCAATAACGTGTCTTATTTATGTACTTTTCAAAATATTGCCTTAAAGTACTCCTTTTACTGTTAAAATACTCAGGTTGGTAAACCTCTTTTCTTAATTTATCTTGTTTACTCGACGACCAGTATTTAGTCAAAAAAAGTTGTTCAAACTCAGCGCAAGTATGGCAACTTTCACATACTTCGGCGGCCCATAATGCGGCTTCTCCGGTAATTTTGGATACTATAAATTGAAGTCGGTCGCGTTCTGACCAGCTACGCGGAAATATTCTTTTGAAATTATTGATAAAGATTTTCGGATGCAGGTTGTTCTTTTCAGTGGAGAATGTTGGAAATTGTCTACTTTTAAAAATGCTGTTCTCCACCTTTAAAGAAGACAAATATCCTCGCTGACCAAAAGAATCATCATCTTTACCATCCGAATCATCAACTTCCCAATGCAAATTTTCACCACAATTGTACTTCGTATTATCACATGTTCGGTTGTTTTTCGACCTATTCTCCGAACGTTCGTCCTCTGTCAACAAATTTTGTGATGACTTTCGTTCTAACTCTGCCAATTTATGATTGGTTTCCTTTTGCAATTTAGGTAACTCATCAACTATTTTCTCTTTTATTTTCTGAATTTCGCTAATGAAGAGCTTAATTAATTCATCATTTCTACTTAGGTGCTCATTGATATTTTCATTTGGCTGGGATCCAATAGTAGTCTTAACCTTGTCTACAATTTCATTTCCTTTTATTTCTATCCATTCAGTTAGATCTTCGTCAAGTCTTTTAGTTTGATCTACTAAATACTTGTCAATCCCTTTACGAGCATCAGACTCAAACTCGACTATTTGTTTCGAAAGCTCTTCTATCTGTGCGCTAGCATTGAAACAGCTGCTTTCACACTTAACCATCCTATTGGACAGGCCATCATAACTCTTCGAAACTACCTCATATTTCTTTTCTACGTCATGAAGTTTTCCCATTAAATTATTATATTGCCTTTCTAAGGTGTTAGAAAACTCTACATCTAGTTCTCCAAATTTCGCATTTAATTGAGTCTCCCAGTCCGCCTTTAATTCTTTCTTAGTATTTTCCAGTTTATAATCAAAGGTGTTCAGTTTGCTTTCCAAAGAATCCATTTTAACTTCTGATGAACCAAATTTGGCCTCAAATTTTTCATTTAACTTTTGATTGTCCTCTTTTAATTGCTTATTATCGTTTTCTAGTGAACCAAGTCTTCCATTCATTACAACCATTTGAGTATTTATTGATACCAGCATATCAAACATTTTTTGATTAATATTTCCATTTTGAGGATAAACTTGCTGATCTACTTCCGAAACCTCAAGATCTTTATGTTCTCCCACGCTGCTTACCTTACTTATCATTGTATTTGAATCTCCTAACGGCTCTAGATCAATAACTGTATTATTATCTGTACATGTCTCCTGTCCCACATTGAGCTCATGGGATGCATCATCCCTATCCTCTTCACTTTCCTCTCTCTCTCTACTCATTACTCTACTCAACTGCACATTATCATGTATTCTTTTCGTTCGTTTTGACATGATTATTCACTACCAAGACATACACTTATTTTCACTATGTATTTATATATATTTATCTACCGAAATCACAAGTCTCAGCTTCCTTTTTTTATAATTATACAGTTATTTTAATCATACCTGGTAGTATCGCCCACTTTTAGCGGTTATTGAAGAATACCTCTTTCACTGGACAGACTCACTGGCTGCTACAATATTTTCCAACTCTAGGGTTCGTGAATCCGGATGACACTCGACTCGATGCAGCAATCCTCCTCGATCGAGCCGCACGTTGTGGCGCCACTTCTACCTTATCTTCCTTCTAAGAGTAAACGGAAAAAAAAGACGCCGTATCATCGGCTTAGTCGATGTAAAGCAAAACACCTTAATATGCCCAGTTCTACCTCTTCTTATAAGATCGGCTACCTTACTCATTAATTTATTACATATTATTTCCAATAACGCTAAACAGGTATCGTCGTTATATTTTAATTATATTCAAAAGCATGTTACTACTATTATGACCGACCAATTCATAACAAATCCCGCGGCGTGCGTTTTTAACGATAACTTTACGCTATTCAAGTTCCGTTACAGCTGTCTTGACTCGTAATGTTACAACTTGTCACACGTCATCCTTCTTCAACTTTCCCGATGATTATTTTCAGTGTGAAGTAAATTTTTTCTCTGGGGCCGGCCAGTGTGGCCGAGTGGTTCTAGGCGCTTCAGTCTGGAACCGGGCAACCGCTACGGTCGCAGGTTCGAATCCTGCCTCGGTCATGGATGGGTGTGATGTCCTTAGGTTAGTTAGGCTTCAGTAGTTCTCAGTTCTAGGGGACTGATGACCTCAGATGTTAAGTCCCATAGTGCTCAGAGCCATTTGAACCATTTTCTCTGAGCCACGTGTAATGGACTACACCATCTCAGTCGAACGTAGCTGGTCTCTGATTTACACACACTGTCGTTTCCCGTTCCCTCATCTGCTTCGTGCTGCGGGGCCAGGCGCATGTGGCCTCACACCATGTAACGCCCATCTTTTCTTTCTTTTTTTGGTAGACGACTGGGAAATCTCTGGCAACATATACTCTACTTCTATTCATTTCCACCAAGTAGTTAGTATTTTATTTTATCTTTCTCTCAGAGCCGTGTACATAAGCGGTTATGCGTTTTGCGTACAAACTGCAAATGGTCCAAGGACTGCAAGCAATCGATCGTCCTCTGCGGTATGCATTCATCTAACGTGCTGACTTGCCTAGATACTGACAGTTAGCTGATAAAATGCCTGTTTTCTGGTGAAGCAGAATTTCGCATTTTTGAATTTGTGAATAACCACAAAATTAGTATTTAGGGCCTCTAAACTCCACGCAACACACCTGAACACATCCCTGATAGCTCTAAACATATGTAGTTTGCGGCTTGACACGTGACTGGGTCATAGTTCCTATTTTTTTCGCAGAGAAAGCCGTAAAGGGAAATGTTTACCTGGGTATGATCTCAATGGAGAGAAGTCTTCCAAAGTAAGAGTGATTCAAGGTGCGCCAAAGGGGAGTGTCGTAGGACTATTGCTATTCACAATATTTATAAATGACCTTGTGTGTAACATCGGAAGTTCACTGAGGCTTTTTGCGGATGATGCTGTAGTATATCGAGAGGTTGTAACAATGGAAAATTATACTGAAATGCAGGAGGATCTGCAACGAATTGACGCTTGGTGCAGGGATTGGCAATTGAATCTCAATGTAGACAAGTGTAATGTCCTGCGAATACACAGAAAGAAAGATCGTTTATCATTTAGCTACAATATAGTTGGTCGCCACCTGGAAGCAGTTAATTCCATAAAGTATCTGGAAGAAGGTATTAGGAGTGATTTAAAATGGAATGCCCATATACAATTAATCGTCGGTATAGCAGATGCGAGACTGAGATTCATTGGAGGAATCCTAAAGAAATACAGTCCGAAAACAAAGGAAGTAGGTTACAGTACACTTGTTCGCCTACTGCTTGAATACTACTCACCGGTGTGGGATCCGTTCCAGATAGGGTTGATAGAAGAGGTAGAGAAGATCCAACGGAGAGCAGCGCGCATCGTTACAGGATTATTTAGTAATCGCGAAAGCGTTTCGCTGATGATAGATAAACTCCAGTTGAAGACTCTGCGAGAGAGACGCTCAGTAGCTGGGTAGGGGCTTTTGTTGGTTTCGAGAACATACCTTCACCGAGGAGGCAAGCTGCATATTGCTCCTTCCTATGTATATCTCGCGAAGAGGCCATGAGGATAAAATCAGAGAGATTAGAGCCCACACAGAGGCATACCGACAATCTTTCTTTCCACGAACAATACGAGACTGGAATAGAAGGGAGAACCGATAGAGGTACTCAAGGTTCGCTCCGCCACACACCGTCAGGTGGCTTGCGGAGTATGGATGTAGATGTAGATGTAGATGTAGATGTATTAAACTGCATCGAAACTTCAGTATTTTTCTCCTTCCTACTGTGTTTCCGCCAATCGGACGTTTTGTGCCCGTTCTAGACGTCTAAGTACATTGACCTTCACGTGTGTCGCACTCACTGAACACGTGATTGAAATGTGTCACTGGTATTTTGTTTGTATCCCTTTGGAATTCCGAAACGCAGCTTTCTAAAGCTCTTTCTCTGTCCCTCTGCAGATGTGCCATTACATGCGTTTCTCCCATCTGAGTCACCTGGTCGGGTCGTTGACTTTCCACCTGCCATCCCTTTGAGTGGTTTCTGTGATAACCACTGCGGCGCGCCTTTGCTTCTACCCTTGTCTCTCTGGCTTTCAAACTAAATTCCCTCACACTGCTTGTTCCACCTTTCGCTCAAAGACAACCATTATACAGGAACGGTGTGTTAATTACCATCGATTGACTGTCATCCCTTTTTGCATTACATACTGGTAGGCAAAATTGCTCATAACCGCCGAATTATGTTAGGAGTCATATTCACCTTCTTGTTGCGATGTATAAAGCTCTCATGTAAGGTGCGAATCGGAGCTTCATTTATTCTGCGACCTTACAATCACATTTAACAGGATTGGAAGGCACGCAGTCTTACACCCCACAGTGGCACGGTGGCTGCATGGGGGTTGACTCTATGCTCGACCATCAGTATGTCGTGTTCCATTGACACCCACACAGCGGCGGCTCCATTTGCTACGCCGCCAAGAGTGAATTCACTATGGGTAATGTCTCCGAACGTATCCCCATATGGTGAAAGGTGGGGTCACGTAATGCATCCTGGAACATTGTCGAACACGATCGTTTTTGTGGTCCATGTGTCATGGTGTGAGGAGGCATACTTTTGCATGCGTGTACTGACCTCTAAATCTTTGAACCTGGTAAACTCCCCGGTCAACGTTATTGGGACGCTGTAGTCCTTCCCATATGCATCTTTTGAGGGATGCAGTCGGCCCTTACTTCATTTTTTATGGCTGACAATGCACGACTGCATTGAACAGAGCAGGTGGAAGAGCTCTTGAAACGAGAGATGTGCCACGAATGGACTTAGATTCCATGGAGTATGTGTGAGACACGTTGGAGAGACGTATTGCAACACACCCACATGCACATGCACCGCACGCACAAATCCTTACCACCTTTTAGCATGGTGAGATACATTGGAGAGACATATTGCAACTCGCCCACATGCACATGCACCGCATGCACAAGTCCTTACCACCCTTTAGCATGGTGAGATACATTGGAGAGAAGTATTGCAACATTCTCATATGAACATGCACCACATGCACAAATCCTTACCACCCTTTAGCATGGTAAGATACGTTGGAGAGATGTATTGCAACATGCCCATATGCACATGCACCACATGCACAAATCCTTACCACCCTTTAGCATGGTGAGACGTGTTGGAGAGACATATTGCAACATGCCCACATGCACATGCACCACATGCACAAATCCTTACCATCCTTTAGCATGGTGAGATGCATTGAATAGACATATTGCAACATGCCCACATGCACATGCACCACATGCACAAATCCTTACCACACTTTAGCATGGGAGGACGTTGCAGAGCATGCCTTGTTGTTTGCGGTGTTCACACATCGTATTAACAACCACATCCCCGCTTTTCTAATATCCAGGGGACCATCGCAAATCGCTATGACTTCATTGTAATTCTTGTCTTTGAATAAAAATCTCTTTTCTGTTCACCTCGTTGTCTATTTCATTCAGTTACCTTCTGCACTATACTGTAGCGCTTCTTTCTACGTATCTTTCAAGTTTCATTGAGTTATGCCACTTGGCAGTGATAAATTATGCGGAAGTTATTTTCGTTCTTACGTTTCACACATTATCGGCATCTGGCCTTTCTTCCTGCAATTCGCGTGGTGCATGGTGAATTGGATTCGAGGGGCTGTGCTGTAATGCAGCTTGCACTACGTCAATATGTACTTGACACACAGCGAGACGTTCACTTCGAGGAAGGTCTTTGACACTAGCTGTCCCTTTACAGTTTTTAAACCACTCATAACGTTTGTCTTTGCCGATGTTACCCGCCGATGCTGGCGTCGATAATTCTGCAGTACCATTGTTACATTGTTATAGATTTGAATTTTGCATGCCAGGTGACACATTGTGCCTTCCCAGGTCTGTCGCCATTTGGAGGCTTTCGAAGAAAAATCTACAACAAAGGACAAAGGAAAAAGGACCTGACAGCTGTGAAATGTTTTACAACAAACAACGATTCTCTAATAGTTTTTAAGCTACGATTTTTTCAAATGATAGCTGTACGTTATGGACGCTCCGTACAGTATTTGCGCCCTTTTCCTGAGTGCTCTAAACAGAACAGCCTACAGATCTGCAGCTTAACGTCCACGCTATTCGGTAGTGACTAGTCAACCTCCAATCGCTGTCCTTCGTCGAAAATCATTGTTTGGAGCTCAACTACTGCCTCTCTATACCTGAGTCGTCTCTAATCTGCAACTAAGATTATCTATATGTTTACAGCTCTTAAGTTTATCAATGCATACACAGACTATTTAAACTAACAAGGGGACCCTCCATAATGTAAATCACGGATTTCGATGCGCTTCAAATATGTTGTAGAGGCACCCTGAGTACCTGGCTATCCGGTTTTTTAGCGACGGGCCTTGGTTTTTGAGAAAATCGATTTTGAAGTTCACTGCACGCAGTGTATATCCGTAACACTACAAACATTCCAACCAACTCAGCATAGCGCAGCGGTACAGGTTCACGGCAACCGCACTGGGGGTACCTTGATCGAATCCTCCTTTTGTACTTTTTCTTTTTTTCAAACTCGACCGAATTTTTCAATTTTATTTCAAAGAATATCAACAAACAGTGTAAAGTGTGCAAAATTATAAAGATATATTCAGTTATTAATTTTCTCAAATATTCATTCCGTTTGTGGTTCGCAGTTGGATTTCCAAATGTTCGTACAACGGTCGCTTCTTGTATTGCCTGAAACCGGTCTCCACCCATTATCGTCCCCTCTCCAGTGAATACCGTTAGCCGTAACGGGAACCCCGGCTCCTAGTTGCGGCAAATGAGGATGCGAGTTGCATTCTTTTACGTTCGCATCTAACTACAGTGTCAGTTGCTCGCAAAGCGTCTCTAATGCCGCGTGTTATAAAAATTCTGTGAAATGGAAGAAGCAAGTGTTTCTGCAGTAGTGAAGCCAGAAGAAGCTCCAGAAGTAGAGGAGTTGAACGAAGAATCAAAAGGCGAAACCACAAATGCCATTAAACTACTACGTGAGCAGGATTCAAACACGGTACCTCCAGAGCGATAGCCGTGAAACTTTACCGCTACGCTACGCTGACTTTCTGGGAATATATGTAATGTTACGGGTATAAAGTGCGCAATGAACTTCAAAATAGATTTTCTCAAAAACCAAGGCCCGTCGCTAAAAAACCGGATAGCCAGGTACTCAGGGTAAGTGCTTCTGCAACATATTTGAAGTGTATCAAAATCCGTGATTTACAGTATGGAGGGTCCTCTTGTGAGATATATATTTTTTAAGGAAGACAAAGCATACGAGTGTTCTATAATCAATAGCGAAAAGTTACAAGGGTGAAGATACACTATCATACAGGCAAAAACTTACCAGTTTTATGTCTGCAAATTAGCCTTTTGCGAGATAATGGTGAATGTGTGGTTACGAGCCGCCACTGTCGTCGTTGTGAAATAATAACAGTATTTGAAGTGTGAATGTTTCGACTGACTGCCCAAATACTTTGGCTTAAATTTCAGACATGTCCTGGCTAACTTAACAAGAAATACACTCTAAGAAAAAAAAGACGCACTACAAACGAATTATCCGAATGCAATGGAAATGTACAGACAAACAACTGTTTGCAATTTCAGAAAAACTGGATGATTTATTCAAGAAAAAGAGCTTCACAAATTGAGCAAGACAATAACGCGTTCGGCCGCCACTGGTCCTCATGCAAGCTTGCTTTTGATTGACAGAGTTTATGAATGTGCTCCTGATGGATGTCGTGCCAGATTATGCCCAATTGCCGCGTTAGATCTTCAGAATCCCAAGCTGGTTGGAGGACTCGGCCCGTAATGCTACAAACGTTCTGAATTTGGGAGAGATCCGGCGACTTTTCTTACGAAGGTAGGTTTCGGCAGGCACATAGACAAGCAGTAGAAACTCTCCCTTTGTGTAGGCAGGCATTATTTTGCTGAAACTTAAGCCCACGATGGCTTACCAGACATAGAAAGTCGTCAACGTTTCGTCGGGCTCTAAAGGTGGAGCGGATGACAACGTAGGGTGTCCTGCTACGAAATGAAATGGCATCCCAAACCATCATTCTTGATTGTCGGGCCGTGTGGCGGGCGGTGTCAGGTTGGTATCCCAGAGCTGTCCCGGAGGCTCCAGTCACGTCTTCGCTGGTTATCGGATTTTAGTTCGAAGCAGGACTTCAAAAATGGTCCAAATGGCTCTGAGCACTATGGGACTTAACTTCTGAGGTCATCAGTCCCCTAGAACATAGAACTACTTAAACCTAACCAACCTAAGGACATCACACATCCATGCCCGAGGCAGGATTCGAACCTGCGACCGTAGCGGGCGCGCGGCTCCAGACAGTACCGCCTAGAACCGCTTGGCCACTCCGGCCGGCGAAGCAGGACTCATCACTGAAGACAGTTCTACTTCAGTCAACAATATTCCAGCCGAAAACGTGTCTGGAAACGCCTCGGACGGTATATATTACAGACCATGCAGACAACGTTAACAGTAACTTCCGACTTTGAGCAGGTGATACAGTTATCTATAATGATGTACAGCCTTAAAGAAACTGTACAAATATTCAGTCAGATATTGGTAAGATTTCAAAGGGGTACAAAGGACAGCAGTTTGTTTTTAATGTTCAGAAACGTAAATTTTTATATTTCACAGAACGAGAAATCGTAGCAGTCTATGACTATAACATCAGTGAGTCACAGCTAAAATCGGTAGATTCATACAGATATCTTTACTTTGAATGGACGTGAAACGGAACGATCACAATGGTGCAGTCGTGGGTAAGGCAGGTAGCAGACGTCGATTTATTGGTACAATACTAGGTAAATGCAGTCAGTCTGCAAAGGAGATTACTTACAAATCACTGGTGCAACCCTTTATACACTCATGCTCATAAATTAAGGATGATGCTGATACATGATGAACTACGCTCTGGTGGGCGGTTTACGGGTTTAAATCACCTTGGAGTATGACCGTGCTGTGCATTTGACCTGCGGTCGTCGCACGGTGGCGCTGGCAGCAGTCCACATACGCAGAGGTGTGATGGTGCATGTCAAAGTACGGTGCAATCTCAGAAATGCAGACGTTTTCAGACGTGCAAATGGTGACTGTGTGTTAAAAATGGTTCAAAGAACACTTATTGATGACGTTATGAGGGGTAGAATGCTAGGGGGACTGGAGGCTGGTCAAACACTGCAGGCCGTAGCACGGGCCTTCGATCTGCCAGAAAGTGTGATCTCACGATTATGGCAACGATTCCAACAGACAGAAAACGTGTCCAGCCGCTACAGTACGGGACGTCCACAGCGTACAACACCACAAGGAGGCCGATATATCGCCATCAGTGCCCGCAGACGGCCACGTAGTACTGCAGGTGGCCTTCCTCGGGACCTTACCGCAGCCACTGGAACAGTTTTCTCCAGACACACAGTCTACAGACGACTGCACAGACATGGTTTATTCACCCAGAGACCTGCAAGGTGCATTCCACTGACCCCTGGTCACAGGAGAGCCCGTAAAGCCGGGTGTCAAAAACACAGTACATGATCATTGGAACAGTGGTCCCAGGTTATGTTCACTGACGAGTCCAGGTATAGTCTGAACAGTGATTCTCACCGGGTTTTCATCTGGCGTGAACCAGGAACCAGATACCAACCGCTTAATGTCCTTGTAAGGGACCTGTATGGAGGTCGTGGTTTAATGCTGTGGGGTGGGACTATGATTCGTGCACGTACACCCCTGCTTGTCTTTGACAGAGGAACTGTAACAGGTCAGGTGTATTGGGACGCCATTTTGCACCAGTATGTCCGCCTTTTCAAGGGTGCAGTGGGTAATACCTTCCTCCTGATACATGATAACGCACGGCCCCACCGAGCTGCCTTCGTGGAGGAGTACTCTGAAACAGAAGATATTAGGCGAATGGAGTGGCGTGCCTGTTCTCCAGACCTAAACCCCATCGAGCACGTCTGGGATGCTCTCGGTCGACGTATCGCTGCACGTCTTCAAACCCTTGGGACAATTCAGGAGCTGCGACAGGCACTGGTGCAAGAATGGGAGGCTATACCCGAGCAGCTGCTCGACCACCCGATCCAGAGTATGCCATCCCGTTGTGCGGCGTGTGTGCGTGTGCATGGTGATCATATCCCATATTGATGTCGGGGTACATGTGCAGGTAACAGTGGCGTTTTGTAGCACATGTGTTTCGGGACGGTTTTCTCTACTTATCAGCGATACCGTGGACTTACACGTCTGTGTCGTGTGTGTTCCACATCTGCCTATGCTAATAGCGCAAGTTTTGTGTCGTGCCAAGTTGTGTGGCATCACATTTTGCAGTTATCCTTAATTTATGAGCATGAGTGCAGAATATTGCTGAAGTGTGTCGGACCCGTAGCAGATAGACTCACAGGGGAGATTGAACATATACAGAGAAGGGCAGCACACTCTGCGGGAGAGTGTCACAGATATGTCGAAAGAACTTAACTGGCTGACTCTTAAAGACAAACGTAAAATATCGCGAAAAAGCCTACTTACAAAGTGTCAGGAATAGGCTTTGAATGATGACTGTCGAAATATTACATATTGCTCCCATAGTGATTGTGAGAACGGGATGGGGCTAATTACAGCACGCACAGAGGCATTTAAACAATCTTTCTCCCGCGCTCCATACGAGAATGGAGCAGGATAAAATTGGACGTACACTCTGCCGTGCACTTCACAGACGTTTTCAAAGTATAGATGTATATGTAGACGTAGAGGTGTAAGGAATGAGGGATGGGTATGAAATCAGTTAAGATGAAATAACATGAAATTGTACTAGTGAAAATCGATCCAAAATGCTGTACTAGGAAAGTAATGAATGTGTCTTGACGTATCGAAATTCGTACAACACCAGGAATCTAACCGAGATTTTCTGACTCCTTTGGTGTACTGGGAATGGTCGAGTGACAGGGAAAATTTGTCCTATTTGAGTATCCGTTATGTTCATGCTGTGCCTCATATATCGTTGTGCAATTTTATTGACATATCCTTTTTGGCGGGAGCGTGTCCAGTGATCATTTGTTTCATGCTAAAAGTCGTCAATATGACCCCTGCACTGAGTTCGATCTGTCAGCATGCATAGCTCTAAGTTGTTTTACGATGTTATTGTTAGTGATTTCTATCGGTTCGAGTCGATTTTCTGCGAGAATGCGTCATCTCGCTTGGTGTGTTTCCGATAGATCGAGACCAGGGTGGAATATTGAATCGATAGCTGAGCATTGATTTACATTTGTATTCCTCGCCAACCGCAGAGTATTGGAACGGAAATCTATCACGTCTTGAACACCGGCAGCTGGCTAGTTCTATTCAACGTCATAACGCCACGCTTACAAGAAACGCGAATGCCTTAACTGGAAATTTCCTCTAAAATATTCTCAGCTAGGACTCCCTTTGCCCCACTCTCGGGCTACTGGGATATGCTAGTTGTAACAATAAAAATAAACTAAAATAGCTCAAATACTCCGGTTGCGACCAATGTTTTCGTGACGTTTCCCTAGATTGCAAGGCAAATGGAACTAGTAATCCTCTCCTATCATTCACAACTGGGAACCAGTCTACCCCAATATTAACTACTGTGTCAACTGACGGGCTACTTGAGAAAGAAGTGGCGGCTCCAAGGTCCGGGAAAAGAAAAAAAATTGCGAATCTATAATGGGCCTAATCCCAACCAGCCTGTTCTTTTTCTTCGAGAATGAAAGGACGAATAAAAAAAATACCGACCTTCCCTGAATGAAACATTTAAAACATGCAAAAAATTAGCATCTTTTGCGGTTGGCAGCGACACGGGAACATTGCAGATTTCGAACAAATTCTCGATTCACACACACACACACACACACACACACACACACAAATACACCTCCATATCCATACACATGAAGGTGTATTTGTGTGTGTGTGTGCGTGTGTGTGTGTGTGTGTGTGTGTGTCTCCATACCCACACACATCCCTCCCATGAACCATGGACCTTGCCGTTGGTGGGGAGGCTTGAGTGCCTCAACGGTACAGATAGCCGTACTGTAGGTGCAACCACAACGGAGGGGTATCTGTTGAGAGGCCAGACAAACGTGTGGTTTGTCTGCAGCCTTTTCAGTAATTTCAGGGGCAACAGTCTGGATGATTGATCTGCCCCTGTAACACTAACCAAAACGGCCTTGCTGTTGTGGTACTGGGAAAGGCTGAAAGCAAGGGGAAACTACAGCCGTCATTTTTCCCGAGGGCATGCAGCTTTACTGTATGGTTAAATGATGATGGCGTCCTCTTGGGTAAAATATTCCGGAGGTAAAATAGTCACCCATTCGGATCTCCGGGTGGGGACTACTCAGGAGGACGTCGTTATCAGTAGAAAGAAAACTGGCATTCTACGGATCGGAGCGTGGAATGTCAGATCCCTTAATCGGGCAGGTAGGTTAGAAAATTTAAAAAGGGAAATGGATAGGTTAAAGTTAGATATAGTGGGAATTAGTGAAGTTCGGTGGCAGGGGGAACAAGACTTTTGGTCAGGTGAATACAGGGTTATAAATACAAAATCAAATAGGGGTAATGCAGGAGTAGGTTTAATAATAAATAAAAAAATAGGAGTGCGGGTAAGCTACTACAAACAGCATACTGAACACATTATTGTGGCCAAGATAGACACGAAGCCCACGCCTACTACAGTAGTACAAGTCTATATGCCAACTAGCTCTGCAGATGATGAAAAAATTGATGAAATTTATTATGCGATAAAAGAAATTATTCAGGTAGTGAAGGGGGACGAAAATTTAATAGTCAAGGGTGACTGGAATTCGACAGTTGGAAAAGGAAGAGAAGGAAACGTAATAGGTGAATATGGATTGGGCCTAAGAAATGAAAGAGGAAGCCACCTGGTGGAATTTTGCACAGAGCATATCTTTTCAAGAGTTATGAAAGAAGGTTGTATACATGGAAGAACCCTGGAGATACTAAAAGGTTTCAGATAGATTATATAATGGTAAGATAGAGATTTAGGAACCAGGTTTTAAATTGTAAGACATTTCCAGGGGCAGATTAAAACTGAAGAAACTGCAAAAAGGTGGGAATTTAAGGATATGAGACCTGGATAATCTGAAACAAGCAGAGGTTGTACAGAGTTTCAGGGAGAGCGTAAGGGAACAATTGACAGGAATGGAGGAAAGAAATACAGTAGAAGAAGAATGGGTAGCGTTCAGGAATGAAATAGCGAAGGCAGCAGAGGATCACGTTGCTAAAAAGAGGAGGGCTAGTAGAAATCCTTGGGTAACAGAAGAGATACTGAATTTAATTAATGAAAGGAGAAAATACTAAAATGCAGTAAGTGAAGCAGGCAAAAAGGAATACAAACGTCTCAAAAATGAGATCGATAGGAAGTGCAAAACGGCTAAGCAGCGATGGCTAGAGGACAAATGTAAGGATGTAGAGGCTTATCTCACGAGGGGTAAGATAGATACTGCCTGTGGTGTCACCGCCCGACACCACACTTGCTAGGTGGTAGCCTTTTAAATCTGCCGCGGTCCGCTAGTATACGACGGACCCGCGTGTCGCCACAATCAGTGATCGCTGACCGAGCGCCGCCACACGGCAGGTCTCGAGAGACTTACTAGCACTCGACCCAGTTGTACTGACGACTTGCTAGCGACTACACTGACGAAGCCTTTCTCATTTGCAGAGAATATAGTTAGAATAGCCTTCAGCTAAGTCAATTGCTACGACCTAGCAAGGCGCCATTTATTCTTTGCTATGTATCTAATGAAGCATGTACAGTAACAAGACCAATGTTCACCAATTGTGGATTAAAGTTAAGTATTCCAGAAGCTACGTACTTTTCTTTATAGCATTCATTAAGTATCCTGTTTCAGACTTCACGCCATCCTGCGTGAGCTTATAGCGTGCATTTCGGCTTCCTCAAACAACACGGTGTTGGCACTTCTGCCGACACATCACTGCCTGCAGGAAAATTAAAGAGACCTTTGGAGAAAAGAGAACCACTTGCATGAATATCAAGAGCTCAGATGGAAACCCAGTTTTAAGCGAAGAAGTGAAAGCAGAAAGGTGTAAAGAGTATATAGAGGGTCTATACGGGGGCGATGTTCTTGAGGACAGTATTACGGAAATAGAAGAGGATGTAGATGAAGATGAAATGGGAGATATGATACTGCGTGAAGAGTTTGACAGAGCACTGAAAGATGTAAGTCGAAACAAGGCCCCGGGAGTAGACAACATTCCATTAGAACTACTGCGAGCCTTGGGAGAGCCAGTCCGGACAAAACTCTACCATCTGGTGAGGAAGATGTATGAGACAAGCAAAATTCCCTCAGAAGTCAAGAAGAATATAATAATTCCAATCCCAAAGAAAGCAGGTGTTGACAGATGTGAAATTTACCGAACTATCAGTTTAATAAGTCACAGCTGCAAAATACCAACGCGAATTCTTTACTGACGAACGGAAAAACTGGTAGTAGCTGACCTCGGGGAAGATCAGTTTGGATTCCGTAGAAATGTTGGAACACGTGAGGCTATACTGACCCTATGACACATCTTAGAAGAGAGATTAAGGAAAGGCAAACCTACGTTTCTAGCATTTGTAGACTTAGAGAAAGCTTCTGACAATGTTGACTGGAATACTCTCTTTCAAATTCTGAAGGTGGCAGGGGTAAAATACAGGAAGCGAAAGGCTATTTACAATTTGTACAGAAAGCAGATGGCAGTTATAGGAGTCGAGGGACATGAAAGGGAAGCAGTGGTTGGGAAGGGAGTGAGACAGGGTTGTAGCCTCTCCCCGATGCTATTCAATCTGTATATTGAGCAAGCAGTAAAGGAAACACAAGAAAAGTTCGGAGTAGGTATTAAAATCCATGGAGAAGAAATAAAACCTTTGAGGTTCGCCGATGCATTGTAATTCTGTCAGAGACAGATAAGGACTTGGAAGAGCAGCTGAACGGAATGGACAGTGTCTTGAAAGGAGGATATAAGATGAACATCAACAAAAGCAAAACGAGGATAATGGAATGTAGTCGAATGAAGTCGGGTTATGCTGAGTAAATTTGATAAGGAAATGAGACACTTAAAGTAGTAAAGGAGTTTTGCTATTTGGGGAGCAAATTAACTGATGATGGTCGAAGCAGAGAGGATATAAAATGTAGACTGGCAATGGCAAGGAAAGCGTTTCTGATGAAGAGAAATTTGTTAACATCGGGTATAGATTAAAGTGTCAGGAGTCGTTTCTGAAAGTATTTGTATGGAATGTAGCCATGTATGGAAGTGAAACATGGATGATAAATAGTTTACACAAGAAGAGAATAGAATCTTTCCAAATGTGGTGCTACAGAAGAATGCTGAAGATTAGATGGGTAGATCACATAACTAATGAGGAGGTACTGAATAGAATTGGGGAGAAGAGGAGTTTGTGGCACAACTTGACTAGAAGAAGGGATCGGTTGGTAGGACATGTTCTGAGGCATCATGGAATCACCAATTTGGTACTGGAGGGCAGCGTGGAGGGTAAAAATCGTAGAGGGAGACCAAGAGATGAATACACTAAGCAGATTCAGAAGGATGTAGGCTGCAGTAGGTACTGGGAGATGAAGAAGCTTGTACAGGATAGAGTAGCATGGAGAGCTGCATCAAACTAGTCTCAGGACTGAAGACCACAACAACAAACAACAATCCATACACATTATAAAAATGTATGTATGCATGTATGTTCCACGTCTCTTCCTAAACCACTGGTCCGATTTCAGCCAAAGTTGGTACGCATATCACATACTGTATGGAAAGAATCGCTGTGGGAGTAAAAGCCATCGTATTTGATAATGGGAGCACTTAGAGACAACAACGATCTTTACACATAATTTAAAACCTGAACGAAACTGTTTCTGCTTGACAATCCCGTCGTAAACATCTGGACTGATTTCAACCAAACTAGGTGCAAAAATTTTTGGGTAGAAACCATGAACTTTCCGTTCGGATGGGGGTGAAATCGTGGAAAGAGAAAGCAGGGAAAGAATTGGATGGACAGAAAGAGGTAAAGCTGACATGGACATAGATATGGGAGAGGAGGAGACAGACAAAGTTGGGGTGAGAGAGAATGTAAACAGAAAGGAAGAGGAGGAGATGGAGAGACGGAGGGTGGAGGAGGAGATGGACAGAGAGGAGGGTAGGGAATAAATTTTACATACTATAAATTAAATTAGTCATAGCATTTTCCTGTCGTTACATCATGAGTAATCACTGAAAGTACTGTAGGGATTTGTAACCGGTTTTGACAAGTAGATGGACTGGTCTATGAGGAATGTTTGTGTACAATTTATTACCGCTACGGTGGGCACGTTGTCTGGCCGTAGATACTCTGTGCTACCCTTGCAAAGCTGGTGTATACACTGATCAACAATGCCTGACAGAGAAAGTGAAGCATCCAATTGGGCAGGAGAAAACTGACAGAAACTTAACGGGTTCAGATGGAATGTGATGTTATTTCAGTGATTACAAAAACGAGTCAAATGTACAAAGAACTTGGTAGTATAAGCCTACTTACCAGTGTGACGTTGCATTCTGGATGCCTGCACTGATTCAGTTGGATAGGGTGTCGTAAAGCCGTTATGTCCTCTCCTGAGGCAAACCCTCTCTGTTGTCAGAGATCCTTGATATCTCTGATACTGGCACTACAACTTCAATGACATCTGAGCTAGTCACCATCTGTTCTGTCGTGGACTGATATTGGGATCTTGTCACACAGGCAGTTCATAGAGACATGTGCCATGTGTGGGCGAGCATTGTCCTGTTGAAAAATGGAACGTGTGTACTGTCAGATGAGAGGTAACACATGAGGACGCAGGATGTCCGAAACGTACCGCCGTATCGTCAGAGTTACCTGAATGCATACCCGATGGCTCCCCACACCATGTCCTCACAAAATGCTGAGACAATGTGACCTCTCCCATGGCCGCAGTCCCATGCGCCGAAATAGTGATCCGGTATAGTGCAGAAACACGATTCATCGCTAAACACAATGCGACGCCGTTGATCAACAGTCCGTTCTTCTCGCTCACGGCACCTCTCCAAAAGCAGCCGTTTGTGTTGTGGTGGTAATGGCAGCCTAGGCAAGCTCATTAAGAGTGCAATGGGAATTCCTCTGTTAAATCCAGAGAAGGGAGTGGATAGGTGGAAAGAATACGTTGAAGGCCTCTACGAGGCGGAGAAACTTGTCTGATGACGTGATAGAGGAAGAAGCGGGAGTCGATATGGAAGAGATAGGAGATCCAGTATTAGAACCAGAATTTAAAGCAGCTTTGGACGACTTAAGGTCAAATGAGGCAAAGCGGACAGGTAACAGTCCATCGGAATTTCTAAAATCGTTCGGGAAGTGGCAACAAGATGACTATTCACGTGGGTGTGTAGAATGTATGAAACTGGAAATATATCATCAGACTTTCTGAGAAACATCGTCCACACAATTCTGATGCCAGTAAGAGCCGACAAGTACGAGAATTATCACACAGTCAGCTTAATAGATGATGCATACAAATTGCTGACAAGAATATTATACAGAATGATAGAAAAGAAAGTTGAGGAAGTGTTTTATGACAATCAGTTTGGCTTCAGAAAAGGTAAAGGAACCGAGGTGGCAGTTCTGACGTTGTGGTTCATATTGGAAGCACGACTAAAGAAAATTCAAGAAACGTTCATAGGACTTTGTCTATCTGGAAAAATCGTTTGACAATGTCAGACGGTGCAAGATATTGGAAGTTCTGAGAAAAATAAGGCAGGAAGGAAATATAAGAGTAGAAGACCAAGAACAAGGAGCTCTGATTGAAAAGGTTGTAAGACAGGGATACAATTTTTCGCCCCTACTGTCCAGTCTATACACCGAAGAAGCAATGATGGATATAAAAGAAAGGTTCAAGAGTGGAATTAAAATTGAAGGTGATAGGATATCAATGATAAGATTTGCTTATGACATTGCCATCCTAAGTGCAAGAAAAGTACCATTACAGAACATACTGAACGAAATGAACAGTCTATGAGTACGGAATATGGAATGAGAGTAATCGATGAAAGACGAAAGTAATGATAAGTAGTAGAAACGAAAATAGCGAAAACTTAACATCAGGAAGAATTTAAGGAATTCCTGCTACCTAGGTAGTGGAAATGGAAATGAGCGTTTGGCGTCATTGGCCGGGAGGCCCCTTGCGGCGCAGGTCCGGCCGCCTTGGTGCAGGTCTTATTACATTCGACGCCACATTGGGCGACCTGCGCGCCGGATGGGGATGAAATGATGATGAAGACAGCACAACACCCAGTCCCTGAGCGGAGAAAATCCCCGACCCAGCCGGGAATCGAACCCGGGCCCGTAAGACGGCAATCCGTCACGCTGACCATCAGCGATCGGGGCGGACTACGTAGGTAGTCAAATAGCCCATGACGGTCGGTGCAAGGAGGACATAAAAATCAGACTGAAGCCGGCAAAAACGGTATTCCTGGCCAACAGAAATCTACTAGTATCAAATATAGAGGTTAATTTGAGGAAGAAATTTCTGAGAATGTACGTTTAGAGCACAGCATAATGAAACATGGACTGTAAGAAAATCGGAAAAGAAGAGAATCGAAGCATTTGAGATTTAGTGCTGCAGGATAATGTGGAAAATAAGCTAGACTGATAAGGTAAGGAAGGAGGAGGTTCTCCGGAGACTCGACGAGGAATAGAATATGCGGAAAACACTGGCAAGAAGAAGGGACATCTGTTAAGACATCACGGAATAACTTTAGAAGAGGGAGCTGTAGAGAGTAAAAACCGTTGAGAAAAAACTGAGGACGTGTGTTTGCAAGTAATGCTCCTAGAAGGAGAGGTTCTTGTTGTGGTGAGACGCGGTCGACCAGGACCTTCACTACGACTACGCCTGCCCTAATGCTGCCATGCAGTGTCATGCAGTAGTGTATTCATATACGAATACTCCATAAATATGGATACTTCGTGATTCGACCAGCTGACCAAAGGGACATCCACAATGAGTCCCCTTTAAAACTCTGTCTGGCGCTGGTAACTCTGTCTCACATGAGTACATAGCAACTCCGTCTCCTTCGCAGTGATCATTCAAAATCTGACGCTGTTCACGCCCCTCATACACCCTGCCAGATATGGTAGCAACACTAAACGTGAATAACACCAATGGATCCTGGTGGCCTATCTGTCGCGGAGGACAGCAACTCTAATCATTTACATACCCGGCGATGGTGTGAACGTGTACCAAGTTACATTGAAATCCGAGCTTGTCTTCTAGGTGCTTTAATTTTTTGTCAGCTTTGTATATAAATATGGGATATCATTGACCCGGAATTAAATTAAAAAGCAGTTTCATCCCTCGCTCCTGATTCTGATCAGGGTTTTAGCGAGGGGTTTCACTAGTTGTAAGACAAATTGCAGAAGTGAAAATCCCCTACCACATATTCCCAACTTGGACTCCCCCTGCCCCTCTACCGGATAGCCTGATATTTGGTGCAAAAGAACTGGGATTCTCACTGGGTCACGACTCGAAAAGCCAGTTGTACAGTTCGGAATGGGGAATGAAACGTATAAAATTAAACTAAACTCCGTCCGAACAGGCCTTGGAAGGCCCAGCGGTACCGACCGGCCGCCGTGTCATCCTCAGCCCGCCGTTGTCACTGGATGCGGATATGGAGGGGCATGTGGTCAGCACATCGCTCTTCTGGCCGTATGTCAGTTTACAAGACCGGCGCCACTACTCCTCAATCAAGCAGCTCCTCAGTTTGCCTCACAAGGGCTCAGTGCACTCCGCTTGCGCTCAGCAGACCGGATGGTCACCCATCCAAGTGCTAGCACAGCCCGACAGTGCTTAACTTCGGATATCTGACGGGAACCGGTATTACCAACGATAAAACGTGTTAAACCAACAAAAAACAAAAAAAGAGCGCCAGGAGGCACGAGCAAGCCTCTGAATTCCTAGAGTATGGACTGTCTTAGCGAACTGATAACTATCGAATGGATTTGAGGAAATAATTCTGAAGTACCGTGCTTACCGCTATTTGATAATGATCTGTTCTTGTACCTAGGAGTCATACTGGAACCATGTGAAACGAGAAATGTGTCCCAAACGTAATTGCACATGTAGTATAATCTAGAAGATATTGGCAGTTCAGTTTAACTGGTATTATGTATATGATGCAAGTCCACAGAGGTCGTGACGTCGTATATAGCTGCTTCGTCATGACCTCTGAATTTCTTTATGATAGCCCAACTGCTGTAAAATACACAGAAATAGCGCTATAAGTTGACTAGCATCAAAAATCAACTTTTATACCCACAGAGCTTTCCAGTTGCTGAAGATATCTCTGCTCACAGCAACATTTCTAGAGACGAAACAGGTAGCAGGAGGTGTTGCAAGAGTCAGCTGGAGGTACTGTATGAAGTCCCACCATTCCGCCCATTCCGCTACGATGTGAATCAGACGGCGGAGGAAAGGTCACGTACAAAATGACTCACCGCGGACAAGGCATCGGCATGATGAAAATGCGTCAGGCTTTGTGTTTACGAGACGTGATGTCATTGAAACACATGGACGACTACACAGTTACTGGGAATGGCACACACCGGAAACTTGTACTTGTAAGTAGATGCACGTCTAGAAGTTTCCAATGGTGCCTAGCCAGTGTGTAGGCAGTCGTGTATCCGCGAAGACGAATAGCGTCGCATAAGATATGCTCCTGAAGTTCTCCGAAGAATAGACGTCGACACAGCTGGCGTTCTACGAGGTATAACAAAATAGAAAACGGACCGCTTACGTCACTAAGGAACTATACTCTCTGAGTACTTTAGCATAAGAGAGGCGTTGTCTCCGGTGGCTCGTTAGAAAGTAATTGCATTTCGTTTGATTTCTTTCCCCCACTTATCTTTATATCCGTATTGACCTGAATAGGTTTGCACAACAGTGCAAATGTCGATGTCGTGCGCTGTGCGTCTTGTTTGGAAGCAAACTTCATCCATTCACTCACGGTGCTCGCTATTAATAGGAGTAACGCCCACTTTAGGTAAAGTTCAGATGTATGGCGCGTTGACGCACTCTAATGCTTGAGCGAATTTCAAAAGAATTTAGATGACGAGAGCTAGTGTGCATTAATCGCTGCAGTTACCATCTCGCAGTCTTTCGGTTGCTAATACCTTGCAAGCGGTTGTCCAATGGCAGAACTACACTAGCACTAATCATATACAATTGGAAACTCGACCACATCGGGCATAATTTGTCAAGTGTGCAAAGTTGCTCGATGAAATTAAAAGACATTGTGCTCCTAACACCAGATGAGAAGAAGGACTGAAATATCTGACAGATTTGAACCGTACGTAATGTTTGCTCACTGGATCGGAGCTCTCGATGGTAAACATGTGTGAACAGAAAATACAGAACATTCAAGTTCTTATACTTAAACATTTTTTTCTCTACTGCTATGTCACTATGACTGTCGCTTTATCTGGGTAGACAGCCGGCCGGGGTGGCCGAGCAGTTCTAGGCGCTACAGTCTGGAACCTCGCGACCGCTACAGTCGCAGGTTCGAATCCTGCCTGGGGTATGGATGTGTGTGCTGTCCTCACGTTAGTTAGGTTTAAGTAGTTCTAAGTTCTAGGGGACTGATGACCTCAGCAGTTAAGTCCCATAGTGCTCAGAGCCATTTTTTTTTTTTTGTAGATATTCGCGCATACAGAAAAGACAGCGACTCAGGAATTTTCAGAGATCCGGTTCAATATGAAAAAAATCATTGAAAAATGTTAGGATACGCCGAAACAAAGGCCATTCGCTGAAAATCACGACATGCCACTTCCTTACGTGATCGTGAGTGATGAAACGTTTGTACTGATAGAAAATTTAATGGGATCCTACAGTGTAAAGCAGTCGTATTATGAAAAAAAAAGAATTAACTGTCGACCAACTTTGGCACATACGTAAGTGAGTGCACTTCTGGTGTAATAAGGGGAGACTACTACATCGGTCAGGAAATGTCAGTGTGGATTATTTCGAACACATATAAAAACCGATTATAGTACTTCACAAGTACGCACATTGGAAAGAGTGATGGATTTTAGAACGAAATCTCACAAGTATAAATGCTTCCCACAATCCTCACCAGAGGATAACGTTCGCACTAAATTTACCAACAATTTTGCTAACAAATTTGAAATATGCAGGGCGTATGATACGAACGAAAGTGTAATTGTTAATGACAGAATTCTTCTTACCAATATTTTTTTCTTCAGTCATTTCCCTCACAGCAAATTACATCCTTCCTTCCCAAAGTCGATGTCTCAAAGTATTATTTCTGTGTATTTCCAACGCTATATTCCAAAATGCTAGCCTTTTTGCTGCTTCGTCAGTTAGTAGCTCGATGCCAATATTTTGGCCTTCGCTCCCACTTATTTTTCGTAATGTCCAACAAAGAAAGATAACGAATATCGGTCTGGTCATAGCGGGAACGCGCTATCAACTAAACAGCACATGGGCGTCTCTTCTTTGTAACAGTGCGTGAACGCTCGTTCATCTGCGTCTAGAGCGGGGGTGACTAACCCTTTGGCTTACCTCGGCTACATTGGGAGAAGACAAGTATTTCTGCGCCGTACATAGTATAAATGCTGAGGAAAAGAATGGGAGGTGGGGCGGGGGAATTGTCGGAGATATGAAATTGAGCTGTGGCTGGCTCGTGTTATGCTTTGCATTAGACCTTTGTCACTATTCTGTGATTAGTCTCCCGCGGTTATCGCGATTATGCTGTTATCCTCTCTCTCTACGAGTCGCAGCAGCAGCGTGTATCGATATTCGCACCCTTGTACTATCTTTGGCTTCGCACTTATAGTTTCCGGCTGTGCCGTGTGTGACCAGTTGGTCGGTTGGCGTGGAGCGTGGCGCGTGTCTGGCCGGGGCCGCTGGCGATGTCCACGCGTGGTCGGGTGTGAGGGGCTGTTCCCATTGCTACGAGGTCCGTGGCTCGCCGATCCCGGACACGAAAGTTGAGTCATTAGTTAATCTACCAGCCAGCCCCGACTGTTCACATTCTGTTGTTTGAATTTTGTTGTGGGCTGTTGGGACATTCCTGCGAGCGACAACGTGTGTTTTCAAGTTGGCGAAATTCTAGCGGCTCTCCTGTGGAGTTTAACTTAACTCGATTATTTTTGAATTGAAGTGCACCAGCTGACTCTTCTGCCTCGTGGCCGTTAACGTTCCGGTTACTTGCACTGGCCGTTGACGTAAATTCAGGTAGTGTATTTTCCTCGTCGTGTTGTGACTGTCCAGTACGGCTTGTAGTTTGACAGCTGAATGTGTAATTCGTTGTGGGCGCAGATACCTTCTACGTTGTTGCATTGACTCCCCTGTTGTGTGCTGGTTGGGTGGAGCGGATGTTATCCTGTCACTTAGTCCGTTGACTGTCTGTCGGTTGGGTTGCCGTAGGATTGAGAATTTGTTGGGCCGACTGCCTCTCTCACCTAAGCGAGCGTTGGTGTTCGATTTCCAGGCCGACCCTTGCAAACTTCTCAGCGCCGTTTGATGTGCTGCCTTTTCTTATTTGTCCTTGTTGTTGGTTTATGTATGGCTTCTAGTCGAGTTAAAGTTGTGAGATTGTTTGGGCCTTCAGCCTGATTTATAGGAGTTTTAAGATAAGGCCTTCTGCCTTTTAAATTCAAAATCCTGTTTTTGAGAAATTATTGGTCTTCTGCCGATTTTAAATTAAAGTTGTTTTGTAAATAAGTTATAGAGAACTGCAACCAGTCACTTTTTTGAATTATAATGTTTTATTCCATGAACCGGTTTTCGAACCTTTTCAGGTTCATCTTCCGATGGTTTCGGGAAGTTACATCATTACTGGTAGTAGCATAATGCTGGGTGCTGGCTCTATGGCAGAAAGATGGGTCACACTTTAATGTATCGCCATGACTATAGACAGATCGACAGATAAGCTATAGTCATGGCGATACATTAAAGTGTGACCCATCTTTCTGCCATAGAGCCAGCACCCAGCATTATGCTACTACCAGTAATGATGTAACTTCCCGAAACCATCTGAAGATGAACCTGAAAAGGTTCGGAAACCGATTCATGGAATAAAACATTATTATTCAAAAAAGTGACTGGTTGCAGTTCTGTAAAACTTATTTACATTCAATATACAGTCACGATTCTAAAATATCCGTAATGGATAGTGATAATAAAGTTGTTTTGCCCTTAAGGCGTGAGATTGTTTGGGCTTTCAGCCTAATTTAGAGAAATATTTTAACATGAGGCCTTCTGCCTTTTAAAATTAAAATTCTTGTTTTTCAGTCTTAATTGATTGACCTTCAGCCGGTTTTAAATTAAACTTGTTTTGCCCTTGAGGCATGAGATTGGCGAATTTAGCCGGGAATTAAGTTTTAAAATTAATGTTTGGCTTGCTCTGTTCATAATGTTTTCTTCACTCTTGTAATGTTGGTCAAATGAATAAAGTAGTATGTTGGAGCGCAACTGACAGCCACTCATTTTGGCCCCTTTCCACAAATTAAACTATCTGTCCTGTCCTGCGGGTATAGCAGGAGATTTCAGGAATCATAGAACGTGAAATATAACTTTGCATCTGGGAAACTAATGTGTCAGTAGGAGGTCTGATCGAAGTAGTTGTAACTCAAAGGGTGTTTTGAAGGCGTTCATCTGAGCTTTGCTTCTATTTTACTATTTGTGTGTGTTATTCTTGAAAATAAATGTTTACAAACGTACATATTCCCAAAAAAGACGATATACAGGGTGTTACAAAAAGGTACGGCCAAACTTTCAAGAAACATTCCTCACACACAAATAAAGAAAAGATGTTATGTGGACATGTGCCCGGAAACGCTTAGTTTCCACGTTAGAGCTCGTTTTAGTTTCGTCAGTATGTATTGTACTTCCTCGATTCACCGCCATTTGGCCCAATTGAAGGAAGATAATGTTGACTTCGGTGCTTTTGTTAACTGCGACTCATTGCTCTACAGTACTAGCATCAAGCACATCAGTATGTAGCATCAACAGGCTAGTGTTCATCACGAACGTGGTTTTGCAGCCAGTGCAATGTTTACAAATGCGGGGTTGGCAGATGCCCATTTGATGTATGGATTAGCACGGGGCAATAGCCGTGGCGCGGTACGTTTGTATCGAGACAGATTTCCAGAACGAAGGTGTCCCGACAGGAAGACGTTCGAAGCAATTGATCGGCGTCTTAGGGAGCACGGAACATTCCAGCCTATGACTCGCGACTGGAGAAGACCTAAAACGACGAGGACACCTGCGATGGACGAGGCAATTCTTCGTGCAGTTGACGATAACCATAATGTCAGCGTCAGAGAAGTTGCTGCTGTACAAGGTAACGTTGACCACGTCACTGTATGGAGAGTGCTACGGGAGAACCAGTTGTTTCCGTACCATGTACAGCGTGTGCAGGCACTATCAGCCGCTGATTGGCGTCCACGGGTACACTTCTGCGAACGCTTCACCCAACAATGTGTCAATCCTCATTTCAGTGCAAATGTTCTCTTTACGGATGAGGCTTCATTCCAACGTGATAAAACTGTAAATTTTCACAATTATCATGTGTGGGCTGACGAAAATCCGCACGCAATCCTGCAATCACGTCATCAACACAGATTTTCTGTGAACGTTTGGGCAGGCATTGTTGGTGATGTCTTGATTGGGCCCCATGTTCTTCCACCTACGCTCAATGGAGCACGTTATCATGATTTTATACGGGATACTCTACCTGTGCTGCTAGAACATGTGCCTTTCCAAGTACGACACAACATGTGGTTCGTGCACGATGGAGCTCCTGCACATTTCAGTCGAAGTGTTCGTACGCTTCTCAACAACAGATTCCGTGACCGACGGATTGGTAGAGGCGGACCAATTCCATGGGCTCCACGCTCTCCTGACCTCAACCCTCTTGACCTTCATTTATGGGGATTTGAAAGCTCTTGTCTACGCAACCCCGGTACCAAATGTAGAGACTCTTTGTGCTCGTATTGTGGACGGCTGTGATACAATAAGCCATTCTCCAGGACTGCATCAGCGCATCAGGGATTCCATGCGACGGAGGGTGGATGCATGTATCCTCGCTAACGGAGGACATTTTGAACATTTCCTGTAACAGTGTTTGAAGTCACGCTGGTACGTTCTGTTGCTCTGTTTCCATTCCATGATTCATGTGATTTGAAGAGAAGTAATAAAATGAGCTCTAACATGGAAAGTAAGAGTTTCCGGACACATGTCCACATAACATATTTTCTTTCTTTGTGTGTGAGGAATGTTTCCTGAAAGCTTGGGCGTACCTTTTTGTAACATCCTGTATATATAACATATGACTGTACGGCGAGGGATATTTGTCCCAGGCCAGTTATTATTAGTAAAAGTCCAACAAAGATGCTGTTAGTTCGCATCGACTGACAATAGTTTTAAGTCGATGACTTCCGACAAGTACCGACGTGAGGCAGAGGTCAGACCATTGTGGCCGGACAGTACAGTACAACCACGTTATAAAGAACTTTCTCTCCTGTGGGTGGGGTGTAAGGGGAATGTGTATGATAACCGGTGCGGGGTGGCGGAGGGCGAAGGAACCAACTCCTGCCATCAAGTGCAGTACTAACACATTTTGATTTGTACCGATCGTTTGCTGTGATAGAAATTGCACACAAAAGTAAAGATTTCGTGAAAGCCCATTCATGTTCAAATGTGGTTCTTTTTTTGTATCAATAGATGTGATATCAAATTAAACCTGTTACAATGGCATTTCGATACTCTTAAATAGCAAACACTCGAGTAACTGCAGTCAAAATTATGATTTCTCAGTTTTCTATCGACTTTTAGCTATCAGAAGGTGGTGAATGAGCATCTTTATCACAACTATACAGAAACAACATACAGTTGAATAGTACGGGGGTTACTCGAAAAGTTAGGAGCGATCGCTCGCGAAATGGAAAATACAGTGAAAATCTGATGAAGCTATGCACAGGTGCGTTGGGCACTGTGTCTAGTACGCCCGTCGATCGCATCATGTCGTTCTTTTCAGTTCTGAGCTCAGAGTGGGAACATAAAGATGGTTAGAAATTAGCGTCTCCCGCCAAGTATGGGGGCCTGGCGAAAGATTTCGCCTGAAGCTATGCAATCCACATAACTGTCATGCAGTTAGTTCTACCCGACAATTCTCGGCCGCACTCTGCAGGGGCAATGAAGATGCTGGTGCAGCGTTTTCGATGGGAAGTGTTCGATCACCCGCAATACAGCCCGTAATTGGCTCCCCCTGAGGTTCATCTCTGCTCAAACGAACCGCTGGCTATGAAAATAATATTTTGACACAGACAACGAGCTGCAGTCCAGAGTAGAAAATTGTCGAAAAGCACTGGCGCTTGTCTTCCATAACGAGAGAATTGAAAAGTTGGTACGACGCTACGACAGATGTCTAAGTCTGAGCGGCGACTGTGTAGAGAAGTAGCAGGAAGGTGTGCCTAAGTGTTGCAAATACAACAGTCTTGATTTTCACTGTGGTTTCCATTTCACGACCTATCGTTCCTTACTTTCCGAATATCCATCGTATTTCCATGCAGTAATTTCATTATGCGTCTCTAAATATCTAGTTACGCAGTTGCAGCTGAAGTAGCCGTTAAATACCAGACCAGCGCGTCTGGCGGATTTGCCGTTTATAAGAAAATCGCTGTGGATTCAAGTACAGCAACGGGTGGAAATGTTAAGATCGGGATGGACCAATGAGATAATATCTTGCGGCGGAAGTTTCAAGTTGAGAATATTCGATTTTATCATGCCATTAGTTACATAAACGAAATTTTATGGAATTCTTTTGCCGATCATGCGATAGATGCTCATAGATACCTTCTGCCAGCATGCGGTTCATGGTACGCTAGTTGGATACCCCTGGTCTAGAGATATTTTTGCTGCGTTAACGCTAGTCAAAACGCGTTCATATGATCGGTTGTAAGTTGGAGGTTAGGTATCTAAACGCGATATATGAAAACGCGTGCCAGATTTCCATCATTTCAACATAGCCTTGCTGTTCACCCTCAAGCTTGCAATCAGTACTGCTCAGCTGCGTCTCGGGTTGATTTTTCTGGCAGTTTTAGTTGTAGATTAGCTGTGACACTGGGCAGTATGGATAGGTTTACTGAATACAAAAGAAAAGCGGCACAACGAAGGTATGCTGAGCAGCTCCCACATCAGGGTACTTTCCATCTGTGCAGAGGCGTCTACGAGACACAGGATCCTTCAATGTTTTGTGTTGTACGATGTAGTGATTTACTATCATGGAGATATTTTCAGAGATATAAATGCACGGTCCAGTCACATTAGTATGACCACCTGTCAAAAGCTTGCAGATGTGCAGGAAGAGTGTCATGGAGGTTCTGGAAGTACTGACAGGAATGTGAAGCCATGTCGACTCCAGTGACGTGGCCAGCTGCTCTAGGTTCCTCGATTGAGGATTGTAAGGGATCCGTGATCCCACGAACATAGATATTAGTGTCAGATGCCCAGGTCGATAGTGCACAGGAGTCGATTGTCGAGCGATGCAGGAGGCAGTGAGACGAGTGTCGAGTGAGCAGTAGTACTAGAGATGGTTAAGAATGGTGGTCGAGTGAGTTGTAAACGGTAAATTCACCGGAATATGACGAATGAGCGCGTCCCACTGATCGTCGTGGGGTGGACCCTCATCGATACCGATTCGCGAGTGATATGAAACCAAAAGTGACAGGTGCCGAATTACGTGATTAGCGTCAACCGCGTCGGCCAGCAACAACCATGGATTGCAGTGAGGATTCTTGACAATGTTAACCATCATCACAGCGTGTGACGAAGAACATAAAATCAGCAACCAATAAAAGATATAACTGTGATTAGATGTGTGAGGCGAAGGTAGCAACTGCCTCAGGATTTGTGTGTTAGTAGAAATATCAGTTTTATATTGGAACAAATAAGCCCTCGGTCACAAATATTAAGTGAAAATTGACCTGGCTTCGACGCTACTATGAGCGTCGTCTTCAGAATTAGACTAACTGTACTAAAACATATTAGGTATTTAGTACATTAATAAAATTAAAGTTTGTACTGACTCGAAAAGATGCAGTACTTACAAGTCACATATTAAAAAAGATCTAAGCCGGAAAGGCGACGTTATGAACAGTTGTGAGTTGGCGAGCCGCTAAGGGCTGCTCGTACTGTGAACAAGGGTTGCAACGAGACTGAGGTGCCCACTTTAGAAAGTGTGGGCAAGTAAACATGGTGTTGCTACGAGCGCCATCTAGTAGCCGCAGAAACAACTAGGCTACTGTACATTCGAAATTAGGCACATGAAATTGTGATGCAGCTGATTCAGGCATAACGTAAGCATTAATAATAACAGGATGAAGTTACATATTTATCTGCTTTAAATAGACATATTTTGTAACGTAAAAAACGTTAGTTATGACATACAAGAAAACAGCAAAGATGTGACAGGGAAACATTTCGCTAAACTGCATGAGGAAATCTGAATCAAAGATCAAGCAATGAATGGCTTTATACAGTCAAAAAAGTTTTTATTTCGCAGCTGCAGCTGTTCGTTGAGAATGAGGCCATCATGACGAGTGAGATGTTTGAAAATCTCCAATTCCTCTAAAACATCTAACCTACGCCCCTTCTTTTCGGTATGCAGAATATTGTTATCGCCTATGGCTTTAGGCACGTGTCCAGTAATTAAGAGATGATCGGCAAAGGATGAATTTAGGGGACTGGTGCCGTTCTTTCTCAAAATATGTTCTTTATATCTGAGATTTTCAAACATCTCACTCGTCATGATGGTCTCATTCTCAACGAGCAGCTGCAGCTGCAAAATAAAAACTTTTTTGACTGTATAAAGCCATTCTGACACCGTCACTGAACCTTAGCAGCTATGTTAAAAGTTTTACATATAAGTTTGTACATCGCAACCATAATAGACAAACTCTCAATCATTAACTATTCCGTCTCAGAACAGTCGCACTCGGTTGAAATACCCCCGAAACCACAGCAGGAAAACCGATAGCCTTCGTCCATTAAGCACACGGTCATATAATTATAATAATTAACTGTTTGGTGGCTTCGGTAAATTACACAAAAGCCAATAAAGGATGAGACGGGGGTGTTTCAGGATCCATGGCGCGAATAGCTCGATCGAAATGGTTCCACAGATTCTCGCTTGGGTTTAAATCCGGAGAGTTTGGCGGTCAAGGGAGTACGGTTAACTCACCCTGGTGCTCTTCAAACCAAGCAAGTACACTGCGAGTCGTGTGAGAAGTTACATTGATCTGCTGATAGATGCCATCGTGCCAGGGAAAGGCAAACGGCATGTAGCGGTGGACATGGTCCCCGAGGCTAGATGCATATTTGTATTGGTCCATTGTGATATCCAGAATGAAGAGATCAAACAGGGAATGCCACGAAAACGTTCCTCAGGCCATAACGCTCTCTACTGGGTGGAAGGTGTTCACTTTCAGACTTTTGAAGCCGTATACGTCAATGGCCATCTGTCAGATGGAGCATAAAACGTGATTCACCGGTAAAGGCTACCTGGCGCCAATCAGTGTGTAACACTATAGCTCTAATGCTGTACTGATTTATTTTGCTTTTGTCTCATTTAATGTTACATTGCTGTGCTTCTGTAAATATGTTTGTTTGAATCGATAACATAAAAATTGTATACTCCTTTCTTTGTAAGAACTTTGATATCACGATTTGATTGTATGCTGTGTAGCATTTCTCTCGTTTAAATGCTTTGACCCATTTGGAGGGAACAAAGCTTACTGTATATAATTGTAATTTTGTGTGAATAATTTTTTGTAGACATGTTAATATTGCAAATGTTCTGCGTTATTCAATGCGTTTGTTTGCTGTTATGTAAACTGCTGATCCTCACTTAGGAATCTTAGTAATTTGTATGTAAACGGTGTAGTGGTTCCCTCGGGAACGGAACTGTGTAGCGCGCGCAAATTGTGGTTGGCCTAGGTGGAAAAGGTGGAACTGATAGTCAGTCGGAGGCGAGCTACCAGTCGGGAACGAGTCAGCAGTCGGAGACGAGCTAAGAGTCCGTGCACTGCCATTATAAAGGTGCATATTGTGCTGATTCAGAGAGAGGCTTTTCCTGCTTCTTTCTAAGGCCTCGGATGGATGAATAATTAGCTGGAACTATTCTGGAATTTGTATCTATCATCGCCACCAAGAAATGACAGAGTCCAGCAATTCTGCCTGCAAATCCACCTACCAACATGCAGTTGCCACCACGTTGCGCAATCACTGTAACGTAATACTATAATTATGTACAGTGAAGGATCAGCTTAATGGATGTTATTGTGCTCAAATATAAGGTAATTTATATCTGAATTTATGTACCAACCTTGATTTTTCTCCTCATCATAACACCTCTCAGGTTCCTCTCCGTTTGAACTAAAGTAACTACCGAGTGTCCCTACTGAAAGTACATTAAAACCCAGTTTTCTAATTAATGCCTCCTTTGAACATAGTAAAGAGAAAGTTAAAGTTAATGTGGCAAGAGAGTGAGTTAAAGTTAATGATGCTTGCTGAAATAATTTTCCTAGTAAAACTGCTTATTTGTGTGTTGTTGCCAACTTCAAATTAAAATTTCTCAAGACTGAGGCTTATAGAGTTTTGCTTAGTAAATGATCACATTACTGCCTGTTGTTAATCTCAGAAAGTGGGTCAGTGTCTTACATTAATGTTAATTTTATGTCTTACGGTAGTAAAAGTGGAAAACTGCATAGTAGGAAATTACATACTCATGTTTGCTAAGTGTTTGTCTATCTTGTGTATTAGAAGTGCATATTAATAGTAATGTTATAAAGACCATTCACTTTATGTAAGCCTGAAAGTAATAGGGTGTTTCGGTATCTCTTATAATTTTGCAAATGGTTTGTGCTGCTCCAGTTGTCAGCTTCAATCTTCAAACATATGTGTGTCAGAGTTCATTGCACTCGCGTGTGGCTAAGTCTAGGTTGTGTTTGTCCATTATAGTTACTTATACCTACTTTCATAAACGAGAACGTTAATCTTTCTCTTGCCTAATTAGGCTGGCGACCGTTTCCCTTATTCTGTAAACAATATAGATGGGCAAAATTTTGTTTGTTACTATTCCAATATTTACGTAATTTTGACTTTCATTTCCGATAAGCCACCTCCGTTAGGAACAACACGGTCAACATAACAAAATTCCTCTCAGAGGGTAACACTGCTCTGTTGCTTTATACCATAATTGCTATAACAAAATAATTCTGTTTTGCGAACTCCCTCCAGTTTTGAGGTTAAGGTATAGCAGTAGCAGTTAGGAGTGTTATAAGTGGACGTCAAGATGCGATACCAGAGTGCATATCCCAACCTTCGTCACTGATGAACAGCAGTCATCATGGGTGTATGAAGCAGGCGTCTGCTACTGAGGTCCATGTGCATCAACAATCGCTGAATAGCCATTGCAGAGACGCTGTTTGTAGCGCCTTGGTTGGTCAGTTACTCAACAGTTGCACGTCTATTCGCAAGTAAACACCTCCGCAGCCGTCGTTCACCCCTGCCACGTATGGCCCGTGGTGGTGTATCACAGTTGCCTCGAGGCCAGAACGGATAGCGCCATTTTGCCATGCACTGAATACTTTGCCCACGCCGATACGCGGAGTGTTAACGAACTTAGCCGCTTCGGAAATGATTCCACCCCTGGACTGAAAACCAATGATCATACCATTTTCGACGTCAGCTAAATCGATCCGATTCCGCGTTACAATTACGAATGCACTGTTTCCGCTTTTCCCCGACACACTTTTTGCACCCTCCACTGCTCGTGCTCCAACCTCGCGTCTGTGAGTGGTTATTGCACGTGACGTCGAACGTAGGCGGCGGTTACATTATGTGACTCGACCGTGTATAATTGGGGTAACAAACCGAAAAGATCATAACTGCAGTATTACTCTGTCACGAGTTGGCGGGGACTCTGGGTCCCTTGTACTAATTTACTCAGAAAATATATCCAGAAAATTTCTGTCAGTGGAGTTCTGATTCACTTCGTATTAGTTAGGTTCACTTTGACGACTCAGGACTCTCGAACATATTCACATATCAGTTACGCCGGACTAGCCAGCAAGGAAGATTACGTTCAAAGAACCCGTTGACGATGAGCTGATTAGAGATGCAGAACAAGGTCTGATTACAGAAGAATGTGGAAGGAATTCGCCAGTGTTCTTCTCAAATGAACCACACCGGAATTTGCCTTTTTCAAATCTAAATCTGGAAGGCCGAATCGGGAACTGAACCTTGGTCCTCCCCGACTAAGGCGAGTGAAGATCCTGTGATGCACTGACCGTTCCATAGACGCAGCAGATCCTCGACGATGTGGAATGCGAAGGTAAAAAACGAAATCAGAAGTGTGTGGACTCAGATGAGTGAACTTTAAACGCAATTGTCACTAACTGAATGTATTTGCAAGTACACAAATTTTCAGGAGCAGCCTCCTTTCCTTTGTGTCGCAGCACAAGTACACATCTGTAGTTAACAACTCGTTCACTGCCACTGTGGTGATCGATTTTGATTTTAAAAAAGCCCTTAGTAATAAAGGCTGCAAACGCTTTCCTTTCTAGTGATCCTTCATCATTGTGTACCCATTCCGACTTCCTTCACCATATTGACTTCTCAACTGTGCTGGCAAACGCGGGCTGAGATCGCATTTAGTCCCGAAAGGGGAGAGGAGTGGTGCCGTAGAGTTCCTGATCACCAATAGTTGGGTTAGTGTCCTGCACTGAATTCCAAATCTCTCCACAATGTCTCATGAAGAGAGCACCTGTGACACTGATGATGATGTTGCCGTCGCGCAGAAACAATTCGGGCGGCCCCTCGGTGGTATTCGAGAGGAGAAGGCTGTATGCTGGCACCGGGCTTAACCCGCTACCTTCCTTTCTTCATCTATATTTACATCAATACTCCGCAAGCCACCTGACGGCGTGATCCCCCCTTCCCTGTTGCGCCCGCGAATGGCACGTGGTAAGCCTCTATATTAGGACTAATTTATCGAATTTTCTCTTCGCAGTCATTTCGCAGGCAGTAACATGTTGTCCAAGTGGCAGCGCTTCCTTCCTTGCGTGGTACAGCGAGTGGAACCGAACGAAAATGGCGTTCTAGTTTCGCCTGAGAGTGTTTGTACAAATACACTCCTGGAAAATGAAATAAGAACACCGTGAATTCATTGTCCCAGGAAGGGGAAACTTTATTGACACATTCCTGGGGTCAGATACATCACATGATCACACTGACAGAACCACAGGCACATAGACACAGGCAACAGAGCATGCACAATGTCGGCACTAGTACAGTGTATATCCACCTTTCGCAGCAATGCAGGCTGCTATTCTCCCATGGAGACGATCGTAGAGATGCTGGATGTAGTCCTGTGGAACGGCTTGCCATGCCATTTCCACCTGGCGCCTCAGTTGGACCAGCGTTCGTGCTGGACGTGCAGACCACGTGAGACGACGCTTCATCCAGTCCCAAACATGCTCAATGGGGGACAGATCCGGAGATCTTGCTGGCCAGGGTAGTTGACTTACACCTTCTAGAGCACGTTGGGTGGCACGGGATACATGCGGACGTACATTGTCCTGTTGGAACAGCAAGTTCCCTTGCCGGTCTAGGAATGGTAGAACGATGGGTTCGATGACGGTTTAGATGTACCGTGCACTATTCAGTGTCCCCTCGACGATCACCAGTGGTGTTCGGCCAGTGTAGGAGATCGCTCCCCACACCATGATGCCGGGTGTTGGCCCTGTGTGCCTCGGTCGTATGCAGTCCTGATTGTGGCGCTCACCTGCACGGCGCCAAACACGCATACGACCATCATTGGCACCAAGGCAGAAGCGACTCTCATCGCTGAAGACGACACGTCTCCATTCGTCCCTCCATTCACGCCTGTCGCGACACCACTGGAGGCGGGCTGCACGATGTTGGGGCGTGAGCGGAAGACGGCCTAACGGTGTGCGGGACCGTAGCCCAGCTTCATGAAGACGGTTGCGAATGGTCCTCGCCGATACCCCAGGAGCAACAGTGTCCCTAATTTGCTGGGAAGTGGCGGTGCGGTCCCCTACGGCACTGCGTAGGATCCTACGGTCTTGGCGTGCATCCGTGCGTCGCTGCGGTCCGGTCCCAGGTCGACGGGCACGTGCACCTTCCGCCGACCACTGGCGACAACATCGATGTACTGTGGAGACCTCACGCCCCACGTGTTGAGCAATTCGACGGTACGTCCACCCGGCCTCCCGCATGCCCACTATACGCTCTCGCTCAAAGTCCGTCAACTGCACATACGGTTCACGTCCACGCTGTCGCGGCATGCTACCAGTGTTAAAGACTGCGATGGAGCTCCGTATGCCACGGCAAACTGGCTGACACTGACGGCGGCGGTGCACAAATGCTGCGCAGCTAGCGCCATTCGACGGCCAACACCGCGGTTCCTGGTGTGTCCGCTGTGCCGTGCGTGTGATCATTGCTTGTACAGCCCTCTCGCAGTGTCCGGAGCAAGTATGGTGGGTCTGACACACCGGTGTCAATGTGTTCTTTTTTCCATTTCCAGGAGTGTAGATCAGAATTCCGGAGTGGCTTATTAGTTTTCAGCTTCTAAATCTGAGAAACCAACAACGCCGTGTTACACACTAAAAGAAGTGAATATGTAGATTTCTTTTCTTCCGCCTTTTTAACAGAGCATACTTTCCCGCCGGCCGGAGTGGCCGAGCGGTTCTAGGCGCTACAGTCTGGAACCGCGCGACCGCTACGGCCGCAGGTTCGAATCTTGCCTCGGGCATGGGTATGTGTGATGTCCTTAGGTTAGTTGGGTTTAAGTAGTTCTAAGTTCTAGGGGACTGATAACCTCAGAAGTCAAGTACAATAGTGCTCAGAGCCATACTTTCCCAGCCCATGATATATCTTCTTGTAGATACTAAGATTTTCTTCTTAGTAGACGTGGAACATTTTTCATAGTTGGCAGTCTTTCCACGTCTAAATGTAACGCTGTGAAAGCCTAGAGACTTCTAGAACACCCTTTTTCCCGATGTGAACATCTCGTCATTTTCAAGTGAGAAAAAGTTATCAGTGCTCTCCCATCCGTACATGAAGGTAAATAACATTCAATTTGCAGATTATTTTCTGTAAATGAGCTTTTGGTCACTTTCCTTGAACATTTCACCCCATTCACAGCGCAATAAGATGAAGAATTTTGACGAAGGATTCACTGTCTTTCTGACTGGATTTCATACAGATCTGATCCTTCATTCAGATGTAGCTTTAAACGTCAGTGGATTGCAGAGCACTTCCAACGGCAATAGTGATCAACTCTTCGTTCTCAACTGACATCGAGGAACAATAAACATTTGTTATGTAACTTTGTTTTCAAGTGGTGATTAAACCTTTTATGTAACCCTGGTATTTTGAGCTATGTCCATTCCTTTCAACAGGTGATGTAGAGACGTTGGCCAAAAATATGGACGTACCAAAAAAAACAACACTTTAACATGCCTAATACGGTGTAGGAAACCTGTTACCATTCAAAGAAAGTTTCCAGTCGTCTCGGAATGGATAAATACAGATCCTGTATGGATTTTCAAGCAAATCTTTTACTATTCTTCCTGAGAAATTATGGCAAGTTCAAGTAATGATGATGGAGCTGAATAGAGATCGCGCATCCTTCTCTCTAAAGTAGACCACAAAGGCTTAATAAAAGTGAGGCCTGGTGGCTGTGCTGGCAGGAGAGATGTGATCATTCATTCTCATGCTTACAAAAGCTGTCCTGGACCATGAGAACTGTGTGAACATGGGTCCTGTCACCTTGGAACACAGCGTCTCCATTGGAGAACAAACATTGTACCATGGGATGCATCTGATCAGCCAGGATGTTCGCTTAATTCTTGGTAGTAACACTACCTTGCAGAATAACCAAGGAGCCCATGGAGTACCTCGATGTGGTCGCCAAAATCATCATAGAATCCCCACCACGTTACACTCTTTGGTTATAAACTCGGCCAGAAGTTGTAAACTATGTGAACCGAGACACAAAAAACCAAACGAATTTCTTCCACTGCACTATAATGAGGTTTTACGACTATGGCACCACATTTTCCTGTTATTGGCATTTGCATCACTGATGAGTGGTTTTGGAATCTCAGATCGCCCTGCTATTACCTACTTATGGAATTCCCTTCGTGTTGTTTTGCTGCGACATTCAGTTCTGCGGGTCTTTTGCAGCTGTCGTCCTCTAATTTTTGCAACAATTCTCTTCAATGATCGACCATCACGCTCACCTTCGTCCACGTTGTGACTTAGCGGATGTAGTTTTTCGACTTTTCCTGTATGTGGTATTTATCTTCGATACAGTGCCTCTTGAAACCCAAACACTTCGGCTCTCTTGCTTACGCAAGCAACGAGCTTACCAGCACAAACAGTTCGCCCACATCCGAACTCCCTTAGATCCGACATAATGCATTCACAACTATGAGGGTTATTCGGAAAGTAAGGAACGATCGGTCGCGAAATGGAAAATACAGTGAAAATCTGATGAAGCTTTACACAGATGCGCTGGGCACTGTGTCTAGTACGCCCGTCGATCGCATCATGTCGCTCTTTTCAGTTCTGAGCTCATAGTGAGAACGTAAATGTGGCTAGAAATTAACCTCTCCCACCAAGTATGAAGGCCTAGCGAAAGATTTCGCCTGAAGCTATGCAATCCACATAACGTAACAGTCATGCGGCTCGTTCTACACGACAATCCTCGGCCGCACTCTGCAAGAAACGGTTGAGCATTCGATAGTCAGTTGTGAGCAACGTTCAGTGGTGAACGTCCGACTGTAGTGTATCAGTTTCCTGTCAAAAATCCCAATGTAGGAACAATTCTACATCATATAATCAAGATATTCTCCACAATGTCTTGAAGTTTCCTCTACCTGCCGTGACTTGATTGAAATGAAAAACGCGAAGAATTCTTTTTCGAAAAAATCATCAGGGGTGACAGGAGTTGGTTTTATGAATATGAACCTACTAAAAAAGTCACAAAGTACAGAAACTCACCTAAAGGGTCACCGCTTTGATGACGTAGCAGACATTTAAGCTGATATGAGAGTTGAGGAACATCCCAAACAAGGACTCTCCTGACAGTTTCACGTGATTGTATGAACGTTCTGTGCGCTATAATCAGGTGGTAAAAAAGGGGGAGGGGACTACGTAGAACGCAAGAAGCATTAAAACTACTGTCTCAAGTTTTCTGTATTTTTTTTTTTTTACTAAACCAGTCTCGTTACTTAATGAGTACAACAATTTAGAAACGCGACGTGTCTGACTAATCGGCGATTATTCTGACATTCACCCGCAATTGCCTTTGAAAGCTCGGTCAATACTTTGGACTTTAACCCACGAGTATGTAAGATACTATGATCTTGATTTTAATGCCCCGAAACATTCATCTTAACATAAATGAGCCTTGAGCAGCCGCTGGTGAAGTATCAGTGCAGCAGCAGTGCAGTAGCGAGTCGCATATTTAGCTTTCGTATTTGTTTTGTAGTTTGATTCTTAATTTCTTTCCGAGTGTTTGTGCGGTTGCATATTTAATTACATAAAATCCTTGCGTATTTTCGTATTTGAGGGAGTAATATTGCTTATTGATAGCCGCAGAGTATAAATTCGCGGAGTCGTTAGATATTTAGCAGTAGGATGGATAGGGTGTGTGCGCGCTGTGTGCGGGCGCAGGAGGAACTGGCCGTGGTTCGCGAGCAGCTGAGCGTGCTGTTGGCCACGGTCAGCCGCCTTCAGGCTGCTGCCTCGAGTGCAGCGACGGTGGAGGGTCTGGCGCGTCGCTTGAGACACCCCAGGTGTCGCTTGCTGCGTCCGCTGACTCAGCCGCCGAGGCACCTTCTAGTGTACCCGGCGCGTTGGGGCCGCCCTCACCTCAGGGTGAGTGGCGGTCTGCAACGCGTTCGCGTCGCTCGAGACGCAGGACCAATGTGGAGGCTGGCCGGCTGGCCTCGCCCGTTCATCCTGTCAGTGGGCAGGTGGCCGCTCCTTCAGCAGGGCCCGAGCCGGCACACTGGGGCAATAGCTTGATGGTTATTGGGAGCTCCAACGTTAGGCGGGTGATGGAGCCCCTTAGGGAAATAGCGTACAGGGCTGGAAAGAAATCCAACGTGCACTCGGTTTGTCTGCCGAGGGGCCTCATCCAAGATGAGGAGGCGGCCTTGCCTGCGGCTATCGAGCGTACGGAGCGCAGTCGTCTGCAAGTAGCTGCTCACGTCGGCACCAATGATGCCTGTCGCTTGGGTTATGAGGCGACCCCCAGTTCGTACAGGCGGCTGGCGGATTTGGTGAAGACCACTGGCCTCGCACGCAGGGTGCAAGCAGAGCTCTCTATTTGCAGCATCGTTCCCAGGGTGCATCGGGGTCCTTTGGTTTGGAGCCTAGTGGAAGGTCTCAACCAGAGGCTGCGTCGACTCTGTGACGATCTTGGCTGCAGATTTCTAGACTTGCGGTCATAGGCGCTTCAGTCTGGAACCACGCGACCGCTACGGTCGCAGGTTCGAATCCTGCCTCGGGCATGGATGCGTGTGATGTCCTTAGGTTAGTTAGGTTTAAGTAGTTCTAAGTTCTAGGGGACTGGTGTTCTCGGAAGTTAAGTCCCATAGTGCTCAGAGCCATTTTTTCTAGACTTGAGCTATTGAGTGGGGAACTGTAGGACGCCCCTAGATAGGTCAGGGGTGCACTACACAAAGGAAGCGGGTACGCGGGTAGCAGAGTACTTGTGGCGTGCACATGGGGGTTTTTTAGGTCAGGCAGTAGTGCGAGGTATCCTGATGAACTCTCACCGGTCGACGTGCAGGCAGGGAAATCAGGACGCGCTCAGTATAAAGACACTTCAGCTATCAAGATATTAGCAGTAAATTTTCAGAGTGTTCGGAATAAAGTTCCTGAATTTACTGCCTTACAGGAAGCGTGTGGCGCGCAATTTATTCTCGGGACTGAGACCTGGCTGAACCCTGAGATAGGAAGTTCTGAAATATTTAGTGAGGGTTGGAACGTGTATCGGAAAGACAGATTAGACACCGTAGGAGGTGGTGTCTTCATTGCAGTTGACAAAAATATTGTGTCTACTGAAGTCGAAGTAGTGTGATTGTGAAGTTATCTGAACACGTTTGACAGGGCTAGGGGAAATAAAGTTAATTGTGGGGTGTTATTACCGGCCACCAGGTTCCACCGTGACAGTTCTAGAATCATTCAAAGAGAGTCTACATTCTGTATCACCAAAGTACCCGGATCATGCTATATTAGTCGGAGGCGACTTCAACCTACCTAGTATAGACTGGGATGTCTATGGATTCATTACAGGTTGTACAGACAAGCTGTCGTGTGAATTACTTTTGAACACATTATCCGAAAACTGTCTTGAGCAGCTAAATCGACAGCCAACGCGTAATGGAAATATTTTAGATCTGGTAGCCACGAACAGATCAGACCTCATTGACGGTGTCAGTGTTGAGACAGGGATTAGTGATCATGATGTTGTCATTACGACTATGGTTACGAAAGTTAAAAAGTCGGTGAAGAAGGCTAGGAGAGTATTCTTACTAGAAAGAGCAGATAAGCAGCTGTTAGCATCCCACTTAGTAAATGAATCGACTTCATTTACTTCCGGTACGATGGACGTGGAAGAATTATGAGCAAATTTTAAACACATTGTAAATCACGTATTGGACAAGTATGTGCCGAAAAAGTGGGTTACGGACGGAAAATACCCATCGTGGTTTAACAGCGCAATTCGGAGAATGCTCAGGAAGCAAAGGCAGTTGCACTCGCGGTACAAGAAAGATCGGGCGAATGAGGACAGGCAAAAGTTAGTAGAGATTCGTGCTGCTGTAAAAAGAGCGATGCGTGAAGCATTCAACCACTACCACCGCCATACCTTAGCAAAAGATCTTGCTGAAAACCCAAGGATATTCTGGTCTTACGTAAAATCGGTAAGCGGGTCGAAGGCTTCCATCCAGTCACTCACTGATCAGTCTGGCCTGGCAACGGAAGACAGCAAAACGAAAGCTGAAATTTTAAATTTAGCGTTTGAGAAATCTTTCACGCAGGAGGATCGTACAAACATACCGCCGTTTGAGTCTCGTACAGATTCCCGTATGGAGGACATAGTGATAGACATCACTGGCGTTGTGAAGCAGCTGAATGGGTTGAAAATAAATAAATCGCCAGGTCCTAATGGGATTCCAATTCAGTTTTACAGAGAGTACTCTACTGCATTGGCTCCTTACTTAGCTGGCATTTATCGCGAATCTCTTGCCCAACGTAAAGTCCCGAGCGACTGGAAAGCGCAGGTGACGCCTGTATATAAGAAGGGTAGAAGGACGGATCCTCAAAATCACAGACCAATATCCTAAACATCGGTTTGTTGCAGGATTCTCGAACATATTCTCAGTTCGACAGAGAAGATGCTGTCCATGCATCAGCACGGCTTTAGAAAGCATCGCTCCTGCGAAACTCAACTCGCCCTTTTTTCACATATCATCTTGCGAACCATGGATGAAGGGTATCAGACTGATGCCATATTCCTTGACTTCCGGAAAGCGTTTGACTCGGTGCCCCACTGCAGACTCCTAACTAAGGTACGAGCATATGGGATCGGTTCCCAAGTATGTGAGTGACTCGAAGACTTCTTAAGTAATAGAACCAGTACGTTGTCCTCGATGGTGAGTGTTCATCGGAGGTGAGGTTATCATCTGGAGTGCCCCAGGGAAGTGTGGTAGGTCCGCTGTTGTTTTCTACCTACATAAATGATCTTTTGGGTAGGGTGGATAGCAATGTGCCGCTGTTTGCTGATGATGCTGTGGTTTACGGGAAGGTGTCGTCGTTGAGTGACTGCAGGAGGATACAAGATGACTTGGACAGGATTTGTGATTGGTGTAAAGAATGGCAGCTAACTCTAAATATAGATAAATGAAAATTAATGCAGATGCACAGGAAAAAGAATCACGTAATGTTTGAATACTCCATTAGTAATGTAGCGCTTGACACAGTCGCGTCGATTAAATATCTGGGCGTAACACTGCAGAGCGATATAAAGTGGGACAAGCATGTAATGGCAGCTGTGGGGAAGGCGGATAGTCGTCTTCGGTTCATTGGTACAATTTTGGGAAGATGTGGTTCATCTGTAAAGGAGACCGCTTATAAAACACTAATACCATCTATTCTTGAGCACTGCTCGAGCGTTTGGGATCCCTATCAGGTCGGATTGAGGGAGGGCATAGAAGCAATTCAGAGGTGGGCTGCTAGATTTGTTACTGGTATGTTTGACCATCACGGGAGTGTTACGGAAATGCTTCAGGAATTTGGGTGGGAGTCTTTAGAGGAAAGGAGGCGTTCTTTTCGTGAATCGCTACTGAAGAAATTTAGAGAACCAGCATTTGAGACTGACTGCAGTACAATTTTACTGCCGCTAACTTACATTTCGCGGAAAGACCACAAAGATAAGATAAGAGAGATTAGGGCTCGTACAGAGGCAGTTTTCTCTCGTCCTGTTTGGGAGTGGAACAGGGAGAGATGCTAGTTGTGGTACGAGGTACCCTCCGCCACGCACCATATGGTGTATTGCGGAGTATGTATGTAGATGTAGACGTAAATGAAATCTCTCGCATAAGTGAACAAAAACGCTATCTGACTGACCTTATTTTTATATGCTGTAGTGACCAGGAAATTTCCCATAGCACAACGGAAGAATTAAGGGGAACCAAGCTAATACAAGACCACAGCCTTTACAACAGATTCTACGTAGCTGCTTCCTATCTGAATTAATGAATCACCCATTACAGGCGCGATTCGTGCAATGCAAATGGACTTGCACGCTGCAACTTACAGCACCTAATAAATTGAAATGAGTTTGTTTGATAGCAAATTAACGAAGTATATGACGCTGTATGCACCTCGAAACTCCACTGCAGCGTGCACTTGCCTTGTTAGCTGAAATTTTCATTTAAATAACGAAGTACATTACTCCTGAAGGCACTTTATTACCTCTCGTCTTTAAATATAATGAAACCGAACGTAGTTGTTTCGTGAACGGAGTCATTAAGTGAACACACGAGAGGATTTGAATAAAGGTCAGAGGAGAGAAAAGTGACTACCTATGAATCCTAAATTATATGAATACTGAATGTTTATCTATACGTTCAGTACAAAACGAATACAAGTCTCATGTCTTACATGCACATCCCCTTCAAAGGGCCAGGTGACTTTACAAGACAACAGCAATTAATTCCACATTCATAGACTGTCTTAAGGGAAAGGTCATTTTAATGATAATTGATGTGACAGGAAGTTCGTCATTATAGGAGTATGTGCTAATAAATTCAGACTAAATGAAACACATGTGTCACAGTAAATGGTTCCCAAACAGTCGAATCGATACACGGCCTACCGCCCTCTGGAGGCAACGCATGTAAACGACCATAAAGGTGCCGAACGGCACAATGCGATAGACCGTCCCAAGCATCTCGCACCTTTTGTTGCAATTCGACAATGGTTCTTGCAGGCTCTCAGAACGAGTAAGTTACAGCTTCATCATCTTTCGCAAGAGTTCAGTTGGCAAGAGATCTGGTGATCTTGTTGGCCACCGCGAATGTGAAAGTGCATTGTCATATTGGAAAAAAAACTCGTCACTTTTCTATCGAAGAAATGGCTATAACACAGGGATAACAACCTATGCAATGTGGTGAGAACTGATTACTTTTCCCTGCAGAAATGCTAAATGTAATGGCATGTTGTAACTGATGGCTATCCACACCACGAAGCCTGGGGAGGAACTTGTGGGCCGTGGGTGAACACACTCCGGTACAGGCCCCTCATCATGTCTACGCTGTACATGTACACGTTCATCAGTCGCTTAAAGACAGAACCTACTGTCATTAGTGAAGATAACAGAGCGCCTTTCCAGTCTGAAATCGACTCTTTCACGACACGAGAATGGTACTGCTTGGCGGTAATGTGGTGTCGATGGCACCTCGTCCAGAGGCACACGTGATCATAGTCTTGCTGCAAGGACGGTTGTCGATGGTCCTTGGTGACACATTGTATGTAATATATGCCCACGTATTTTTCCAGGTTGATTTTCAGTCGATCACCCTTGTTATCATAATGGGTCAGTCTTGATATCCGTCTGTACTATGTGGACGTCCAGAATCTGATCCACAAGTGTGGGAATGTTCCACGGACCACTGTTGAAGCAGTGACACACAACCAGTTCACTGTCCAAAATGTGCAGCAGTCCGTCGATATGACCATTTAGCTTGCAGGAGGCCAAAAATGCGACCCTTTTCGAATGGTTGAAGAACAGCTGGAGTGCGTGTTCGTCAACGGGGTATAGTTATACCCTAAAGCGATAGTTGCCAAACTGTTCGTCTCTAAATTCAGCACAGTTACTGAATGCCTGCAGAGCCAAAATAGAGGGCATACAGGCATGTCTTCTGAGCTCCCTCTGATCCCCGATGACCGTGATAGATGAATCACTAGCCCTACAACCCCTCAATGTACACATGTTATACCCTGGTGCCACTGGACACAGTTCTTGAGTGGGTTCCATTTATTTCCAACGGTCTATGAAACTTTGATTCCCACGAATTCTAACGAAAATTTGAACTCGTCGCCCACATGAAATAACACCGCATAGCATCACGCATAAATAAATCTGATGTTTCCCGTGACGTGGAACTATGAAAAGGCGGCACAAGCAGACAACCATCTCACCATAACCAGAACGATGTCGTATCAGTATTCCCGATTCGTTTACCGTAAGGCAAACTTCAATGCTAAACATTTTGGCACATCGATACAGCGCCAGCAGAAAAACAGAGTGTTTCCTTTTGTCCAGAAGCCATGTGGACCTTGCTGCCTCCGCGCCAAGCAATACGGGTGGCTGGCTAACCTGAAAGTTAATAAGACTTGCTTAACAAATGCTTTTGCAGCTTGTAACTAGATACACAGCAGATGACTTTCACCTTCTCTGACACCAGTAAACTACCAATTCTTTAAAGACATGAATTCAGATGTATAAAACAGCTTCAGACGTCTGATTACTATACAAATGTATTAATGTGTTAATTAAAAATGGTTCAAATGGCTCTGAGCACTATGGGACTTAACTGCTGAGGTCATCAGTCCCCTAGAACTTAGAACTACTTAAACCTAACTAACCTAAGGACATCACACACACCCATGCCCGAGGCAGGATTCGAACCTGCGATCGTAGCGGTCGCGCGGTTCCAGACTATAGCGCCTAGAACCGCTCGGCCACCCCGGACGGTTGTGTTAATTATTTGACATCAAGCATGTAAACAAGAAAAAAATTTGAAAATTTTTTAAAATGTTGCAAAAGTTTATTGGAAGTCGCTGTTTATGAAAAAGTGGGTGCTCCATTTTAAGCATATGCAAGTTGTCAACGCATCTCAATATTTATAACTCCTGAATTATATGTCGTACAATGATACAATTTTGTAGGTACATTCAGTGATATACGTACATACTGTGTGCAGAGTTTTTTTTCGAATAGGGTAAAGGAGTAAAAAATTAAAACGTCTTGCCTGATGAAGTTTTATTGTTCGCCTTTTTAGTAAGGGTTCTGTTTACATGCATCTAAATGTCTGTGACGTCCTATCCCTGAACTGTGTTTTTACAGTGGTATAATTTTGTATATACATTCAGTGGTATATGTGATACTGTCTGCAAACGGTGTTGCAAATAGAGTTGGTAGTAAAGAAGTAATAAACTAAAACATTATGGTTGATGCGGGAGTTTTACTACATGAACAGCGAAAATACAGTAAGCGATAAACGTTATTCCTTTCATTAGTTTTTGGGGGTATCCACAAGAAAAAGTTTCGTAAATGTTTCAAATTGTGGGCACAGTTTGTTGGAAGTTGCTAAGGACTCACATTTAAAAACACTGGATGAATAAAGTTCGGAAATTTGGGCGCTGTCAGTTGCATTGCCTCAAGACAAAAAAAGCAGTTTCAAAGTGTAATACCTGCCTTATTGTGTTAAGTCATTAGCATAAGATTACATCTCTTAATGAGTGATTATGACACAAGTTTAATTTTTTAAATTCAGTCAATAATTACGCAAAATATTGGAAATCTAACTTTTTCTGTTCTGGAAGCTGTTTGATTGTCTACCTGCAATTGGTATCGGCTTACGAGTCTCAGGATAGTCGCTTGGTAATCATATTATTATTTGGTATTATGCGGTCCAGTCACATTAATGGGGCCACAATCTATGTTCGACGTCAACGTGCAGTAACAACTCATAGACGGAAAGTGGCAACTCTGCAGTGGTGGGTATATGAAGTTTGTCGGGGGAGCGCAGGAAGCGGTGCAGTCGATGTCGTAATACGGAAACGGAGAGAATTATTAAACGTCTAAAAGGGCATGATCATTGGTTTTCAATCGAAGGGTGGAAGCATTTCTGAAACGGCTAAGTCAATTGTTCGCGTACCGCCGTGGATAAAGCATACCGTGCGTGACAGAACGATGCTGTCCAAAAAACCGGCGCCAAGGCAACCGTGGTGCGCCACTGACGATAGATGACACTTGATAAAAAACAAAAACACCTACAGCCGTCCTTATGATTTTATTTTATTTTGTCGCTACCAGTTTCAACGCTTCATTGCGTCATCTTCAGGCTCTTTTTGATGCGGTACAGGTTGATATGATCCCCATGCATAACCCATCAGCAGCCAGGATTACTGGATACGCAGATAATGTGTCAGCACTCCAACCATCAACTGGTTGGCAGTTGATGGTTGGTTGGTTGATGGTTGGAGTGCTGACACGTTATCTGCTTATCAACCTGTACCGCATCAAAAAGAGCCTGAAGATGGCGCAATGAAGCGTTCAAACTGGTAGCGACAAAATAAAATAAAATCATAAGGACGGCTGTAGGTGTTTTTATTTTTTGTCACGATAGCAAGCGGCCGTCGTCCCAGAGAACTCCTGCTAAAAGGATAGACATACAGACGATAGGTGACACGGCGGTTTTGGAAATTTGTACAGACCGATAAACACACAACTGCTGAGCAACTGACCACTCAGTGCCTCCTCAACGACCGTTCAACGAACGTTGCTGCGTATGAGTCTCTGCAGCAAGCACCTGGCTCCTGCGCCCACGCTGACTGCTGTTAATCAGCACGGAGGCTGGAATGTGTACACCAACACAGCAACTGGACTTTCACCGGGTGGCGACAGGGGGCCTTTTCAGATGAATCACGTTTTATGAACCACCAGACTGATGGCCGTTGGCGTGTATCGCGTCAAAAGTCTGAAAGCAAACACCCTCCAACAATCATCGGAAGGGTGATAACTGGGGAGGAAGCGTTTTGTACTTGTGAATGTTTTAGTGGCATTTCCTGAGTGATCTCGTCGTTATGGAAGGCAAAATAGCTCAACTTAGATATGTGTCTATCCTTGGGGACCCCTACAACAGCGCGATGGCGTCTAACAGCAGGACAATGCAACGTATCACACAGCTCTCAGTGTATGTGCTTGGTTCGAGGAGCACCACGATGAGTTTACCGTATTCACTTTCCATCAGTCTCCCAGAATTTAAGTCCAGTCGAGAATCTGTGGTACTACCTCAATCGGGCTGGTAATGCCGTGGATCCTCAACCGAGAAACCTAGCGCATCTGGCCGCTGGAGTTGACGTGGCTCCACATCCCTGTCGGCACTTTCCAGAACCTCATTGGCTCTCTTCTTGCACATCTGACAGATGGTCAGGTTAATGTGACTGGAGAGTTAATGCAAATGTCGGGTGACTAGGGCCTCCGGTAGGGTGGACCGTTCGCCGGGTGTAAGTCTTTCGATTTGACGCCACTTTGACGACTTGCGTGTGGATGGGAATGAAATGATGATGATGATTATTATTATTATTATTATTATTATTATTATTATGACAACACAACACCCAGTCCCTGAGCGGAGGAAATCTCCGACCCAGCCGGGAATCGAACCGGGGCCCTTAGTATTGACATTGTCGCACTGACCACTCAGCTACTGGGGGCAGATGGAGAGTTTATAATCAGTGCATAATTCACATACTTCTGCAGGTTTCTGTCTTTCATTCCGTATTCTTCTGGAGTTCATCTCAGTCTTTATACCCGCAATTTAGAGACCAGCAGTCGCCTGTACCATGCACGCACTGAGGAGGAGACGGCGCAGAGATCAAGGCCGCAAGCGGTGTGTGTGTGTGTGTGTGTGTGTGTGTGTGTGTGTGTGTGTCGAGCTGCCTCTAGCGTTACGCAGGCGACGGCCTACAGCTTTGCGTGCGGACCCACGTCCGCAAGCCGCAGGCGCCAGCTAGGGTTTCATCAGTTGCTCGGCGGGTTCAGTGGACGTTACACAGCGAACCTTGCAACGTGACTGTCGTTACACCCGTTCTCCTCTGCTGCAACAGCCACGCCAGATGTGCCTCGCGAAATTCACGAGAACAGAAAACGCGAATGTTGCCTGTTAGAGGAAAGGTGCCTAATATGAGACACACTTTTGTAAATCCATTTGAAAGACCTAAAAGTGCAATCGTATTTTTTATGATGGTAATAAGATCTTACATTATTTAATTTTATCATACAATTATCGTATTTGCAATAATAAACAATCGTTCAGAGTAGTTATTAAATCTTCACAAAGAAGGCATTTCATAGAAATGAGATAAGGTTTCCTAATATGAGACAGTAATAATATTTTGCTTTAATTATTTGATTACATAATAATGACATATGAATACACAATTTTTATATGTTCATTCATTTCTGTTATTCTTCACTCATTTCACACTACTTAATTTTATATTTACGACATCCGGGGCAAACAAAATTTTCTTCTGTGACACCGCAATCTTCGTGAGCCCAGCGATAACATTTCATGCGCTGTGCCCATTTCCCCCCGTGCTCGTCTTCAGAAAAGCGCCCAGTACAGAACAGACACTCTGCGTCATCGTCATCACTGCTGTCTTAATCCCCACTGCCATCAAGATGGACATCGGATGCCGAGTCACTAGATGATTCTTCTGCTTTAGGTCTACGATTTGAAGATTTTCACTCTGCTCCCCAAATAACTGTCGGACTGTTTTCTTAGCTTCAGCCTCTGATTTCTTCTGTTTAGATTCTTGCAATTGCTTTACATAAGGAGTTGAAGTTAGTAACGCAGCAGAGCACGAACGCGATGTTTCACCTATTTGACTATCTCCAGGAGATTTTGCGATGTGTGGGAGAGGTCTGATGTCTGCCGGGCTGACAGCTTGACCATCACCATCAGTAGTTTCATTTTCGTTTTTGGCATCTCTTTCTTGAAGAGCGTCAGCATGGCAATGAACTGAAAATTCATGTTCCCTAAAAACGCTTCTGTTTCATGGGATGAAACCTGTTTTTCTGAAGGCATTCACAGATGCTTCCATTGTTGCTGCTCGGTTGTGAGCTGCCCCAAATAACTTGGCTATTAATAATGGGGTGATAACACGACCTGAGTTACTTGCCAACCACGTTTCTATTTCTTGGGCATAGTAGGTTTTCAAAGGCCCTATAAATCCGACGTAAAGTGGCTGCATTGAGTGAGGTGGCAAACATACAATATGAACATTATTTTCACGTGCTTTATCTAACACATCGAGATTCTTTGTGTGGGAATAATGCCCATCAAGAATCAAAATGACATGGTCATTTGAAGATGGCTTTACATGACTCACAAAATGATCAAACCACTGAGTAAAAATGTAAGTTTGTATCCAGCCACTTGTATTACAAGGTGATATTGATCCTGCAGGTGCACCGTCCATCAAGTTCCAGAAAACGTTCCAATTTCTGATCATAAGATTAGTCAAAGTAATCCCTGTTTATTATAATTTAATCGAATTAAAATAAACGCAGTTGCCAAAATTTTACTACAATAAATTATGAAATATTGTTATCTCATGATAGTATTGCGTAAATTACATATAAAAAATCGTGAGAGAACGAGTTCCCCCCCATATGCGATGGGTATCGTTATATGCGACACTGTCGCGTATTTGGATCCCCATACTATCGCATATTAGGAATTTCGCCATCTTACAGAAAGAATCACGCACTTGCTAACAACGTTCGTTGGAAAGTGAACCTAATTGTCAATAATTATAGGTAATACCGTTACAAATAACAATAAAAGAGTGCAGTAATATCTACTCACCTTTAAGCTGAAATATTGTCTCAACACCGATGTCGCAAAAACTCCACACACAAGAAATTTTGTATCAACCTCTACGTACTGTGTCCGGCTCAACTATGGCGTTCTGCTCGCTGTGTCGTCGTCTGGCACGCGTTTAAGAAACTCTCCACAAGAGTGCAACCCGTAACATGAGCACAGTTGGGGTGTCTCATATTAGGGAACTATCGCATAATAGGCACCTTTCCTCTGCTCCTTTTCTTAATTCTTTTAATAGCAATTGACTGCTCTCAATACTGAACAAGAGGCATGTGTGGATGGTGTTAAATTGTAACCCCAATTTTTTCCTCTGACGACATCTGAAAGAAATACGGATGGCCTGAATTACCTCGCCATGTTTGGAAGAGGTAAATATTGTGCGATACTTTCAATCTAGAAGACATTCAGCTAATCAGCTGAAATTATCATCAAATACACTGCTGGAATTTAAAATAAAAACGCCAAGAAGAAGAATAAATAAGAAATTTTACTTAATGTGCAAGTACAATATAGCGAGAAGAATACATGAATAAATATGTAGGTGATCTTGGGGTACACAAGCTGTAAAACTCAACACACAGCTACCATAAACACCTCTAACACGGATTAGCATTTACTCAAACTGAACTTGGACGAAAGTTACCGGCACTACACCAGAGTTCATATGTCCTATTGGCTGGGAAGTGCTAGTCTGCCAGTAGGTCGGTAACCCATGACCAGACGTTCACAGTGGGTGACAGATATGGAGCAGCTGTTGGGGACGGGAACAATAGAAAATCCTCTGTACCGACGTAAGTCGGGACTGCAAGGCCAATATGAGCAGTTGTCTTGTTGAAAAAGATCAACACATAGGACACGACCACCTGCCTTAACACATCACGAATCCTATGAACGTGTCTTGATTTTTCTTTAGTCTTCCTTTCATTATCAGCCGCGACGTCAGAATTGCCTCCTGGTCCCTTTACTTTTTCTAAAGCCAAGGTGATCGTCATCTAGTACATACTCAATTTCCTCTTTCATTCTTCTGTTTATTATTCCTGTCAGCAACTTGAAAGCATCAGCTGTTAAGCTGACTGTGCGATAATTCTCGCATTTGTCAGCTCTTGCAGTCTTCGGAATTGTGTGAATGATATTTTTCCGCAAGTCAGACGGTGTGTCGCCAGAATGATACATTCTACACATCGACTTGAATACTCGTTTTGTTGCCCCAATCATTTTAGAAATTGTGATGGAACGTTATCTATCCCTTCCGCCTTATTTGATCTTAAGTCCTCCAAATATCACTTAAATGCTGATTCTAATACTGGATCCCCTATCTCTTTTAAACTGACCCCTGTTTCTTCTTCTCACATCAGACAAATCTTCTTCCTCATAGAGGCCTTCAGTGTACTCTTTCCACCTCTCCACTCTCTCTTCTGCATTTATCAGTGGAATTCCCTTTACAGTCCTAATGTTACCAATCTTGCTTTTTTTAAATGTCGCTGAAGGTCGTTTTGACTTTCCTGTATGCTGAATCAGTCCTTCCGACAATCATTTCTTTTTCTATTTCTTCACATTTTTCATGCAGCCATTTTGTCTTAGCTTCCCTGTACTTCCTGTTTACTTCATTCCTCAGCGGCTTGTATTTCTGTATTCCTGAATTTCCCTAATTTTTTTGTACTTCCTTCTTTCATCGATCAACTGAAGTATTTCTTATGTTACTCACGGTTCCTTCGCAGTTACCTTCTTTATACCTGCTTTTTTTTCAACTTCTGTGATTGGCCTTTTTAGAGATGTCCACTCCTCTTCAACCGCACTGCCTACTGATCTATCCCTCATTGCTGTATCTACAGCATTACAGAACTTCACGCGTGTCTCGTCATCCCTTAGTACTTCCCTTTGCCACTTTTTTGCGTATTGATGCGTATTGATTCTTCCTGAACAATTGCTTCAACGTCAGCCTGCTCTTCATCACTACTAAGTTGTGATCTGAGTCTATATCTGCTCCTTGGTACGCCTTACAATCCAGTATCTGATTTCCGAATCTGTCTGACCATGATGTAATCTAACAAATCTTCCCGTATCACCCGGCCTTTTCCAAGTATACTTCCTCCTCTTGTGATTCTTGGACAGAGTATTCGCTATTACTAGCTGAAATTTATTACAGAACTGTCATTCTCCTTTCTCATTCTTTGTCCCAAGCCAATGTTCTTTTGTAACCATTTCTTATACTCCTTCCCCTACAACTGCATTCCAGTCCCCCACGACTATTAGATTTTCACTTCCCTTTACGTACTTCATTACCCTTTCAGTATCCTCATATACTCTCTCTATATCTTCATCTTCAGCTTGCGACGTCAGCATGTATATCTGAATTATCGTTGTCGGTGTTGGTTTGCTATCGATTCTGACAAGTACAATCTTGTCACTGAACTGTTCACAGTAACATACTCTCTGCCCTACCTCCCTATTCATAACGAATCCTACTCCTGTTATACCACTTTCTGCTGCTGTCGTTAATGTCACCCTATACTCATCTGACCAGAAATCCTTGCCTTCTTTCCATTTTACTTCACTTACCCTTATTATATCTAGATTGAGCTATTCAATTTCCCTTTTCAGATTTTCTAGCATCCCTACCACGGTCAAGCTTCTGACAATCCACACCCCGACTCGTAGAACGTAATCCTTTCGTTGGTCATCCAGTATTTTTCTCATGGTAACCTCCCCCTTGGCAGTCCCCTCCCGGGGGACTATTCCGGAATCTTTTGCCCATGGAGATATCATCATAATAATTTTCCAATTACAGGCCACATGTCCTGTGGATACGTTATTTGTTTTTAATAAAATGGTTTCCAGAGCCTTCTGCACCCTCACGCCGTTGATCATTGCTGATTTTTCCGCCTTTGGGGACAGTTTTCCACCACAAGGACAGGAGAGTCCCTGAACCTCCGTCCATTCCTCTGTCCTCTTTGACAAGGACGTTGGCAGAATGAGGGTGACTTCTTATGCCCGAAGTCCTCGGCTGCCAATGTTGATATTAATCAAAACTTGGTGTCAGGTCTAGAACCTGTTACCGAAGACAATTTGATTACTAATCAAGGACGCTACCCCCCAGATCACGTGGTATTCATACTGGACCTTAAATATCGTTCCCACGGTCAGGCCGATTGCTGACGAAGTCCAATCGTCCAATCATGCGATGTTAGAGTAGGACTTGCGTAAAATGAACCAGTTTCGAAGCAACATGGTGACTGAGGTAGATGACCCACTGAAGAATGTCGAGATGGAGGAGTAGATGGTTGTGGATCTCAGTGCAAAAGCTCTGCAACGTGCCCCGATATTTCGTGGGCGTCGTATGGGATGTACGAGAGGTGAAGACAATCCCCAGTTACTCGATGATCTGCACCTTTGGGAACGGTGCTAGTTTGGCATTGGGAAAGTCCCATGCTATTGGCACCACTGCAGATTTATTCACATTGGTCGAGCTGTCTGCCACATCGTCATATGTCACGATTGCTCCAATGGTCCTGCGTTTTCCGCTCCTGAGCGAACCATGAGGAGCGGATCGTCGGTGTATGTTTGACAGCGGAAAGTGTGATGTTGTAGCTTGACTCCCGTCAAATTTACAATCAGGGATTCGAGCACTAAAGTGTATAGCAGGGTCGACAGCAGACGGCATTGTTGGATAGATTGCCATGTGGGAAGTGGACTCTTTGAGCGACTGTTGACTTGTACTTCAGAGCTAGGACTGAATTATACCCCATGTATAACGTTCAGAAATGGGGATGGAAAGCACATCTGAGCCATCAAAAAGAATAGGGAAACATGATACACTTTCTTGTATGCGCTACTGAAGTCGACTGCGATCACAGCTGTCCAAAGCCAGCACTTCACGATCAGTTCTATCACATCACAACATTCGTTGGTTGCCTTCTGCATAGTCACCTGACCACCTGTGGTTGTCAGTTTGGGGGAGAGGATTCCAGGAGGGGAACGAAGGGGCGCCGCCAAAGTGCATGCAAAGATTTTGTAGTGTGCATTAAGGAGAGTTAATGAAATTATTCAGATAGTGAAGGGAGACGAAAATTTAATAGTCATGGGTGACTGGAATTCGATAGTAGGAAAAGGAAGAGAAGGAAACGTAGTAGGTGAATATGGGGGTAAGGAATGAAAGAGGAAGCCGCCTGGTAGAATTTGGCACAGAGCATAGCTAACAATTGTTTCAAGAATCATGAAAGAAGGTTGTATACATGGAAGAGGCCTGGAGATACTGGAAGGTTTCAGATAGATCATATAATGGTAAGACAGAGATTCAGGAACCAGGTTTTAAATTGTAAGACATTTCCAGGGGCAGATGTGGACTCTGACCACAATCTATTGGCTATGAACTGTAGATTAAAACTGAAGAAATTGCAAAAAGGTGGTAATTTAAGAAGATACGACCCGGATAAACAGAACCAGAGGTTGTAGAGAGTTTCAGGGAGAGCTTTAATGAACGATTTATAAGAATGGGAGAAAGAAATGCAGTAGAAGAAAAATGGGTAGCTTGGAGAGATGAAATAGTGAAGGCAGCAGAGGATCAAGTAGGTCCCCCCTGCGGGTCCGGGGTAAGAATAGGCCCGAGGTATTCCTGCCTGTCGTACGAGGCGACTGAAAGGAGTTTCAACCGTGTCGGCCTTCCATGTGTTGGTCCCCCTTGGGGTTTGACCTCCATTTTTCAAAATTCTACAGAAGTACGAGCCTTTTGGGGAAGGACACCTTACGTGGTGTACCACTGGTCCTAAGTGCACTAAGACCTTGGCACTCAGTATTGTACCGGCGTTGTAACCATACCCACTATTCCTCAAATTGGGCCTAAACGCCTGATGGGTTGTCCAAATTACGCCCATAGTGCATCTCTATCTGCCCCAGCGATCATGATGGACTTTCCATGGCACCAGAAATCCAGCACGGTAGCCAGCCCGTTGTGGTGGGGTCGTCATGTACCCTCTAGGTTGTAGCCCCCTGACAACACAGGGATCGTACTGCCGGTACCTGAGCTGCACCCTCCCCACGTCGGCCAAGGAGTAGATGCCCGTCTCCTTGGGGCATCAAGACTCCCGGCAATGGTCATCCTGCCAGGTGGCCCTTGCTACGGCTGGGTGGCGCCCGTGGGGAGAGCCCCTGGTCGGAGTGGGTGGTATCGGGGCGGACGTTTCGCAGATGAAACGTCAACACGTATCAGGTCGCTCTGCGGCCGAGTCTTTCAAAAGAAAAGGTACCGTTTCTAGTCCTGGTTCTCCTGCCCTTTCCCCCTTGGCCACTCCATGGGAGGAGGGACAGGCCCGCCAGCTTGGAGCGAAGTACTTCCCCCGCTATTTGGTCTGTTCTCGAACTGATGGGGGGGACATTCGCCACCTCCAAGCCCATGTTCTTTGTTCAGCACATTGAGGACATCTTCGGGGAAATCGAGGCTCTCAGCAAGATGTGTTCAGGGTCCGTACTTATCAAGACCACCTCCGCCACACAGTCGGCGACGCTCCAGGCGTGCGACCGCCTAGGGGACATCCCAGTATCCATTGTCCCACATCTGGCACTAAATAGGACGCAGGGGGTTATTTTTCATCGTGACCTCCTGCTACAATCTGATGAGGAGCTCAGGGCCAACCTGGAGCGCCGAGGCGTGCATTTCGTCCGGCGAGTCCAGCGCGGCCCCAAAGACCGTCGCATCGACACCGGGGCCTTCATCCTCGCCTTCGAGGGGGACCTTCTCCCGGAGAAGGTAAAGGTGATGTGCTACCGGTGTGACGTGCGACCGTACGTCCCGCCTCCTATGCGCTGTTTTAGGTGTTTGCGCTTTGGGCACATGTCGTCCCGGTGTGAGGCTGAGCCCCTTTGTGGCGATTGTGGACGTCCTCTTCGTGAGGAACATACATGCACCCCTCCACCTCGGTGCATTAATTGTCCTGGCGTCCACTCGCCTAGATCCTCAGACTGCCCTGCCTATCAGAAGGAGAAGAAGATACAAGAAATCAGAACTTTGGATCGGCTCTCTTATTCTGAGGCCAGGAAGTAGTATGACCGCCTTCATCCCGTGCCATTGACCACTTCGTTTGCCTCAGTTGTGTCCACTCCTTCCGCGGTATCCTCACCCCTATCCTGTCCCCCCTCCGCCCATCAGGGGGCTCTGCCCCCGCCTCCCAAATCCCTCCCTTCCAAATCCTCCTCCCCCGTGGCACCCACCCCCTCTGCCCCAGGGGCCACCCTTCCTCCTCCTCCTCCTCCCCCCACGCCACCTGAGAAGCGATCCTCTTCTCAGGGGTCCATCAGGGAAACGTTCCGGACCCCAGCTTCCGAGGTCCGGCGTTCCAAAACGGACCCCGCGCGTGAGGACCTTCTTCGGGTCCAGCCCACCATCCCTGTGCCTCCTTGGCCTTCCAAGAAGGCCTCAAAGAATAAGTATCTATCCCCCTCTCCACCCCGGCGCGTTTCGTCTGACGCTTCATCCGTGAGTCGCTGCTCCCGGCCGTCCTCAGTTTCGCCGGGACGCTCTGCTGCCAGGCGCTCCGCCGGCCTTTCGTCGGCAAATGATGCGGCCCCTTCTACACAACCAGGGACAGTGGCCGCAGCTGGCGACGAGTCGATGGAACCGGATCCGCCTCCCGTCGGTTGTAGCGTTGTTCCCTCGCAACCTGGCCCTCCGCGGCCGTCGAGGTGACCAGCTCTTCCCCCGTCTCGTTCCCCCAACTTTTTGACTAGCGATGGCGTTGTTTCATTGGAACATAAGAGGTATTCGATCTAATTGGGAGGAATTACAACTGCTCCTCCGCCTGCACTGGCCACTCGTCCTTGGTCTCCAGGAAACCAAGTTGCGCCCGACTGACCGTATTGCCTTTACCCACTATACCTCGGAGCGGTATGACCTCACCCCTGTGGACGGTGTCCCAGCTCCTGGTGGGGTCATGTTGCTCGTTCGGGACGATGTCTATTACCGTCCCATCCCATTGACCACCCCACTCCAAGCAATAGCTGTCCGCATTACTCTTTCTGCTTTTACTTTTTCAGTTTGTACCATCTACACTCCACCGTCATCTGCTGTTAGTCGGGCTGACATGATGCACCTGATCGTTCAGCTTCCCCCGCCGTTCTTATTGTTTGGCGACTTCAATGCCCATCATCCCCTTTGGGGCTCTCCTGCATCCTGTCAAAGAGGCTCACTCTTGGTGGATGTCTTCAACCATCTCAATCTTGTCTGCCTCAATACCGGCGCCCCGACTTTCCTCTCGGACTCCACTCATACCTACTCCCACTTGGACCTCTCGATCTGTTCTACCACTCTTGCCCGTCGGTTCGAGTGGTATGTCCTTTCTGACACCTATTCGAGCGACCACTTCCCCTGTGTCGTTCATCTCCTGCACCACACCCCATCCCCACGTCCTTCGAGCTGGAACATACTGAAAGCTGACTGGGGACTTTACTCCTCCCTGGCGACCTTTCCGGACCACGATTTTCCCAGTTGTGACAGTCAGGTCGAATACCTCACGGCTGTTATCATCAATGCTGCCGAACGTTCCATTCCTCGTACTACTTCTTCTTCACGTCGCGTTTCCGTCCCCTGGTGGAACGAGGCTTGTAGGGACGCTATCCGTGCTCGACGACGTGCTTTACGCACCTTTCGCCGCCATCCTACATTGGCGAAATGTATTGAATACAAACGACTCCGAGCGCAATGCCGTAGAATCAAAGACAGCAAAAAAGCTTGTTGGGCCTCTTTCACCAGTTCGTTTAACAGTTTTACTCCCTCTTCCGTCGTTTGGGGTAGCCTGCGCCGGCTGTCGGGCATTAAGGCCCACTCCTCAGTACCTGGCCTGACCTCAGGTAATGAGGTCCTCGTTGATCCTGTGGCTGTCTCCAACGCCTTTGGCCGCTTTTTCGCGGAGGTTTCAAGCTCCGCCCATTACCACCCTGCCTTCCTTCCCAGGAAAGAGGCAGAAGAGGCTCGGCGACCTTCCTTCCACTCGCTGAATCTGGAAACTTATAATGCCCCCTTTACTATGCGGGAACTCGAACGCCCGCTTGCACTGTCCCGATCCTCTGCTCCGGGGCCAGATGCCATTCACGTTCAGATGCTGGCACACCTTTCTCCGGCGGGCAAAAGCTTCCTTCTTCGTACCTACAATCGCGTCTGGACCGAAGGTCAAGTCCCCAGGCGTTGGCGTGACGCCGTTGTTGTTCCTATACCCAAACCCGGGAAGGATAGACACCTTCCTTCTAGTTACCGCCCCATTTCTCTTACAAGCTGTGTCTGTAAGGTGATAGAGCGCATGGTTAATGCTCGGTTCGTCTGGATTCTTGAATCTCGACGACTACTTACTAATGTCCAATGCGGCTTTCGTCGCCGCCGCTCCCCTGTTGACCACCTTGTGACCTTGTCGACATTCATCATGAACAACTTTTTGCGAAGGCGCCAAACGGTGGCCGTGTTCTTCGACTTGGAGAAGGCTTATGATACCTGTTGGAGAGGAGGTATCCTCCGCACTATGCACAGGTGGGGCCTACGCGGTCCCCTGCCCCTTTTTATTGATTCCTTTTTAACGGATCGAAAGTTTAGGGTACGTGTGGGTTCCGTATTGTCCGACGTCTTCCTCCAGGAGAACGGAGTGCCTCAGGGCTCCGTCTTGAGCGTAGCCCTTTTTGCCATAGCGATCAATCCAATTATGGATTGCATTCCACCTAATGTCTCAGGCTCTCTCTTTGTCGATGACTTCGCGATCTACTGCAGTGCCCCCCCCCCAGGGGGTCCACAACTCTTTCGTGGATACGTGCGTGGCGAGCACGGGGCCCCGAGCCATTGCAGCCTTCTTTCTCTCCCGGGCTGCATTTCCTTTCCCTTCCCCTCCTTTCCCCTCCATACCCCTTTCCCCTCGCCCTCTCCTCTCCCTCTATTGGTGTCCTTGCTTATGTTGGCCCCCGCTATCCTCCTGGTTCTGTTGGTTTTACACTCTGGCTTTGTTGCGTAATCATCTCCTCCTTTTGGCATTCCTTGGTCCCCCTCTGGGGTTTGACCTCCATTCCAAAATTTCTCTTTCCGTAGTGTGAGCCATTTGGGGAAGAGCACCTTACCTAGTGTCTCCGACGTGTGCCCTCCTAGTATATTCCACCTTTTCTTCTACGTCGTTGTCTGATGCTAGGGTGCATAGCCAGCACGGTAGCCAGCCCGTGTGGTGGGGTCGCTATGTACCCTTTTGGTTGAGCCCCCTGAACACACAGGGATCACACTTCTGATACCTGAGCTGTGACCTCCTCATGCATGCCTTGGAGTGGTTGCTCGTCATCCTGGAGCATCGGAACTCCCGGCAATGGCCGCCGTGCCAGACGGCCCTTGCTGTGGCTGGGTGGCGCCCGTGAGGAGAGCCCCTGATCGGAGTGGGTGGTATCAGGGCGGACGCTGTGCAGATGAAACGCATAAGGGTCCAAACCTCTGGCCGCTCTTCTGCGGCCGTCTCTCTGCGTGGTACTGATTCCTCAAGTGCTGCTTCTCTTGCCCCTTCGGCCTTCCCTTCCGTGGCTACCCCCTGGGAGGAGGGTCAGGCCCGTCGTCTAGGGGCAAAACCTTTCCCCCGTTATCTAGTTTGCACCAGGACTGATGGAGATACTTTCACCGGTGTCAAACCTTTATTCTTTGTGGAACACATTGAAGACAAGTTCGGCGAAGTGGACTCCCTGAGCAAGATGCGGTCGGGGTCATTACTGATAAAAACTGCTTCGGCTGCCCAATCTGCGGCCCTTCGTGCCTGTACCCATCTTGGCACAATTCCCGTGTCCATTACCCCTCACCAGTCTCTAAATATGGTACAAGGTGTAATTTTTCACAGAGACCTCATCCTTCAAACTGATGAGGAACTTCGGGACAATCTCGGACGGCGGGGTGTTCACTTTGTTCGGCGTGTTCAGAAGGGTCCTAAAGATAATCGTATTGATACTGGTGCCTTTATCCTGGCCTTTGAAGGGGATACCCTTCCTGAGAAAGTTAAGATTATGGTCTATCGCTGTGATGTGAAGCCGTACATCCCACCTCCTATGCGGTGTTTTAAGTGCTTGCGTTTTGGCCACATGTCTTCTCGCTGTACCCAGGACCCTCTCTGTGGTGACTGTGGACGTCCACTCCATGAGGGGAGTCCCTGTGTTCCCCCTCCTGTATGTGTAAATTGTCATGGTAGTCATTCTCCACGTTCAGCAGATTGCCCAGTCTATAAGAAAGAAAAAAAGATACAGGAGTATAAGTCTCTTGATCGTTTAAGCTACACAGAGGCCCGTAAGAAATATGCACGATTGCACCCTGTGTCCATGACATCTAGTTACGCCTTGGTTACATCTTCATCCCTTCCTCCCCCTTCCTTACCCCCGTCCCGGACCCCTCTCCTTCCCCCCTCCCCTGCGGCTCCCACACCTTCTCCTCTGGGCGCCGCTCCCCCTCCCCAGCCGGAGAAGTGTCCCACTCCTTCGGCGTCTGCCGGTCAAGGGCGCCTCTCCCGGGATGCCCCTTCCCGGCACCTTCCAGGTCAAAGGTCTGCTGCAGCGCGGCGACCGCGAGAGCCGCGGTCTATCGGCCCCCAGGTCGCCCGGTCTCTTTCTGTTCCTGATCTTGCTGCAGCTGGCTCCATTATGTCACACAGCCCTCTTCGATCTCAGCCTGAAAAGAAGAAGAAACATAAGTCCCGGGACAAAGAGCCTCTGGTGTCACCGGAGGTCCCTTCCCCGGCTTCACAACCGGATTCTGACCTGTCGTTTATGGATGTCGCCCCCTCCTTGTCGGTGACAGGTGGGGACCCGGCGGTATGACTGGATTTAGCGTGTTCAGCCCTCATTTAAACCATCGTTCTGTGGTTCTCCAATGGAATTGTAATGGCTACTATCGTCACCTTCCGGAATTGAAATCCCTTCTTTCGTCCTACTCAGCAGCTTGTGTGGTTCTCCAGGAATCTCATTTTACTGATGCTCACTCACCGACCCTCCGTGGGTTCCGTGTTTTCTGTCGAAATCGGGTCGGACCCTTGCGGGCTTCTGGTGGCGTTTGTACGTTGGTCCGTACAGACATTGCTAGCACGTGGATTCCTCTCCAAACTACATTGGAAGCAGTTGCTGTTAGGGTCCACTTAGACTCTGCAGTCACAGTATGCAATCTTTATCTCCCTCCTGACAGGACTCTTACACCTGCTGCCTTAACCACCCTTCTTCAGCAACTTCCTCCTCCCTTCCTCCTCCTTGGGGATTTTAATGCTCATCATCCTTTGTGGGGCAGTGCCTTTCCATCTAGACGAGGTCTTCTTATCGACCAATTTATTGCAGACCACGACCTGTGCCTTCTTAATGATGGCTCCCCTACTCATTTCAGTGCTGGTCATGGTACCTTTTCTGCCATTGATCTTTCTCTTTCTTCTCCCTCTCTCCTCCCTTCATTACACTGGTCGCCACACGACGACCTTTGTGATAGTGACCATTTCCCGTTGATTATCACGCTCCCTTCCCGCTCCCCGATGGAGAGGTTACCTCGTTGGTCTTTCCACCGCGCCGATTGGCCTCTATATACTGCACAGGTCGAGTTTTCTCCCTCTTTGTCGGGTTGTATTGATGACGTCCTACGTGACGTGTCTGACGCGATTGTTCGCGCTGCTAACCTTGCTGTCCCGCGCTCATCTGGACAATTTCGTCGTCGGCAAGTCCCGTGGTGGAGTACGGCCATTGCCATTGCCATCCGTGATCGCCGTCGAGCTTTGCAACACTTTAAGAGGCACCCATCTGTAGCCAGCCTTTCTACCTTTAAGCGCCTTCGCGCTAAAGCCCGTTATTTAATCAAACAGAGCAAGCGGATATGTTGGGAACGATTCGTTTCTTCCCTTGGTTCCACTGTCCCTCTGTCACGGGTATGGGCTACACTTCGCTCTCTCCAAGGTTGCCATCGGCAGTCCACCCTCCCAGGCCTTCACCTCCCAGATGGCATTTGTACGGACCCATTAGTTCTCGCAGAACATCTTGCGACCCATTTTGCAGTGGCATCAGCGTCGGCCTCCTATCCAGCTGCTTTCCTTCATCAAAAACAGCAGGCTGAAGCCGTCACCTTATGTTTCACCACTTGTGAGTCAGAATCTTACAACGAACCTTTCACTGAATGGGAATTTCTTTCTGCTCTATCTGCTTCTCATGATACGGCTCCTGGCCCAGATTCCATTCATAACCAGCTGCTTCAACATCTCAGTGCTCCACAACGGCACCATCTTCTTCGGGTGTTTAACCGTATCTGGCTCCAGGGTGACTTCCCTTCTCAGTGGAGGGATAGCATTGTGGTTCCTGTCCTTAAGCCTGGTCAGAACCCCCTATCTGTTGACAGCTATCGGCCAATTAGTTTGACCAATGTTGGTTGTAAGTTACTTGAATGGCTGGTAGCCCGTCGGCTCACTTGGGTCCTCGAATCTCGGGATCTATTGTCCCCTTACCAGTGTGGCTTTCGAGAGGGACGATCTCCAATCGATCATTTGCTTCGCTTGGAATCCGCAGTTCGGCAGGCTTTTTCCCAGCGCCGCCATTTGGTTGCAGTGTTTTTTGACCTTCGCAAGGCCTATGACACGGCCTGGCGCCATCACATCTTACTAACCCTTCATCAGTGGGGTCTTCGGGGCCCACTCCCGATTTTTATCCGCCAGTTCCTGATCCATCGGTCATTCAGAGTTCGAGTTGGTACTGCTTTTAGTTCTCCACGGACCCAGGAGACGGGCATCCCACAGGGTTCTGTCTTGAGTGTCCTTCTTTTCCTCATTGCTATCGATGGACTTGTGGCCTCTGTCGGTCCCTTGGTCGCCCCTGCCCTGTATGTGGATGATTTCTGCATTTGGGTTAGTTCCTCCTCGATGCCATCTGCAGAACGGCAGCTCCAGGTGGCTATACGGCGTGCCTCTGCATGGACCCTCTCCCACGGGTTTCAATTCTCTCCTTTAAAATCGCGGGTGGTCCACTTCTGTCGCCGTACTACGGTCCACCCTGATCCAGAGCTCTATCTCGCTGCACAAAGATTGCCTGTGGTTCCACAGTTTCGTTTCCTAGGTCTTCTTTTCGACAACAAGCTCACTTGGCTGCCCCATATCAGACTCCTGAAGGTAGGATGTTTCCGTAAACTCAATGTCCTTCGCTTCCTTGCCCACTCCTCCTGGGGTGCGGACCGTTCCCTCCTCCTCCGTCTTTATCGTGCTCTAGTTCTGTCACGTTTGGACTATGGTTGTCAAGTTTATGGTTCAGCTGCTCCTTCCACGCTGCACGTGCTGGATCCAGTCCACCATCGTGGTATCCGTTTGGCCACCGGTGCCTTCCCTACTAGCCCTGTTGATAGTCTCCTGGTTGAAGCTGGGATCCCCCCCCCCCCCTTTCTGTTCGGCGGTCCCAGCTTCTGGTGTCTTATGCCCTTACTATCCGTTCTTCTCCCGCTCATCCTTCCTATTCTATCCTATTCCCAGACCATGGGCGTCGCCCGCCTGACTCCCGCCCTCGGGCGGGTTTACCGGTTGGGCTGCGCCTTGCGTCTCTTACCCGTGATTTTCGGCTTCCTTCTTTGTCCTGTCTTCCTCGCTCCCTCCCCTCCACCCCTCCTTGGTTAGTTCCTCGGCCTCGAATTCGGATGGATCTCCGCCGCGGTCCGAAAGATTCCATCCCCCCGGTGGTGTTCCGTTCCTTTTTCCGCCAAATTTTATGGGAGTTTCGGGATGCTGTTGTTTTTTACACTGATGGTTCTAAATCTGCTGATCATGTTGGGTATGCCTTCACGTCCTTTGTTGGAACGGAAAATCATCTACTGCCACCCTCATGTGGGGTGTTTACTGCGGAATTGATGGCAATTTCCCGGGCCCTTACTTTTATTAAACAATCCCAACACAACCGCGTTTTGTTATGTACGGACTCGATGAGTGGCCTTCTTGCTATTGACCGGTGTTTTTCGCGCCATCCCTTGGTCTCTGCCATCCATGACCATCTCGCTGATCTTCACCGTGCTGCTTGTTCCATTGACTTCCTATGGGTCCCGGGCCATGTGGGTATCCCGGGTAATGAGCTCGCTGATCGTTTGGCTGGGGGAGCAGTTACTTACCCCCCGTTTTCTGTAACCCCTCCTGCAGAGGATTTACGGCTTCACATCAAATCCCACTTTGCACAGTCATGGGCCAATTCTTGGGAGGCTACTCCACTGTCTAATAAACTTCGTGCCATTAAGGTGAATACAGGCCCATGGCGTTCTTCCTTTAGCCTCTCCCGCAAGGACTCGACCACACTGTGTCGTCTCCGCATTGGCCATACCAGGCTGACCCATGGTTTCCTTTTGCGTGATGAGCCACCCCCGCTATGTGGTTGTGGAGCCTTCCAGTCAGTGGCCCACATTTTGGTTGAATGCCCCCTTCTTTTGGCTCTGCGTGCTAAGTACAGAATCCCCCACACTTTACCTTTGATGTTGGCTGACGATTCCCGGATGGTCTCTCTGGTTCTAGGTTTCCTCCGGGAGAGTGGTTTTTATTCTCAGTTTTAAAGTTTTTAATCTCCCTCTGGTGTTGGGGCAGGGCGGTGAGTGTTTGGGTGTCTCCCACTGTAGGCAGTGTTCAGAGATTCCCGATTCACCTCCCTGACCGGAATCCTCTTTTCTTTCCCTTTTACTCTGTTTTCACCCCTTCTTTTTAAGGCTTGGTTAGTTTTTCTATTCCCATACGTACTTTCTGCATTATAGCAGTTGTACCTTTTAAGTCACAGGTGGTCTTGCCTATGCTGTTTCAGCATAGTGTTGGGTTCGTTCTCTTGCCAACTTCCCTCATTTGTTTTTACTAATGACAACGTGACTGCCCTTTTACGTTTCCCCTTTATCCGTTTTATTTTTCTGACTATACTGAGATGTCCCGTTAGCAGAATGGAGTCTATTTGAAACAAGGGACTGATGACCTTGCTGTTTGGTCCCTTTAACCTCAAACAACCAACCAACCAACCAACCTACTGCAGTGCCCAGCGAACATGCCTCCTGGAGCGCTGCCTTCAGCGTTGTCTAGACAGCCTATACTCATGGAGCGTGGCAAATGGCTTCCGGTTCTCTGAAGAGAAGACGGTTTGTATCAACTTTTGGCGATATAAAGCGTTCCTTCCGCCATCCTTACATCTCGGTCCCGTTGTTCTCCCATTCGTGGAAACAACTAAGTTTCTAGGGCTCACGTTGGACAGGAAACTGTGTTGGTCTCCACATGTCTCTTATTTGTACACGTTCCCTTAATGTGCTCAGAGTTCTTAGCGGTTCATCTTGGGGAGCGGATCGCACTGTCCTGCTTCGCTTGTATCGGTCCATAGTCCGATCGAAGCTGGATTATGGGAGCTTCGTCTACTCGTCCGCTCGGCCATCCCTCTTACGCCGGCTCAACTCCATCCACCATCGGGGGATACGTCTTGCGACCGGAGCCTTCTACACTAGTCCTGTCGAGAGTCTTTATGCTGAAGCTGCAGAGTTACCATTGACCTACCGGCGCGACGTACTGCTGTGTCGGTATGCCTGCCGGCTGTTGTCTATGCCCGACCACCCCTCTTACCAGTCCTTCTTCGCCGATTCTCTCGACCGTCAGTACGGGTTGTATGTGTCTGCCCTGCTGCCCCCCGGAGTCCGCTTCCGTCGCCTGCTTCGACAATTGGATTTTGCCCTCCCTACCACCTTCAGAGAGGGTGAGAGCCCGACACCACCTTGGCTCCAGGCTCCGGTTCATATTTATCTCGACCTCAGCTCACTCCCGAAGGAGGGTACTCCGGCTGCAGTGTATTGCTCACGGTTTGTCGAACTTCGTGCTCGACTTGCCGGTCACACCTTTATTTACACCGATGGCTCCAAAACTGACGATGGTGTCGGCTGTGCCTTTGTCGTCGGGGCCGCCACCTTTAAATACCGGCTCCTCGACCAATGTTCCAGCTTTACGGCCGACCTTTTTGCTCTCCATCAGGCCGTTCAGTATGCCCGCCGCCACCGCCATTCATCGTACGTACTCTGCTCTGACTCGCTCAGTGCTCTTCAGAGCCTTGGAGCTCCCTATCCGGTCCATCCCTTGATTCAACGGATACAGCAGTCCCTCCATTCTTTCGCTGACGATGGTGGTTCTGTCAGCTTTCTGTGGGTTCCCGGACATGTAGGAGTGCCTGGGAATGAGGCTGCGGATGCTGCAGCCAAGGCTGCAGTCCTCCTGCCTCGGCCAGCCTCCCATTGTGTCCCGTCGTCTGACGTTCGTGGGGATGTATGTAAGAGGCTTGTGTCGTTGTGGTGGGATGCTTGGTCATCCCTCCAAGGAAACAAGCTCCGGGCAGTAAAACCGCTTCCAACTGTATGGACAACATCCTCCCGACCATCTCGGCGCGAGGAGGTCCTTCTGACCAGGTTGCGGATTGGGCATTGCCGGTTTAGCCACCGTTACCTGCTCTCCGGTGACCCAGCCTTGCAGTGCCCTTGTGGTCAGGCATTAACAGTGCGCCATGTTTTATTGTAGTGTCCCCGTTTTAGTCAATTTCGTGTTGTCCTGTCCCTGTCATCTACTTTACCGGATGTTTTAGCTGATGACGCTCGAGCAGCTGCTCGTATTCTGCGTTTTATAACTTTAACTGGCTTGTCCAAAGACATTTAACCTTTTTATTTATTTTATCTGCATCTTTGTCAGGTCCTTCTGGTGTCCCCCCATCCCCTTGAGTTGTAACAGATTCCATGTGCTCTAACAACAGTGACTGGGCGCTGATGACCTCAGCAGTTGAGCGCCCTTAAACCCAACCCAACCAAAACAAAACAAAAGATCAAGTAGGTAAAAATACGAGGACTAATAGAAATCCTTGGGTGACAGAAGATATACTGAAATAAATTGATGAAAGGAGAAAATATAAAAATGCATTAAATGAAGCAGGTAAAAAGGAATACAAACGTCTCAAAAATGAGATCGACAGCAAGTGCAAAATGGATAAGCAGGGATGGCTAGAGGACGAATGTAAGGATGTAGAGGCATATTTCACTAGGGGTAAGACAGACACTGCCTACAGGAAAATTAAAGAGGCCTTTGGTGGAAAGAGAACCACAGATGGAAACCCAGTTCTAAGCAAAGAAGAGAAAGCAGAAAGGTGGAAGGAGTATATAGAGGGGCTACACAAGGGCTATGTACTTGAAAGCAATATTATGGAAGTGGAAGAGGACGTAGATGAAGATGAAATGGGAGATATGATACTGCGTGAAGAGTTTGACAGAGCACTGAAAGACATAAGTCGAACCAAGGCCCCGGTAGTAGACAACATTCCATTAGAACTACTGATAGCCTTGGGAGAGCCAGTCCTGACAAAACTCTACCATCTGGTGAGCAAGATGTATGAGACAAGCGAAATTCCCTCAGACTTCAAGAATGTAATAATTCCAATCCCAAAGAAAGCAGGTGCTGACAGATGCGAAAATTACAGAACCATCAGTTTAATAAGTCACGGCTGCAAAATACTAACAATTCCTTACAGACCAATGGAAAAACTGGTAGAAGCCGACCTCGAGGAAGATCAGTTTGGATTCCGTAGAAATGTTGGAACACGTGAGGCAATACTGACCCTACGACTTATCTTAGAAGATAGATTAAGGAAAGGCAAACCTACGTTTCTAGCATTTGTAGACTTAGAGAAAGCTTTTGACAATATTGACTGGGATACTCTTTCAAATCCTGAAGGTGGCAAGGGTAAAATACGGCGAGCGAAACGCTACTTGCAATTTGCACAGAAACCAGATGGCAGTTATCAGAGTCGAGGGGCATCAAAGGGAAGCAGTGGTTGGGAAGGGTGTGAAGCAGGGTTGTAGCGTATCTCCGTTGTTATTCAGTCTGTCTACTGAGCAAGTAGTAAAGGAAACAAAAGAAAAATTTGGAGTAGGAATTCAAATCCATGGAGAAGAAATAAAATCTTTGAGGTTTGCCGATGACATTGTAATTCTGTCAGAGGCAGCAAAGGACCGGGAAGAGCAGTTGAACGGAGTGAACAGTGTCTTGAAAGGAGGATATGAGATGAACATCAACAACAAGAAAACGAGGATAATAGAATGTAGTCGAATTAAATCGGGTGATGCTGAGGGAATTAGATAAGGAAATGGGACAATTAAAGTAGTAAATGTGTTTTGCTATTTGGGGAGCAAAATGACTGATTATGGTCGAAGTAGAGAGGATGTAAAATGTAGACTGACAAGGGCAAAAAAAGCATTTCTAAAGACGAAAAATTTGCTAACATCGGATATAGATTTAAGTGTCAGAAAGTCGTTTCTGAAAGTATTTGTATGAAGCGTAGCCATTTATGGAAGTGAAACATAGACGATAAATCGTTTAGAGAAGAAGAGAATAGAAGCTTTCGAAATGTTGTGCTACAGAAGAATGCTGAAGATTAGACGGGTTGATCATGTAACTAACGAGGAGGTACTAAATAGAATTGGGGAGAAGAGGAGTTTGTGGCACAACTTGACTAGAAGAAGAGGTCGGTTGGTAGGAGAGGTTCTGAGGCATCAAGGGATCACTAATTTAATATTGGAGGGCAGCGTGGAGGGTAAAAATCGTAGAGGGAGACGAAGAGAAGAATACACTAAGCAGATTCAGAAGGATGTAGGTTGCAGTAGGTACTGGGAGATGAAGAAGCTTGCACAGGATAGAGTAGGATGGAGAGCTGCATCTAAGCAGTCTCTGGACTGAAGACCACGACAACAACAGACGGTAATCGGTGTTCACTGCACGACGGTGTGACTTATGTATAGGAATGATGCTGCCCGCGACAAATCCAGGAGGTACAACATTGCCGAAAGTGAAAAGTTCTTGAAACATGCTGGTCCATCTTGGGGCCATTAACGTCCAGAAGCATGACAGAAGTTCATAAGCAAGCCGTCTGTTGCGGGGGATATGTTAATGGTACACGTATTGGTAGCAGCCTCCATTTCGTCCCTGGTGATACGCTCTCCATCAGGGATGGTACAGGTGGTGTAAGACAGGAGATGACCAATTGCTGTCGTGTCAACAATCCTGGCTTCTTAGATGTTCCAGTAGTGATCGGCGAAAGCGATGAGTGTGTCAGATTGCTGGGTGAGTGTTTGTCTCTGTGGTGTGACGAGTTTGTTTACGAGCTGTCGTCGTCGTCGTCATCGGTCGTTAGTTGTGATATGGTGTTTGGTAGATATCTCATAACCCAGTGAGTCCTGTAGACGTTTTCTCACAAGAACACCCTTTAGACAATGTCGAGCCACCTTAATTCGCTGTCGCTCCCTCTGGATGATCAGGTCTGATCCTTGGATGTTGGCGTAATAGTAGTTAGTTGTATGTTGGGTCCATGCCGACATGTCTCCCCCATATCACATCAGGGTTTGCTGTAAGGGGGAGCTTGGCACACTCTAATTATCACTGCATAGTCGTTCTGTACCTGGGGAGTTGTCGTTCGCAAGGCATCCAAATCTTACTTATATGCCTCCTGGAGATGGCTGATGTTCATTTTCCATAGCGAATAATTAAGCCAGACTGATTGCGACTTGAGGAGAATCGTGCAAATGTATGCATTGTGGTCAGAGGAAGCCAGCAGCTGCAGTTCGCCGTCTTGTACAACAGGCAGTAACTCCCAGAAGATGTAAATCCCATCAAGTCGACTTTCCAAACGGCTTCTTTGATATGTGCAGCCGTGGGCATTACTAATCTTCTCTTCCCATTTGTCGCTGAGCTGGACGTCTCAGACGATCATGTAGAGTTCTTGATAGACACCTGATCTTTTAGTTGCAAGACACAGTGTGGAACTGGAGAGGGTGTAGATGTTGATGGTTCGCAGGCCATAATGAAGAACGCCATGCCTCGCGCCATTGTGAGAATAGTGAGATCCATAATGGCGAGATACCTTCCAAATGTACACAGCCATGCTCCTGCAAAGTGCATCACTGTCGGAGGTGTAAGGTATATATCTGGAAAAATTCCTATAGGAATGCAATGTAATTCAAATAACTCTTGGGGGGGGGCGGCGATTTGATGTGGTTGGTATTGATCGTTGCAATGCAATCCTGTAATTGTCAGGGCGGTAAGGGCAGCTTCGGTGTCATTGCATGCCTCGCGCTATTAGAGAATGGTGAGATCCATAATGGGGATATGCGTTCACAAATGTACAGACCATGCCCCTGCCAAGGGGGACACTGGCAGAGATGCAAGGTATATATCCGGTAACGTGAGGTATAGCAGCTAGTTGTGCTTCATGTTTGAGTGCAATGTGTCCAGCTCATGCATCGTAATTCAGATAACTTTGGGGGCAAACTGATGTGGTTGGTATTGATCGTTGCAATCCTGTAATTATCAGTGCAGTAAGGGGAGGTTCGGTATCATGTTGTAGGTAATCGAGGGCGAGCAAGGAGGTTCTATCCAGCTCCCAAATTTGGAGTCTAGCTATCGCTAGGTTGTGTCTAACGGGAGCACCGCCGCCGACCAGGGCTCAGAGTCGATTTCTACATCGTCGCTCCATGTGGAAGTGCGGAGTCCCAGTGAATCATCCATTCACTCGGACTGTATATGTGACTTGATCGACGAAGAAGCATTCAAAGGGATGGACGTGTCCTCAAGTTCAACAATATCTCGTTGTTGGGGCTGGTGATGGCTGCCGTTTGCAGGAGTCGGGGTTTCACTGATGTTCTCGACTTCAGTCGACTCGCGGCCGTCGTCCACGGGAACTGCGAGCAAGGTATTATGAGGCAAGTCTTCCCGATCTCAGCAATAAAATGTCTGAGCATTTACAGTGCTTGGGTGCTTGCTGCTCCTGCGATTGACCTTCTGTGACAAAAGATGGGAGCAAATTTCATCGTTCCAGGGCAAAGGCTGTCACCAGTACTATCGTTGATGTAAACTCCATCTTGTCATCTGAGGAATGATCGTCTTCCGCTGACGATGGTGCCGCTGGTGTAGACATGATCGTTTGCTGCTCTGGAGGTTATGCAATAGTTGTACAATGTTGATGGTGTCAGATAAATCCACGAATACAGGGCATGGTTCGAAGTTGTAGACTTAATTAATGCCATCACGTAGGAGACTGGAAGGGACATCGGATGCAGTGCAGGCACCACAATAGAGGTCAACAGTTGTGTGATGCAATGCTGGAAACATTCTGATATGAATGTGACCTTTCTTGCCACATGCTGAGCAAGTCCGGGTTGGCCACCGTAAATGACGAACAAGCGGCAGCTGCATATCTGGAGGTAAGAAGGTACATGTCGACGGAGAGCTATGGTAATATTGCGGATATGAATGATGATCAGGTACAAGGCTAAACGGCTGTGAACGGTGCCTTCGTCCATGACTTTGGTCGCTGTGAGTACGAACAGCAGTTCAAAGGCCCAGATTGTCTGCATGCCTAATCCCGTGTGGTCGACCGTCATTGGTCCGACGTTACCGACGGCGTGCCATAAATGGAGTCCTCGGTGTGTGTTCCGAAGGTTCTTATAGCAACTCACGTCACTGGTGACTTTAACATACACCACGATGTTCTGGATGCCCACTTTGTCGTTCGACGTGATTCTGCTTACAACGAGAAGAAAGCACTGTACTTCGAGCGCCTTCGGCGTTGCGTATTCATTGCAGAGCGTGAAACGGAGTGTTGATTTATGGAGTTTGTAGAAGGTAAACAAAACTAGCACGCGCGATCAGCAGGCGGATATACGGAACGTCCGCATCGCTCGGCTGCTGAAGCCAGAGTAACCATTCGGCTACGGAGGCCGTCTGTATCAGGACACGATCACAAGATATGTTATGAATTGAAAGAAATTCTGAACTCACTCATGAATATGATTTTGAACGGAACTTTACTAATTTTAAACAACACATTGCATTAGACAGAACACTGAGAGCACACACGACACGAGGTGGCGTTGGTTTGAATACTCCAGATTGCAACCAAATTAGGCTAAATGAAATCGTTTCCACTCAAATGCAAAAAGGAATACCAATTTTGTGACCATAAGATGCTAAATTCGTATAACTGCCTTAGATCAGCTCCAAGGGAAATCCATACTGGAATGCCTAGCAAAACGTTGTTTTGTTCAACCCTGAATAATAATTCCCAGATGAAATGTTTCTGAAGCCTCATCATGTGGCCCGATGCAAGCCAAAGAAATTCAACAGAAATGTATGGAAAAAGCAAATCTTCATATTTTTCTATCAAGATGCATCACGCTTGGAAAAGATGGAGAGGCTGACAGATACACAGATGGAGATATTCTTATTAGTGCGGAAATAGTCGACTGCAGAAAGCCAGAAGACAGAGATATGCCATTATCTGCAGCAGTAATCATCTGCTGCAAAGGCAGATGTACTTAAAACCGAGTATTGCGCACTTTCTGACTGTGAATGCTGGCAGAAGGTAGTGTGGCCTTCCAGGTGTAATAGACACTATCTGGTTTGAAATCGTTTACTGTGTTACAGCGCTCTCAACGATACTACACAACACACTTAAAGGGTCACTATGTCGAAATCCCTAATAGTCTCCCATTAGGGATACAGAAGTTTGAAATTTGGCTCAAATGACGGCACTGTCGGGCTCTGCGACTTTTCGAAAAGCAAGATGTCAAGACATGCGAAAAAATGCCAGGTATCAGGAGTTAATGTGAAGTATAATGTGGGTTAATGATGAAACAACGGCACCAAATTTCTCTGCAAGTCTGCCCAACGCCACCGTGGACGCGTCACACAATGAGAGGGTCGTGACACCCCCCTCTTAACCTTCTACCCTTTCTGTTGATGCCTCTGCGATTGAGGTCAGGACCCGCGACCCCCAGCATTGAAATCACGCTGTTTTCTTATGTGTCACCGAGGGAAACATTTCAGACACACCACTGCTTAATTTGGACAAAAAACGTCCTCAGGGGTAACATAAAAAGCATCAGTGAAACTACCCCTTCAACCGTGGCTGGCTCTCGTCATGTCTTTTTGTAATTATCATTGGTTACATTCCTGTCATATCTTATTTCTTCTTCGGGTACCGCCTTAACATTGCTGTCTTCTCTCCATGAGTAGCAGCAGCAGCGTGTATCAATACTACTGCTGTTGTAATATCTTTGGGATGGTGGATATATTTTCCGGGTGTGCGGTGTGTGGCAGTCGGTCGGTTGGAGCAGAGCAGCGAGGTGGTCCGTGTCGCGCGGAGTCGGGCCGGAGCCGTTGGCGGCGTGCATGTGCGGTTGGAGTTGTGAGGCGCTTCTTGCGAGGGTTACGAAGTTCGTCGCCCACCGACCTTGGACTCTAAAGTTGAGTGCTCACTTAGCCTACTATCAAGCCTTAACTATCACTTCTCTTGGTTTGGTCCTGGTTGTTGCTTTCTGCAAGAGTCCCACGAGCAACAACGTGTGTGCATTGAAGTTGGTTAGAACTGCAGCCATTCTCTTGGATGGGGTTTAACTTAATTTAATTCACTCCTTCATTAGTGAAGTGCACCAGCGGTATCTTCTGCCTTGTGGCCGTTAACGTTCCAGTTACCTGCCCTGGGCGTTGGCGTAGTTATTGGCAGTGTATTTTCCTCGTCATGCTGTTGCTGTCAAGCATGGCGTGTAGTTCGACAGCTGAGGTGAGTTGGTATATTTGGGCGTTTATTCTGACTTGGCTGGATTGGGCACCAGTATCCAGAACATTGAGCTATTGACGTCTTGTTGTCGTTTTGTTCGTCGGGTGGTTGTTGGTTTGTCGCCTGGCCTTCGGTGGGGTTGCTTCCGACTAAGAGGTTGTCGGTCTGGCCGCCTGCCTCACCTAAACGTGCGTTAGTGTTACTTCCCAGACCGACTCTTTGAACCTTCTGAGCGTCGCTCCTTGTGTTTTACATAGTGATTTCCTTTTAGTCTTAAGTACTCTGTGTGGCCTTCAGCCAAGTTTTAGCTTATTAAAATTGTAAGTTTTTCTCTTTAGGCCTTACGCCGTGAAATTGTTTTGACATGGTATGTGCCTTTCAGCCGAGTTTTAATCTCTTTTAACTTAAAATTTCAAAATTTTCGTCTTGCCCTTAGGTCATAACATTATTCTTTAGTATGAGGCCATTACCCGAGTTTGCATGAAATGTTTTAAGCTAAGCCCTCAGCCTGTTAAAATGAAACCCCTTTTCCTAGGCTGTAAGTGGTTAAATTGTTTGGTTGATATGCGGCCTTCAGCCGGGTTTCAGCCTATTTAGAATTAACACTGAAAATCTTTGTTTTGGCCTTAAGCTGTAACACTGTTCTTCCATAATACGTGGGCTTCAGCCTATTTTTATTGAAGGAAAAAATATTTCGAAAGTAGTGAAACTTTCAAAAGAACTCCAGGACCTCAGTTCCTTGCTTAGGCCTTGGGCCCTGGATTTTCGTATGTTGATTTCAGCCGATTTAAATCAAATCAAAGGAGCTCTTTCGTTAAAACCTTGAGAGTTTTTAATTATTGCTTGTGTTATTGTGTGTTTTAGCTAATAAAATTTATATGTTGAGTGTAACTGACAGCAACTTATTTTGACCCCTTTCCACAAATGTAATCTCACCCGCTCTGTCCCGTTAGTCCAGGGATTTCACCCCTTTCTTTGCAGCATTGATTCTCACACATACTGCAGCCGAAAACGACAGTTTTCAGTGAAATGAGCAACAAGGTGACGTTCTTGACAACCTTTGACACTGCTAAAGTTCCGCAGACGATTAAACCCGTCTCTAAGGACATCGTGGGTCTGCACTCTCACTGAAAGTTCAAAACCATTCGAAGAAATTTGAATGTGATTTGAAACACCAAAAGTTGTTTTAGCTTTTACAGCCCTAGTTTTTGTGCCCTCCTGTGGCCTTATCACGGGGAGGGAGGGGGTGGAGAGGGGAGGGGGGAGGTTGCTTCACTGGCATATGCATGAATAAAACGGGAAGGGTTCCATATAAGCCACTCCCCTCACCAGTCCGGCAACACCGTCGATGCTACCAGCTCACCTTTTATCTCTGTTGACTCTGTTCAGCAGTTTAAAGATACAGATATAGTAGGCGCCAGTGCGACAGGCAACCAATTCGACACCCCTTAGTTGCGTAGCACTATGTAGTTAAACTAGCGCCTGCTGGCCGCCTGTGAAATCTAAAGGGGAGTTGAAGAGGGATGCCTGTTATACAGGTGCGTAATAATCAGTAGCTGGCTCCCTCTGTACACGTACATTTTTAAAGAACCCAATAAAGCTCCACGGGTGGAACCGAGTGTGTTGCCGAACTTATGGCCTCTGAGGGACCCTTTGCCGGTTTTGGTCAACCATGTGTCAATGTTACACACTCCTGTGGTCACGTCACAGGAGGGCGCGAAACCGGAAGACCGAAAAAGTGTAAACAGCCTTTGCTATTTCAGATCACGTTCAACTTTCGTCGAATGATTTTGAACGATCCCTAGCGGTTCCACCCTACACGCCACAGCAAAAATTGCCGTCGCTATCACGTTCAGTGGGTTTGCAGGCCCCTGATGTCCTCAGGGAACGGTTTAATCGACCAGAGGGTGTTACCACTATCAGAGGTTAAAACGCTGTCCTGCTTCTCATCACATGGTGAACTGTCGTTTTCGACCCTTTCTCCTGCCAGCTCAGGCGTTTTCGTGTCGATACTAAGCAGTGGTTGTGTGAAAAGTCTTCCTCGGCAACCCGTGAAAAAATACTTAATTTCAACAGTAGTCTTGTATGGAAGTGATACATCGATGGCAATCAGTACTTAAAGAGCTTTCAATAGATTATTTTCATCGAACTCAGCTCCACAGTTGCCATCGCAGTTCTAACTTTCTACTGAGATACGTCAAAAGTGGGAGTGGAATGTGGGTAAAAGCTAGCGTCACGACTTTTCCGTTGTGTGACACGTCCACTGTGGCGTTGGGTAGAATTGTGATGAAATGTGGTGCAGTGTGACACCATTGATTTAAATCAACCCTTCAGAACTCTGGCACTTTTTTCGCATGTGTCGACACCTTGTTATTTCAAGTGTCGCCGAGCCCGTGGAAAGTGTCCAGGCGTCTCGGAGTGAACCAAAGCGATGTTGTTCGGACATGGAGGAGATACAGAGGACAGGAACTGCGATGACGCCTCGCTCAGGCCGCCCAAGGGCTACTACTGCAGTGGATGACCGCTACCTACGGATTGTGGCTCGGAGTGGCCCTGACAGCAGCGCCACCATGTCGAATAATGCTTTTCGTGCAGTCACAGGACGTCGTGTTAAGGCTCAAACTCTGCGCAATATGCTGCATGATGCGCAACTCCACTTCCAACGTCCATGGCGAGGTCCATGTTTGCAACCACGACACCATGCGGCCTGGGACATAGGGATCCTTCAACATGCCGAATAGACCGCTCAGGATTGGCATCACGTTCTCTTCATCGATTAGTGTCGCATATGCCTTCAACCAGACAATCGTCTGAGACGTGTCTGGAGGCAACACGGACATGCTGAACGCCTTAGATACACTGTCAAGCGAGTGCAGCAAGGTGGAGGTTCCCTGCTGTTTTGGGGTGGCATTATGTGGGGCCGACGTACGCCGCTGGTGGTCATGGAAGGCGCCGTAACGGCTGTACGATAAGTGAATGCCATCCTCCGACCTATACCGCAACCATATCGGCAGCATATTGGCGAGTCATTCGTCTTCACGGACGACAATTCACGCCCCCATCGTGCACATCTTGTGAATGAATTCCTTCAGGATAACGAGATAGCGCGACTAGAGTGGCCAGCATGTTCTCCAGACATGAACCCTATCGAACATGCCTAGGATAGATTGAAAAGGGCTGTGTATGGACGACGTGACCCACCAACCACTATCAGGGATCTACGTCGAATCGCCGTTGAGGAATGGAACAATCTGGACCAACAGTGCCTTGATGAAGTTGTGAATAGTGAACCGTGAATTTACCTTCAAAACCTTTTCTTAAGAATTTAGTTTATTTACTAACTATTCATGAAGAGCATTAACACATTTAATCACACTATGTGAGCGTGGAAATAGTTGTCAGTGGGTAACTGATGAAAACAAATCAAATTTCAACAAATGGAAATTTTATTTCTAAAAAGCCTTTCTTTTTTCAAAGAAAATAAAACAGATTTAAAAATTATAATCAGAAAGCACCCTCTAAATATCAAGTTACAATTTATTCAGAGACAGAAGTAATTTTTTTTTGACAGTATGACTTTTCGGACTGAGAAGCTTGTCGCTCCCTTTTAACACGGCCGTAGTCACGACCGCTCACAACAACGTCTGAAAGACTACACTGGTGCAAATCTGCAACACACCAGATTACTTTAAACTAAAAATTTTAACAACTCACACAAACACAACCTATGCACCCCGTAGGAGGGATGGAAATGGCACAAACACTCACATTAAAAAAAACATTACTTGCCACCGAAAGTGCAACTTGTTTTTAAAACAAAACTCTTACGGTGGAAGGGTGGCAACTTTATATACTAAATTGACTATTTAAAGAAAAACCCATGAAATGCAGTCTTACGTAAAATGTACAAACATGCTCTACATTACACATATACCGCCTCTCAAGATGATGATGTTGTTGTTGTTGTGGTCCTCAGTCCTGAGACTGGTTTGATGCAGCTCTCCATGCTACTCTACTCAAGATGATAGGCAAGACAAAAACATATTTCACGAATTCGGCATTTGCACCTTAAGTAATAAATTCGTTAACACCGAATCCGACAAACATGACAGAGGCAGCTATTAACGTATGGCATATTGCCTGGGGTATTACTAAACAACCCAAACCGCAGATTGCTCTAACCCGCCCCTACTCCACAATGGAAAAATGGACCACCTTCCCGCGGGTGGGCAAACGGAGAAGAATGGTGGGACGACCCCAAAACAAAGCGGCTGGTGACCTCACCAGGAAAACAAGTAGAATTTAACAAGTAAATGAAACAACATATCTCCAATCAGTTAACTTCTAATAAACTGTGATTTCTGACGAACACCTGGCGCAGCACCCCCAAAACGCTCTCCCGAACCGTCCGCTGCCAACCGCTTCAACGGACGCAGGAAGGCGTGCCAATCTCCCGTCTCACGGCGTCTCAGCTCGCCCCGGCCAGACCGATGTCGTGGGTTGACTCCTGTTGCTCTCGTGTCGGCCGCGAAGCCACTACCCCTTGCTATACGGCACGGCCCACTGGACTGACGTGGCGACATCACATGCGGCGACGCTCAAGACGGACAAGTTGTCTTGTGACTCAGTGCGCGACCGACCAACCGATCGATCCAACCGCCAATGACCATTGCCTGAACAACTCGAGCAGACTGGCGGCCTAACATATACTAGTAATCCGGACGACAGACACACTGACTGCCCCACACTGACCCGGCTGACGAACTGACCACTCACCTAGCGACCTCATAGTGCCCCTTAAATGCACGTGAACAGGCTACCGTTCCCCTTTCCCACCAGAGGGAGACACCAAAGCTGCTACTGCCACAGCGGCGCCACCGCCAGAAACGGAGGGCGACTGCTTCACACTACGCGCTGCGGCGCGCTCTTCAAAACAGCAATTTTTACCACGGCTCAAATAGTATGGCACGACGAATACAGGCATGCATCAATGGAAGAGGACGTGTTACTAGGTATTAGAGGTACCGGTGTGTACAGCAATCTGTACCACCACCTCTAAAGGTCTCGGTGTATGGTAGTACAGCATGAAATGTGTGGTTTTCATGAGCAATAAAAAGGGCGGAAATGATGTTTATGTTGATCTCCATTCATATTTTCTATACTGGTTCAGAAACTAATGGAACCGAGGAAATGTAAAACTTTTTTGATATATATATATATATATATATATATATATATATATATACACGAGGCCTGTTCAGAAAGTAAGCTCCAATTGATTGCCAAATTGAAACCACAGTGAACATCAGAAATGTTTTACTTGTAACAATTAGCTAAACCTTTCAGCTATTTCTCTACGTAGTCGCCGTTCTGACTTAGACTTTTGTCATAGCGTTGTACCAACTTTTCAATAGCCTCATCATAGAAGGCAGCCGCCAGTGCTTTCCGCCAATTCTCCACGCTGGCCTACACCTCGTTGTCTGTGTCAAAATGTTGTCTTCAAAGACAGCGGTTCATGTGATCAGAGATGAAACTCAGGGGGAGACAATTGCGGACTGTATTGTGGGTAATCTCACATTTCCATTTGAAAACGATGCAGGAGCATCTTCATTGCCCCTGCAGAATGCGGCTGAGAATTGTCTTGAAGAAGAAACAGCGCGACAGTTATGTAATGTTAGCTGCATAGCTTCAGGCGAAATTTCTCACCAGGCCCTCATACTTGGCGGCAGACACTATTTTCTAGACATCTTTACGCACTCACTGCGAGCTCAGAAATGAGAAGAGCGACGTGATGCTAACTGGGGTTATACTAGAGACACTACTCAACACATCTGTGCAAAGCTTTATCGGATTTTCATAGTCGTTTCCATTTCGCGACCGATCGGAGCTTACTTTCTGAACGCCCCTCGTATATATAATATCTATATAATCTCTCTCTCTCTCTCTCTCTCTCTCTCTCTCTCTCTCTCTCTCTCTCATATATATATATATATATATAAAGTTTTAGTGAAGAATGTGGTCACTAGCCAGTTTACGTTTAGAGGGTTTTAGGACATAAGCTACTGCATACGAAATAAAGCTAACGGACCGAAAGTGATTCTAATGGCGTAAGTAGGGCAATACCTCTTACGAGTCCTGAGAAAATAAGTGATGCATTTTGACGTTCGGTCGCGACGAGCTATGGCACGCCACACTCGATGCTGTCGCCGCGGATTTGTGGGTCGTGCTTCCTTTTCGTGTGTGGTTTATGAGGCCAGTTAAAATCACATTTTAAGTTAATACTGCATTATGAGTAGCTTTCATTTTAAAAGTAGAGATAAAAGAAAAGGAAGGAAGGAAGGAAGGAAGGAAGGCCGTGCCCTTTCAAAGGAACCATCCCGTTATTTGCCTGAAGCAATTTAGGGAAACCACGGACAACGTAAATCTGGATGACCAGAGGCGGGTCGGAACCGTCGTCCTCCCGAATGCGAGTCTGGTGTGCTAGCCACTGCGCACTCGCTGGGTTAGAGATGGACAATCGCAAATACAGCGGCAGAGATAGGTATATACCATATACGTAATTTTTTCTTATTACACTAACAGTTTCATTTACGAAACAGTTCATAACTGTTTCGCTCACATATTTACGAACAAATGGTTTGCATTCCAGCGAGCACTGAACGAGAAATGGGATTCTGCTAGTGTTATAACTAAAGTGTGCTGTGTACTGGATGTTTTATGCTTACCGATTTTTATGCTTACATATTGGAACTTTCTTGATGTAAATAGTGTATTTGAGGTAAAATGCTGTTTTCCATAATTTTGTATTACGCAATTACTTATCTTATCTTTTAAAAACTAGCCCTATCTTGTTTATTTTATTCTTCAAGACGTGCAGCGTTGAGTCTGTACAATTACGACGTTGGCTGCTGCTGCATTCTGGTTTTTCTGTGTGACTTACTGCAGAAAAAGAGATGCTGATTTTGAGAAAGTACAAAATCACACGTTACAACGCAAAATATTTCTTTCAATATAACTCTGCACAAGCACCAGCAGAAGATAAGGGAACATTCAACACTTTTCATATTGGAGGTAAACTAAACATCTACAGACAGCATTACATTTTCTGTCTTCAATCAATGGGTTTTGCCAGACAGACGTGTCAATCTACTGTGCAATTGCTACTTCGTTTAGAAATTCCGTTTTTTAGCTTGTATACACTGTCACATGGCAAGTAACACTTTCTTTTTAGCACTTTTTACTGACAGAAGTTTATCACACGAGGTAGGGAAAAAAAGAATGTTGGCTAGCGCCAGATTTCTTTTGCCAATACCTCTCCATGGCTGCTGTATGTTATGACTTTTTCTTCACTTAGCGCGGTAGCGCTGCGTGATGAAATGTGTAGCCAGACACTCGGTTCCTTTGAATGAGCCTCTGCAACCCGTGGTCTAGTACGCTAAGATCCCTGTAGTCCTTTCCATCTTGCTGCCAAGGAATCCGTTGTCGCCGTTGGTAGTGACTGGAACCCAGTCGCCCAGGTGAAATCATGTTTTGTTCCAGTCTATATGGGCAAAATCTGTTACATTGTAAGAAACTATGCATTATACCGAGGAATTTCTGGTCGGCAACAGCGAATTCTTTACGGATGATCAGGTTTTGGAATACTGTCTCAATACTTGGAACATCTCTCACAAATACGCAATGTCTATGCTTACATTCAAATGAAAATCGTACGAGACATAGGAATAACGACCAAAACATTTCAGTTACATTGATTTTCTGTGAATGCTGTTCTTCACTTTCGTTTGACTCAGTGTAGAAACACTATTGAGACATTGTATAAGAATTCTGGAAAAAGTCGGGATACATGTTCAGTTCTTTCGTTACGTCGAATATACCATATTTCATCCCTTTTTACAACTATAATGAGTGTGCCCAATATGTTCTTTGCTGCTGAACATCTACGAACTGTAATAAATCCAGCGCATGACTATATCCGTCTGATGAATGTGTGAGAATTTCTAAGGGACCAAACTAACGTATTATAAGAACAACACACACACCCATGCTCGAGGGAGGACTCCAACCTCCGGCGGAGCGGCCGCGCAATTCGTGACATGGTGCCTCAAACCACGCGGCCACAACGAGCGGCTATATCCATCTGATGAAGACGACTTACTCTGATTCGTTCGTAGCACGACCTCCCCGTATCTCTCTAACGGCGCCACTTCAGTGTGGATTACTCACTTGCCGCGCCAGGCGTCCGACACACTCCATTTCTGTGTGAATTGGGACTAACACACACTTACAATGGACTAAAGCAACAACTAGAGAACATAATCATCTTGCTGAGGCTGGAAGCTGCTTTTGACAAGTTTTCTCCTGTTGCCAGATTAAATTTGGGTTTTTAGACCCTATATTCTGCAAAATGGTTCAATTGGCTCTGAGCACTATGGAACTTAACTGCTGAGGTCATCAGTCCCCTAGAACTTAGAACTACTTAAACCTAACTAACCTAAGGACATCACACACATCCATGCCCGAGGCAGGATTCGAACCTGCTACCGCAGCGGTCGCGGGGTTCCAGACTGAAGGGCATAGAACCGCTCGGCCACTCCGGCCGGCAATCAAAGGGCAAAAAATGGGGATATAAAAACACAGAAATAGAGATAATGGATGTTAAAATGTTCACTAACACGAGGACATGCACAGGGGGGCAGTTAAAAGAACACAGCTGGCAAGTCGTGGGGCACTTAAAACACATAAGTTAAAAGTCGGCCACATTATAAAAATCACACAGAGCGAAACACTAAAGAAAACCACTGGGAACGACGGAGCCCTCGCGAAGAATAAATACCGGTGGTAGGGACCTGCCGAAGGACTGGAGGCCGGAGAGGAGGAAAAAGAGGGGAGGAAGGTGCATCACGAGCAGTATACGAAACACGCTTCTTCGGCTAAGACTACCGAGTGCAAATGTCATATGTATAATTCGAGAATCCTAACTAACACCGGTACTATGGCAGCGTGTAGCGAGGGTACATAATAGTTAAACAAATAATCGCACTCGAGGTATAGGCTGTGATTGAACAATTAGCAAATCGGACTTGAAGATGACGTCAGGTTCAAGCTTCGCAACACAGCGAAACTAAGCAAAAATTAACAGTTGCCGATTGAATAGACTTAGCTAAATAACTAATGATAAGGTACTGCTGACCGCTGTGGCCGAGGGGCTCTAGGCGCTTCAGTCCGGAACAGAGCTGCTGCTACGGTCGCAGGTTCGAATTCTGCCTCGGGCATGGATGTGTGTAATGTCCTTAGGTTAGTTCTAAGTCTAGAGGACTGATGACCTCAGATGTTAAGTCCCATAGTGCTCAGAGCCATTTGAACCATTTGATAAGGTAGAGACAAAAGAGCTTTATGAGAAGACACAGGTAACAGAAGCGATAACTTAATAGGACCTTTCCTGAGGCCCGAAGCAATAGTGAATCTGTCGGTGGAAGAATACGAACTGTGTGGAAGTAAAAGGTTTGGTTTTATGCGGTCCACTCATATTAATGTGACCACTACGATGTCCAATGACAACGGCGTGAAACATCTGATAGCAAACATCTTATAACAATCGTCGGGAGGGTCCAGGGAAGAGGAGGGAGCGTTATGGTTTCGAGAATGTTTTCGTAATATTTCATGGGTGATCTCGTCGTACTGGAAGGAACAATGGACCAACACAAGTAAGCATGTGTGCTTGGGGACCATGTCCACCCCTACATTCAGTTTGTTCTTCCTCGGCACAGGACAATGCAATGTGTCACACGCCTCGCACGTACGTGCGTGGTTGGAAGAGCAACAGGACGAGTTTGCCGTACTCACCTGGCCACCAGACTCTTCTAAATCGAGAATTTGTGGTATCACCTCGATCGGCCTGTTCGCGCCATGGATCCTCAACCGACGAACAATAGGGCAGCTGGCCACGGACTGGAGTCGGCATGGCTCCACATGCCTCCACATGCCTCTCGGTACCATACAGAACTGTCTTTCTCCCTACGCGTCTCGCTACAGTTCACACTGCGAAAGGCGGTTATTCAAGCATGTGAGACATCTCACATTAATGACTGGAAAGTGTTGTAAGCAAGGTCAAACGCATTCAGGTTTCTGTAATTTCGCAGGGGTGAAGAGTCTTGCATAGTACACACTACCGTAGAGAGCCGCATCAGAACAGTTTAGGTTTTGATGACTAAAACAGCAGAAACAGCGACATCAACAACGAGCTGCTATCCTGCTGGTTTTGTATTATTTACAACCGGATCTGTGTACAACGTAGCAAATGCTATCGTTAACTGTCTTAGTATGTTGATATTAAGCGTACCTCGTTGTTTTAACGGTTAGTGTGAGTTCGTTACTGAACGGATCAGCAGGTGGCGGATGGACGTGTGGAAGTTAGGTGCGGCGTGCGCCTGCGGTCAGCAGTTAGGCACGGGGCGCCAGCGCTCGGCTACCTGGCCGCCTGTTCTATTTGCAGCGGGGCTGCGCAGGGCGTGGCCCGACCCGCCGACCTGCCCGAGGCACGGGCAGCCGCAGGCGCAGCTTCCAGGCAGGCTCGCGCGTGCGCAGATGCTGCCGTGACCGAGCGTCGCGCCTCCTATGGCGCCACTACACCTGTACTGCGCGGCCGTATCCCGCTTATTACTTCACTCCTAGCCGTGAGGGACGTGTTCCAGCTGCTCGTCATTAACTGGATCCATTTCTGATGATCAGTATTTACTGTATTCTCTAATTAGTGTTCCACAGGTTCAAAGTATCTGAATGACGTCTTCATGTAAAAAAATGCAAAAAAAAACTTTCTGCTTGCATGTGTACTTTACTCTAAAGTCCTCCACAGTTTTGTTTATTTTTATTTATTTATTTTTTATCGATCTGCTTGATCATGAAACGAGTACATTCAACGCTTTGACAAAACTGTGGAAATATAGTCAGAAATGGATGCTTGTACGTAAAGACATATGTTACCTAAGACTCCTGGGTGCACTACTGTATTTGACCACGATTGGCATCTGTGAAATATCCTCAGTAAGTTACAAGAATCAGTTGTGATTACAACATTGTTATGGGTACTTGTGAGTGGATTATGTCGTAGCTAAGTGAGTTGGAACGTGGGTTCGGTTGTTGGGTTGCTTTTGGGGGAGGAGACCAGACAGCTTGGTCATCGGTCTCATCGGATTAGGGAAGGATGAGGCAGGAAGTCGGGAGTGCCCTTTCAAAGGAACCAACCCGGAATTTGCCTGGAGCGATTTAGGGAAATCACGGAAAACCTAAATAAGGATGGCCAGACACGAGATTGAACCGTCGTCCTCCCAAATGCGAGTCCAGTGTGCTAACCACTGCGCCACCTCGCTCGGTGTTCGAACGTGGGCAAATTGTTGGTGCTCCTATGGTGGGGGCTTACATACCAAGGTAGACGAAGTGTTCGGTGTTTCAAGAGGCGCCATATCGAAGATTTATATCACAAGCAGTGAAAGTGGAAGAACGTCATCTGTTAAGTAACAACGAGGACGAACGTGGCTGTTGAGTGATCGTGAAAGACGGTTACTGAAGAGGACTGCAACGAAAAGTAACAGGATGACAGCTGAAAACGTAACTGTGGTAACGAAGCCTGTGAGCACAAAAACGTGAAGGAGACTCCATTAGCAGGCAACTGCAGGGTGAGCTGCAAGTCCAAAACCACCTATCAGTGATCCGAATGCCCGTAACTGGGCAACGTGGTGTCACAGTCGTAAAACATGGACTATACAGCAACGGAAGAAAGTTGTTTGATCGGATAAGTCTGGTTTCATATAATTTCAAACTGCTGGCCGAGTTTCCGTTCCAAGTGTGGCACATGGCGAGGGTTCGGTGATGATTGGGTAGCCATATCGTGGTATTTCTTGGGCTCCATGGTTACTCTACAAGTTACATTACTGCCAACGATTTTATGACCATTTTGGATGGCCACCACCATCCCACGGTGCTGCGTTTGTTCGCCAATGGCGATGCAATGTTCCAAGACAACGCAAGACCACGGGTCCCCTGTTCACACAGCTCGCCTCGTCCAGAACTAGTTTTGTGCTCACGAGGATCAATTATCGCATCTTCCCTGCCCACAACAGCCACCAAGCGCACTTTGGAGATAAGGATGCGTGAAGCTATCCTCTCCATTATAACTATCAGAACTTGCCACTATTCTGCAGGTAGAATGGTATAAGATTCCCATGAAAATCATACAGGACGTATAATGATCCATTCCGAAACGACAGGAAGCTGTTTTCAATGCCAAAGTTTCTCCCTGTATGTCCGCCTCTGTAGATACGCGTTCATGACTACCATGCGGGGCATCCAGGTTCGATTCCCGACCAGGTAGGGGATATTTATCTACATCTACGTAATTACTCTGCTATTCACAGTAAAGTGCCTGGCAGAGGGTTCAGTGAACCACCTTCAAGCTGTCTCTCCACCGTTCCACTCTCGAACGGCGCGCGGGAGAAACGAGAACTTAAATTTTTCTGTGCGAGCCCTGATTTCTCTTATTTTATCGTGATGATCATTTCTCCCTACGTAGGTGGGTGCCAACTGAATGTTTTCACAATCCGAGGAGAAAACTGGTCACTGAAATTTCATGAGGAGATCCCGTTGCAAAGAAAAACGCCTTTGTTTTAATGATTGCCACCCCAATTCACGTATCATGTCTGTGGCACTATCATCCTTATTTAGTGATAGTAGAAATCTGCTCTAGGACTGGATGAGGTGTTGTCCTGATTATCACTTCATCAGCGGCCGGGGTGGCCTAGCAGTTCTAGGCGCTACAGTCTGGAACCGCGCGACCGCTACGGTCGCAGGTTCGAATCCTGCATCGGGTCATGGATGTCTGTGATGTCCGTAGGTTTGTTAGGTTTAAGTAGTTCTAAGTTCTATGGGACTGATGACCTCAGAAGTTAAGTCCCATAGTGCTCAGAGCCATTTGAACCATCTGAGCCATCACTTCATCATCATCCACGGGCAAGTCGCTAAAGTGGCGTCAAATAAAAAGACTTGCACTAGGCGTCCGTACAACCGCAGATGGAGAGCCTAGGCTGCGTAACATCAGGAGCACCGAGGAGGAGATAAGTGTTTAACGTATCGTCGAAAACGAGGTCATTAGAGACTGAGCAAAAGTTCGGATTAGGGAGGGATGGGGAAGGAAATTCGACGTGCCCTTTCGAAGGAACCATCCCGGCATTTGTCTGAATCGATTTAGGGAAATCAAGGAAAACCGAAATCAGGATGGCCTGCCAAAGGCGAGTCCAGTGTATTAACCACTGCGCGACTTCGCTCGGTGGGATAACATCATTTCATTTCATTAGGTATGGTATCGGCTATTTTCTGCTGTTTTCATATTTTTGTACGCCTCCTGTAGTCGACATTTTGCCAATTAGAACAGTTACAAAGTCGAAGACTAAATAAAACACTAAAAAATTTTCAGTAAGTATACGAATAAATAACAGATTGCAGAGAAATATTGCGAACTACTGCTGGGAATCCAGTACAGAACAGAAGAAGTGTATCACAAGGAAATCTAGTGACCTGGACCTGAAAACCGTGGCTTCATCACTGCATTGTTTCAGTTGTGAAGCCATGGTTGATGTGAGCGGACACTGTCGCACCGTTGAGGAAGCATTAGTCTCGCTTGAATGGGAGAAACTTCCTTTCGTTTCAGGAGTATCAAAGACAGGACGCGTAGTGGATGTTATTGATCGCTAGGGCGAACAAGTGTCGCCGTCGCTCGATGAGATCTGTAGTCTCCTATGAAATCCACTCGCTGAAGTTGACGAAACACCGTCAACAACGCATGAATACATGAAACTAAATTGTGTAAATTGCAGTATGGTTCGCCATCTATACCACGCCAACCCACTCCACGTTAGGAAGTTGGCAGCAACCACGTGTTTTCACCGGCAGTCTGCGGCCGCCTCCGAGACACGTCCTGATTATTCCGTGCTGCCAACGCCGCAACCGAAGTCAAGGGGGAACGACAGGGTGACGGACGAAAATACAGTATTGCTCAAATTCAGGACTTTATTTTCTCCGTACTGAAATGTATTAGACAAATGGGGTTTGCTGCAATGAATAAAGCAGACATTGAAGTTTTTATTGGATTTTTTAATTGAAAAATATTAATATCTTCACTATGTAATTGGAATTTTCCCGAGGCAGCTGTCAAAGGAAGTAGATTGACCGTTCTCACTGTAGCTCCGGTTGTGGTTATCTAAAACATGAAATTAACAGATCACCATGATCCTTACAGATGTAATTTTAGTTCATCGTAGGGACTTGTAAAAAAATAAACATAAAAGTGATAAAAATTAAAAATAATTGTGGAATTATAGATATTTAAAAAAATGGCCATTTTAGGACGTCTCTTTTTTGGCCCAAAAAATACTAAATATTAACACAGAAAAATCGGCTAATATGAACTGAAGAGAATTCAGTTTGCTTCAGTGGAGACCAGAATCATTAAAATCGAATGAAAGTTTTAGTGTGGGCGACGACAAACATCCCGAAAAACACGATTTTTGAGAAAACACCGTTTATAGTTTGACTAGCATTTATCGTATAAAAAGAGGGACAAAGCTTGTAACTTGTGGGATATCATTGTTGCCTGGTTAATAACAACTATCGCCCCGGCTAGTGCATAGTCGCTTTCTGCTACTTTGACCTGATGAGCCCCCATTTTCGTCCTCAAAGCCCTTTTCGTCGCTAAGAGCATCACTACTGGCGTCTCTATCTTCACAGAATCAGCGATTTTGATTTGAAGGGCATTTACCTCGTGCACTAATGCAGTATAGCCTACACTGAACAGACATACTGCCATATTTGAAGCAATGTTGACAAATTCGCCTCGGCTGGATGTTATTTTTGAAGCGTGTCTCTAAATGAGACTATTGAAACTTTCGTTCACATTTTGAGTAAAACCACCCAAACAACGTTCCTGCAAATTAGGTTTACTGAAATCGGTATGAATATGGGTGATGGCATCGATAACGATTTCTGGGAGTGGCTTTTTGTGTTTATAACTTTCCAGTTCACCGTTTTCTGTAGCTTCAAAGGCTCAAAGAATCGTTACTTTGTGGAGTTCGCGCATAATATTTTGGGGAATAATTCTTCAATTTATGTTAAATATTTGGCATATAGCATGTAAGCGAGAAAAAGTTCAGGAAATGTTTGAAATTATGCTCAGAGTTTGTGTGAAAATGTAATGTGGTTCAAAATGGCTCTGAGCACTATGGGATTTAACTTCTGAGGTCATCAGTCCCCTAGAACTTAGAACTACTTAAACCTAACTAACCTAAGGACATCACACACATCCATGCCCAAGGCAGGATTCGAATCTCCGACCGTAGCGGTTCGTGCGGTTCCAGAGTGTAGCGCCTAGAACCGCTGGGCCACACCGACCGGCTCTACACAATAATGATAGCCAGTAAAAGCCATGTATATGCTCAAAAAAAGTGTCGAATACTTTGAGAGGATATAGTACTCACCGAAACAGAAAATTAAGTGCACTAAACATGGATCCGAAAACGAATACTTTCCGGGATAAACACGTGTTTATAGCAAGGGCAGCGCGACGCTTGGTTCCGGATATTAGCACAGTCGTTGCATTGGCGCTCCCTCAAACGTGTCGGCCGGCTGTAATGTGGTACATCGGGTATTTGGATAGTGGTAATACTGAAGAACGTTAAGAATTAAGTGGACAGATAAATGAAGAAATCCTAAAAAGAATAGACGCTGGCGTCTCTAACAAGAAGTATAGACAACATTTTTTGATATCTGCCTTAGACACTAGGAATAGCTAATTTGGTGGTGGAAGGAGCAGTAAAAAGAAAGAACTATAGGAAGAGACTGTGACTAGAATATATAAAAAAGATAACAGAAGGTATTGGGAACAGAAGTTACAGAGCTGGAAAGATTAACTCAGTAAGCGACAGGTAGGTACACTGCACATCGTGAGCAAAAACGAACACTCAAACACGCACTAGGTCTTTGTGGTGGATATGTGTGGTGTCACCGCCGGACAACACACTTGCTAGGTGGTAGCCTTTAAACCGGCTGCGGTCCGTTAGTATACGTCGGACCCGCGTGTCGCCACTATCAGTGATTGCAGACCGAGCGCCGCCACACGGCAGGTCTAGTCTAGAGACTCCCCCTAGCACTCGCCCCAGTTGTACAGCCGACTTTGCTAGCGATGGTTCACTGTCTACATACGCTCTCATTTGCAGAGACGACAGTTTAGCATAGCGTTCAGCTACGTCATTTGCTACGACCTAGCAAGGTGCCATATTCAGTAACTATGAATGTATTCTGAACAGATAATATTGTGAATCACGTACCGTCAAGAGCGACGTTCATCATTAATGGATTAAAGTTAAGTATCAAACTAATTACGTCCGCTTTCTGAATTCTAATTCCTTGTCATGTTCCAGACCTCACGTCAGTATAGTCCTTCCCTCCTCACGCCAGCCTGCGTGAGCTAAAGCGCGTGCATTTCGGCCTCCACTAGTAACACGGTGTTGGCTCTTCTGCGAACACAACAATTTGTCCCAGAAATAAAATGAAAATGGCTCAAATCCTCCACTGCCGACCATGTTTCTCGCAAGGCAGCTTTGGTTGTAAAGCAGATGTCTGAATTGGAAATCCTCTCTTAAATATTCTCATTGGGCCCTTCTGTCCTGAAAAAAAAAAAAAAACACACAAAAGAACCGTACTCGTTCTCCATCATATAGGGTAGACCGGTAGGCTATTCCAACGCAGCCACGTGGGGCATGGGCTACTGGGAGTGCCTGTCAGTTTGCTCGCGGCTAGGTGCAGCCAGTATAGGCTACCCGCCATGATGCTTTATTGCTTGAGTTCTACGCAGGCACGGTCCACTGGGCCATCCTTGCCCACGGGCACGAGGCCAGGGCGGTACAGAAGCATAAGCCACACCCCGGCTGATTGGATGCCCTGGCGTCAGTTGGTAGTTTGCAGATCCGTGCTCACCGCTGCGCATGAGCACAGCACTGCCTACCGGCGGGCACTCGTACTGGAATGACCTAAGAGAATGAAACGTACTTTTCTTTATAAAGCAAAACTCTAAAGCGGTACATGTGGGTCGACTATCAGTGAAGCAACCGCAGCACACAAACTACATATGTTTTTGAATGGTGTAAAGAATTACTAATCGCATACTGGTTTATTGAACAGATTGTGACAGTCCAGTCCATCCGTGAAAAAAAAAAAAAAAAAAAAAAAAAAAAAAAAAAAAAAAAAAAAAAAAATTTCAAGAATTTTGGAAAAGTATCATGCACGAGAGGAAGCAGTACCTCTGTTAGGTTCACATAGCCATCATTTCCCTGCAAATAATACACAGGGTTATTGTCTGCAAACTGCTGCTTATGTGCTAACAATGAACAAAAATTTGGAGCCAAAGGATAGCAGGCAGGCCCTATCCCCTGGCCACTTACTGTCTTTAGTGATCTTACTTCTCAGTTTTTCCCTCAACTATCACATTTGATGACTTCTATTTCCGTCTAATTGAGCTGTATAAGTCGTTATACCCCTCTTCAAATTTTTGCCTTATCAACCTTATTTTATCATTGTAGAACAGGTAAAAATTTGTGACTATTTGTACATCACCATGTGCATTTCCACTCTGCAAAACACTGTGGAGTGCGTGGCAGCGGGAACTGGCGCCTATAATAATTATTAGGATTCCTCCTCACTCCATTCGTTTATGGAGCATGGGTATGTTGTATGTTAACCGGGGACCTAGAAACGATGGAGAGATTCCGTGCCCGCCGCATCCGCAGTCGTCCACAACCCCACGGCGACTACCGCAGTCCACCTCACCCCTCCGCCGCCCCACACAGAACCCAGGGGGTATTCTGCAGTTCGGCCCCCGGTGAAACCCCCAGGGAACGTCTCACACCAGACGAGTGTAACCCCTATGTTTGCGTGGTAGAGTAATGGTGGTGTACGAAGTGGAGAACTTGTTTGCGCAGCAATCGCCGACATAGTGTAGCTGAGGCGGAATAAGGGAACCAGATCGCATTCGCCGATGCAGATGGAAAACCGCCTAAAATCCATCCACAGACTGGCCGGCTCACCGGACCTCGACACAAGTCCACGGGGCGCATTCGTGCCGGGGACCAGGCGCTCCTTCCCGCTCCGGAAAGCCGTGCGTTAGACCGCTCGGCTAACCGGGCGGGCCTAGAGCATGGGTACTTAAATGCCTCAGTAAGAGCAGTAATTAGTTTAACCTTCTCCTTGCTCTCCCTATTGAGGCGATACGTAGGAAGCTGTAGAATATCCCGAGCTTTCTCGCATAAAGCTGGTTCTTGAAACTTTGTAACAAGGCTGTCGTGGGACATGCTGCGTCATCCTCAAGCGTCTCCCCCACTTCATGGATTTCAACAGTTATCTGACGTTAAACAAACCTGTTACCATTCCTGTTAGTCCCATCTGTTATGAGTTGCAGACACATGAGGCATTAATCAAGCAGTAATTAAAATAATCAGTGATTAATAGTAGTAACCAGTAAATCTCTGATTCTGTAAAGAACGAGACTCTGATGTATAAAACAGCTTCAGACATCTGATTGCTTTGCTAATGAGTTAATGTGTTAAATATTTCACGTTAAACATGTAAGCGAGAAAAAGTGTAGAAAAGGTTTGAAATTACATTTAAAGTTTGTTCGTAGTAGCTAAGTGGTCTCATTACGGAACACTGTATGAATGTAGTCTGGATAATTTGCGCTCCATTTTAAGCAAAAGTTAGATCTACATGCATCTCAATGTTTGAAACATCATATCTCCCGAATTATGTGTTTTACAACATTATGACTTTGCATATTAATTCAGCAGTGACCGTGGATGCTATCTGCAAAATGTATAGTAAGTAGTAAACAAGAAATAGACTAAAACGTCTTGCGTGATGCGATGGTTTTCCTGTGTGAATAGCGAAAATGTAATAAGCGAAAAACCTTTATTCCTTTCGTCATTTTGTTGATATAACACCGTGAATAAGTTCAAATGGTTCAAATGGCTCTGAGCACTATGCGACTTAACTTCTGAGGTCATCAGTCATCTAGAACTTAGAACTAATTAAACCTAACTAACCTAAGGGTATCACACATCCATGCCCGAGGCAGGATTCGAACCTGCGACCGTAGCGGTCGCTCGGTTCCAGACTGCAGCGCCTAGAACCGCACGGCCACTCCGGCCGGCCCGTGAATAAGTATCGTAACAGTTTCAAATCATACATAAAATTTGTTACTTTCACTAAGCGCTCTCATGCTCAAATACTGGATGAATGTAGTCTGAGTATTTGCGACCCAAGAGTTGCGCTGCTTCAAAACATTGAACACATTTTCTGACTCTAATATTTGTCTCAGTGTGTTAAAACTTCAACATCAGTTTATACTTCTTAATGAGTAGGTCATGATAGTAGTTAAAAACTTTGATTTCGGCCAATAATTTTATAAAATACTAGCTTAGCGCCCGCTGCTTCGCTCGCGTAGACTGTTTGGCTTTCAGAGATTTTCATGTTCACTAATCACGACGGCATGGTCTTTTCCGAATGTACTTCTGACCAAAAAGCGATTCTGGGGGCCGGAGTCCGAAGGTTTTCTTACTCGTGCCTTTTGAGTTCTTATGGAGATATTTCCGCGGGAACTTTCATCCCCTGACAGATATTTCCTTATATCTGAAAACTACCAATTTTAATAAACTTAGCTTTAAATTTTTTTAATGCAGTGAACTATTTTCTTAAAAATTTTCGCTCCCTGTTGTACTCCCTTAGGGACTGAATTTCCAGAAACAATGAAACACGTTCTTTTTTTTAAATTTCTAACTGAGAAGTCAAATGCCAATCGTCATAGATGTTGCCCTAAAACTCTTGTAGTAGTTCCTTAGTAATTATTTATTTCCAAAAATCTTTCACCTGTTATTTTACCCCCTTATTGATTGTATTTCCAGAAATGCTGAAACAAGTATTTTTTACTTTCTGATTGAAAAACCAAATACCAGCTTTCGTAGCTCTAGCTTCAAAATTCACCTAACAGCGACACATTTTCAATAAACATTTCACCCCTTATTTCACCCCCTTAGGAGTGGAATTTCCGACAATCCCTTCTTAAACGATGTCGAACTTCAAGGTCCTACTCAGCAGATTGGGCAGGGCGATGATGAGTCAGTGAATCAATCTGACCCAATTCCACCCCCTTAGGAGTTGAATTTCCAAAAACTGTGAAACATATACTTCTTCCTCCATAACCCAGAAGCCAAACAAATTTTTCAGAGATGTAGTTTTTAAAACGCTGCCGCAATGAAAATTTTTCGTAATACGTTTCACCCATATTTCGTCTCCTTAAGGGTTGAATTTCCAAAAACAGTGACATATGTACGTTTTATTTCTAACAGAAGAGCTAAATATAAATTTTCATAGGTTTAGCTTCGAAGATACTTGCACAATGAAATATTTTCATAAAAACTTTCATCCCCGTTTAACCGCCATAGCAGTTGAATTCCCAAAAATAGTGAAACACGTATTTTTTTATTTATAACCCAGAAGCCAAAATTAAATTTTTATAGATTTTAGCTTTAAGATGCTTGCATAATAAAATTTTTGTAAAAAAGAAGTCTCATCCCATATTTTACCACCATAGGAGTTCAATTTCCAAAAACACTGAAACACACTTTCTTTATTTGTAACCGAGAAGTCAAGTACCAGTGTTCATAGATGTAGGTTTAAAAATACTTTAGTGGTTCTTTAATTATGACATATTTTCAAAAAAATCCTTTCATCCACCATTTCATCTACAAAGGGTTAAATTTCCAAAAATGCTGAAACACATATTTCTTTTTATAGACCGAGAACCAGATACCAGTTTCCACATGTATAACTTCAAAATTGCTTTAATAGCGACATTTTTTGAAAAACCTTTCATCCCCATTTAACCCACTTACGGTTGTAATTTTGAAAAATCCCTTCTTAATCGACGCCCACAGTATAGATCCACGCCTCCTCCAGAGTTCAAGTTTCTATCCTTAGCAGTTTGCGTTGGATGGTGATGAGTCAGTCGTCAAGACATTACCTTTTATATACAGAGATTGAAAATACAATTTTTGTTCCTCATGGAAGCAGTTAGATAGGCGACCTGCAGATGTGACTTTGCACCATAAACCATTAACCATGAATCAGATTAGCCATTTAGTAATACAGATTGTGATTGCTATATCACATTTTAGATTTAGGTTTTCATTTGTGCATAAAACAAATTCAGTGCTATGCAGTTTGTTAGTTAATTCAAGCGTTTTACTTTCAGTCAGACATGTTACGACACCCATGGGTCATACCTCTGGGATTTGAGCCTTGAGTAGACTCCATATTTCGTACGTCTCAGCGCCTACTGGACAGGTTAATCACATCGGGAACTTTTGTACATCGTACCGTTCTCAAGTACTGTCAAACAATTGATGCGAAGACTTTCTGTTAATTTCCGTCGAGCTTGTCAGTCGCAACCATACCATAGACCTACCCCTTGCAAGCTTTAAGAGCCGACATTATTACCATAGTGTTGGTTCATACATCAGGCCGCCATTCATCTCCGTGATCTGCAGACTTAATTTTCCAAGGCCTTACAATCGCTGCATTCAGATCCTGTTGTCGTAGATCTCGGCACAGACATGAATGGCATTCACAATTTGATGGTTGGTTTTAAGCATGCGCTGAGTGGGATTGTCCACTCCCTGGATGACGCAACATTTTAAGAGAAGTAACTTCGACTGAAGATTACTCTTGGTGGCTGTATTTTCTTCCTTGCACGAATGTGACACACAAAGAGGTGCTGTGTATTGAACGTCTTCCACGAATCATCTCAGGAAACTCTATCTTTAGAAGGTGCAGGTTACGAACTTACAACAAAAACATCACTTCTTCACTAATCTCTGCAGTTTGGTTTTGTTCTTGTAACAATTTTTTCAAGTAATTAGAGCTCACCATGTGGACATTTTCTTTTTGGCCACTCATCCGGTAATCTGTTGCACCGTAATTAGCAGGTCCTTTAAGATGTGTTGTGTTACTAAAAGATGTACATATTTCGATACCACCGTCGTTTCTTTTGCGTCGACCACTCACAAACTTGTACCTTAATTCGATATAATTCTGTACTTATGACTCTTTTATTAGACGATAGACCGAGCGAGGTGGCGCAGTGGTTAGACACTGGACTCGCATTCGGGAGGACGACGGTTCAATCCCGCGTCCGGCCATCCTGATTTAGGTTTTCCGTGATTTCCCTAAATCGCTCCAGGCAAATGCCGGGATGGTTCCTTTCAAAGGGCACGGCCGACTTCCTTCCCCGTCCTTCCCTAATCCGATGAGACCGATGACCTCGCTGTCTGGTCTCCTTCCCCAAAAACAACCAACAACAACCTATTAGACGATATAGATGGTCTTCGTCTGTAAATAATATATTCTTCACCATTCTATATTAACGAAAAAAGACTAAAATGATAGTAGTAACCTGTGACTATGTAATTTCTCCTGCAGAATGTGTACATCCCACTTAATGCTTAGTAGTTATGCATCATGAGTGCAACTCAAGTTTAGACCTGAATACTTTCATTCCTGGACATTTGGATTTACGAACATTTTTTAGCTTGTTATCCTGTTATATGAATGTTCATATATACAAATGAATAAGTACATAAATTAAAGTGTGAAATGTGCGGTTTAGAAGAAGGAAAATATTTAAATTTTATTCAATCTACTTTTAATCGCTTTTGTGATGGTTGCTCCATGGTACTAAGTTATCACACTGTATACAGTCGAAAAAAGAGACTAAATACAAAACGCTCGTGGGACCCATCCTAGTATATTGTTGAAGTGTATGAGGCATGTACCAAATACGTCTAGTACATAAGGCACCTGTGTTTAACGTACGAAGGGTCTCACCATAATTTACGAGTGAAATTAAAATAACTTTTCCAGACTTCGTCTGTGTGTGCTTAAGTATATTAGTCTCAACATTGTAAAGTCTCAGATTTATCAAATGAATATGTTAGGCAAAATATGCGATCAAAGATAAAAAAAGTGGAGTTGAATAATAAAACTAGAAAACTAGAAAACTAGAAAACTAAAATTTGGTCAGAACATGCAGATAAAAAGCTACAAGACACAACTTGATCAGAGCAATATTTTGGTTAAAATCAGCTTTTTCACGAAAAATTGAAGCCGTTAAATGTTAAACTCAGAAAGCTGAAAATTTTCCTTTGTTTCTGATAGTAGATGTTCCATTTGGCGGTCTGCTGCGTTCGACACCGTTCCTCAAAGGGCGTCTTCTAATCAAACTGCGTGCCTACGGAGTATCGCCTCAGTTGTGCGACTGGATTCGTGATTTCCTGTCAGAAAGGTCACAGTTCGTAGTAATAGACGGAAAGTAATCGACTAACACGGAAGTAATATCCGGCGTTCCTCAAGGAAGTGTTATAGGCCCCCTATTGTACATAGGAGACAATCTGAGTAGCCGTCTTAGATTGTTTGCAGATGATGCTCCCATTTACCGTCTTGTAAAGTTATCAGATGATCTAAAGGACTTGCACAATGATTTAGATAAGATATCTGTATGGTGCGAAAAGTGGCCATTGACCCTGAATAAGGAAAGTGTGTAGTCATTCACACGAGTAGTAAAAAAAAATCAGCTAAATTTCGATTATGCGATAAGTCACACAAATCTGAAGGCTGTAAATTCAACTAAATAATTAGAGAGTACAATTACAAATAACCTAAATTGGAACGATCACATAAAAGTGTTGTGGTAGCACTTAGAAGGTGCAACAGGTCTACTAAAGAGACTGCTTTCACCACGGTTATCCGCCCTATTCTGGAGTATTGCTGTGCGGTGTGTGATCCGCATCAGGTGGGACTGAAGGATGACATCGAAAAAGTTCCAAGAAGGGCCGCCCGTTTTGTACTATCGCGAAATAGAGGATATAGTGTCACAGACATGATACGTGAATTGGAGTGGCAATCATTAAAACAAAGGCGGTTTCCGTTGCGACGCGATCTTCTCATGAAGTTTCATTCACCAGTTTTCTCCTCCGATTGCGAAAACATTCTGTTGGCACCCACCTGCATAGGGAGAAATGATCATGTCGATAAAATAAGAGAAATCAGGGCTCGCACAGAAAAATTTGAGTGCTTGTTTTTCCAGCGTGCCGTTCGAGATTGGAACGGTAGAGAGACAGCTTGAAGGTGGTTCATTGAACCCTCTGTCAGGCACTTTATTTTGTATAGCAGAGCAATCACGTAGATGCAGAAACTAAAAATAAAAATAAATAAAGCCAAATATCGTGTAGGGCCCCCGGGAGCACGCAGAAGTTCCACAACACGACGTCGCATGGACTCGACCAATGTCTGAAGTAGTGTTGGAGGGAACTGACACCAAGAATCCTGCAGTGCTGTTCATAAATCCGTAAGAGTACGAGGGGGTGGAGATCAGCACGTGGCAAGGCATCCCATGTATGCTCAGTAATGTTCATGTCTGGGAAGTTTGGTGGCCAGCGGAAGTGTTTATACTCAGAAGAGTGTTCCTGGAGCCACTCTGCAGCTGGTGATCAGACAGGATGCTTACCCACGTGACACCTGCCAGAGTTGTTTCTAGACGTATCAGGGGTCCCATATCACTCCAACTGCACGCGCCACACATCATTACAGAGTCTCTACCAGCTTTAACTCTCCCCTGCTGACATACAGGGTCCATGGATTCATGAGGTTGTCTCCAAACCCGCAGACATCCATCCGCTCGACACAATTTGAAATGACACTCGTCCGCCAGGTAACATGTTTCCAGTCATCAACAGACTAATGTCGGTGTTGACGCGCTCAGGCGAGGCGTAAGCTCTGTGTCTTGCAATCATCAAAGGTGCACAAGTGGGCCTTCGGCTCCGAAAGCCCATATCGATGATTTTCCGTCGAATGGTTCGCATGCTGACACTTGTTGATGGGCCAGCGTCTGTGGCAATTTGCGGAAGAGTTGCACTTCTATCACGTTGAACGATTCTCTTCAGTCGTCCCGTTCTTGGCGAATCTTTCTCCGGCCGCAGCGATGTCGGAGATTTGATGTTTTACCGGATTCCTGATATTCACTGTACACTCGTGAAATGGTCGTACGGGAAAATCCCCACTTCATCGCCACGTCGGAGATGCTGTGTCCCACCGGTCGTGCGCCGACAATAATTCCACGTTAAAACTTACATAAATCCTGATAATCTGCCATTGCAGAAGCAGTAATCGATCTAACAACTGCGCCAGACACTTGTTCTCTTATATAGACGTTGCCGACCGCAGCGTCATATTCTTCCTGTTAACATATCTCTGTATTTGCATATGCAGACCTATACCATTTTCTTTGTCGCTTCAGTGTATATACAGCCAGAGAGGCAATGGAAGATACGCTTCGCACCGGGATATCAAACTATCCACTTCAGTCAAACGCCCGTATTCATTGTACCTCGGATGCTGTCAGAGCTGGGAAGACATGAATGCGTTTTCGGTAAAAGTAGGAATTGAGCTCGCGAGTATTGTACACTGTCTTGGATCGATTAGGTTTCACGAAAGTAGTAAATGTTTTGTGTGCCGCTCGTAATGTTGATAAAACCTCGTGACAAGTGAGGAGATTATTTTCCACTTTTAAGGCGAGCAGTTAACTTTTGGTGATTAAAAGTCAGGGCGATAGACCATTTTACTTGGAACTTCTCGTAGAAGTCGCCTCTGAATAGTTAATAGTGCTGGTTTCGATATGGATATTAGTTACAATACTTCTGTCTCTATGCTCTTCGTTTTTGGAACACAACCTACGTCCAGCTTAGAGACAGAAGTGATGACACTTTCTGCAGGATCTGACCATCATTTTGCTGGACAATGCTCAAGCACGTACAGTTAAAGCTGTTATTGCTAAGTGCTATACCACCTACTGCACTCCCCTGACTTAAGCCCTCGTAAGTTCAACTCGATTTCTAAACTAAAGGAAACATTTCACGGAATTCGCTTCAGAACTGTTACAAATTCGTCGAGCAATAGACCGCGCATCTCGAACTGTCAACACAACTGGTTCAAATGGCTCTGAGCACTATGGGACTTAACATCTGTGGTCATCAGCCCCTAGAACTTGGAACTACTTAAAACTTACTAACCTATGGACATCACACACGTCCATGCCCGAGGCAGGATTCGAACCTACGACCGTAGCGGTCACGCGGTTCCAGACTGAAGCGCCTAGAACCGCACGGCCACACCGGCCGGCTCAACACAACTGGTACTGCTAAGAGTATCCTAAGATTTCAATATCGCTGGCAACGGGTTATACACAATGCTGGTGACAACTTTGAAGGTCAATAAAACTTTGAAACATTTATCTATTTTGTACGAGCTGTGAAGAAGTTGTTGCCACTCTTAAAGTTCCAACCCTCGCATTTTGTGCCTGTGAGGTTTTGCAGAATATATGAACCAGTGAAAACTCAAAACTTTTCTTTTTAGTCATAGTTCCTGACCCTGATGAGTAAATAACAAGGGGGAACACGAAGAGTAATATGGACTTTCAGACCGGAAATGATAGTACGTTCTCCATCGCTTTTTGGCTGACCGCAAAAATAGATTTCAGGCTCTTGGTGAAGGTAGACGGTAAGCCCATACAGACAATTTCAGAGTCTTCTCACAACGACATAACGAGGTAACGACCATATGATTATTTACCCGCCGCCCCACAGTTCGCTCGACCGATGGGAGAGAGTCACAAACATGCTGAAAGAACTAAAGTGGCAGAAGCTTGTAGACGTAAACTACACTGTGAAAAGCTACTTAGAAAGTTTCTTGAACCAACTTTTAGTTATAAACATAGAAATAGAATCCTTACGTCTCCCTACCATAGGGATCGCGAAAACAAGATTAGACTAATTACAGCGGATACAGAGGTATTTGAGCAACTATTCTTCATGCTATGGAACAGGATGCCCTAATAACTGAAACAATGAGATGTGGAACTCTACAGTAACTACTGCATTTACTAGTCACGTTTCATCGGGTAGCTGTGTATAATTTTGCACATGCAGCAATGATTAACATCCTAAGCTACCGATTTCAAGCTGATAGAATATGAAATTAAATAGTTTGATCGTGAAGTAGGCGCACAACAAATACTTAATGGAGTCCCAATGCTAAAATGATGAATTTTTGTCCCGAACTGGAGGGCGAGCTTCGATGAGCTTAGATAGAGTCGTGAAATATAGTACTTATCAGCTGGTGTAAAGTGTGGGCTTAGTGTACCATTGGTGCCGCGAAAAAGTGTAAGTAGCCAATTCACGTCCAGCCTCAGGAATGGATGTCAACATCTACATCTACGTGATTACTCTGCTATTCAGAATATAGTGCCTGGCAGAGGGTTGAGTGAACCACCTTCTAGCTGTCTCTCTTCCGTTCCACTATCGAACGGCGGGCGGGGAAAACGAGCACTTAAATTTTTCTGTGCGAGGCCTGATTTCTCTTATTTTATTCCCATGTAGGTGGGTGCCAACAGAATGTTTTCGGAGGAGAAGACTGATGACTGAAATTCAATGAGAATATCGCGTCGCAACAAAAAACGCCTTTGTTTTAAAGATTGCCACCCCGATTCACGTATCATGTCTGTGGCACTACCTCCCTTATTTCACGATAATAAAAAAACGGACCGCCCTTCTTTGAACGTTTTCGATTCCATCCGTCAGTCCCATCTGATGCGGATCCCACGCCGCACAGCAATACTTCAGAATAGGGCGGACAAGCATGGTGTAAGCAGTCTCTTTAGTAGACCTGTTGCACCTTCTAAGTGTTCTGCCAATGAATCGCAGTCTTTGGTTTGCTCTACCCACAACATTATCTATGTGATCGTTCCAATTTAGGTTATTTGTAATTGTAATCTCTAAGTATTTAGATGAATTTACAGCCTTCAGATTTGTGTGACTTATCGCGAAATCGAAATTTAGCTGATTTCTTTTAGTACTCAAGTGAATAACTTCACACTTTTATTTATTCAGCGTCAATTGCCACTTTTCGTACCATGCAGATATCTAAATCATTCTGCAATTCGTTTTGGTCATCTGATAGCTTTACAAGACGGTAAATAATAGCATCATCTGCCAACAATCTAATAGGGCTACTCAGATTGTCTCCTATGTTGTAACATAGATCAGAAACAATAGAGGGCCTATAACAATTTCTTGGGGAACGCCGGATATCACTTCTGTTTTACTCGACGACTTTCCGTCTATTACTATGAACAGTGACCTTTCTGACACGAAATCACGAATCCAGTCGCACAACTGAGGCCATATTCTGATTTGATCCATTATAAATGGTTCTGAAGCCCTGCGACTGTGAAAATAATAGGTTTGGTTATAAATAACTCATCTGCTACCAGTCACGATTTTCTTTATTTTATTTTTCGTACGACGTGTTTCGGGAAATGATTCCCATTTTCAAGTGCGTTTTCTGTGTTTGTTATGTCATTCCTATGTGATGTTGTCGATGTGTGAGATTCTGCTTCATTTCGCTGGCCATAAGGAAACTTAAAGTCAACGAAATGAAGCAGAATCTCACACATCGACAACATCACATAGGAATGACATAACAAACATAAAAAATGCACTTGAAAATGATAATCATTTACCGAAACGCGTCGTGCGAAAAATAAAATAAAGAAGATCGTGACTGGTAGCAAATGAGTTATTTATAAACAAACCTAGTGAGGCGATATTCCATAAGCACGCAGTTTGGTTAGAAGACGCTTGTGAGGAACGGCGTAGAAAGCGTTCTGGAAATATGGAATCAATTTGACATCCCCTGTTGACAGCATTCATTACTTCATGAGTATAAAGAGCTAGTTGTGTTTCACAAGAAGGATATTTTCTGAATCTGTGCTGAGTATGTGTCAATAAATCGTTTTCTTCGAGGTACTTCATAATGTTCGATCACAGTATATGTTTCAAAACCCTACCGAAAATCGACGTTAGTGATATTGGCCAGTAATTCACCAGATTACTCCTATTTCCCTTTTTGGGTACTGGTGTTACTTGACCAATTTTCCAGTCTTTAGTTACGTATCTTTCTGTGAGCGAACGGTTGTATGTAATTTCTAAATATGGATCTATTGTATCAGCATACTCTGCGAGGAACCTGACTGGCATAGAATCTGGACCGGAGGATTTGCCTTTATTAAGTGATTTAAGCTGCTTTGCTGCACCAAGGATATCTACTTCTATGTTTCTCATCTTGGCAGTTGTTCTTCATTGGAATTTAAGAATATTTACTTCGTCTTCTTTGGTGAAGGAGTTTCGGAAAACGGTGTCTAATAACTCTGCTTTAGCGGCACTGTCATCAGTGACTTCACCGTTGTTACCGCGCAGTGAAGGTATTGATTGCGTCTTGCCACTGGTGTGCTTCAAGTATGACCAGAATCTCTTTGGGTTTTCTGCCAGATTCCGAGACAGAGTTTCGTTGTAGAAATTATTAAAAGCATCTCGTATTGAATTACGCGTTATATTTCGAACTTCTGCAAAACTTTTCCAATCTTGAGAATTTTGAGATCTTTTAAATCTGGCATGCTTTTTTCGTTGCTTCTGCAACAGCGATCTTACCCATTTTGTGGCTCTGAGCACTATGGGACTCAACTGCTGTGGTCATAAGTCCCCTAGAACTTAGAACTACTTAAACCTAACTAACCTAAGGACAGCACACAACACCCAGCCATCACGAGGCAGAGAAAATCCCTGACCCCGCCGGGAATCGAACCCGGGAACCCGGGCGTGGGAAGCAAGAACGCTACCGCACGACCACGAGATTACCCATTTTGTGTACCATGGGGGATCAGTACCATTTATGTGGTATATACCTCCCAACTGACTTCAATACTATCTCCTTGAAATAATTCCACATCTTTTCTGCGCTTGCGTGATGAGATCGGAAGGAGCGGAAACTGTCTTTTACAAAGGCGTTAAGAGCATATTTATCAGCATTTTTAAATAGATATACTTTGCCTTTCTTTTTGATGGTTGTAGGTGTTACGGTATTCAGCCTAGCATCAACTGCCTTGTGCTCACTAATCCCTGTATTCGCCATGATACTCCCTATTTGTCCAGGATAATTTGTTGCTAAGATGCCAGGTATGCTTTCGCAACCATTTACGCTTCGAGTGGGCTCATGTACTAATTGTTCCAAATAATTTTCTGAGAAAGCATTCAGTACAATTTCATATGACATTTTATGCCTGCCGCCGGCTTTAAACGTATAATTTTTCCAGCATATCGAGGGTAGACTGAAGTCACTACCGACTATAATTGTATGAGTGGGGTACCCCTTTGAAATGAGACTCAAGTTTATGTTTGATTGTTTTCGTTAGCTGTTCGAAGAATAATGTAAATGAGTTTCAGCCATTGACGTATGTGGCTGGATAAAGGTTACTTTCCATTTCTAAATGCGTGGCAGTCTTCTGCTGTTCTTGTCTTGATTTCGAAAACTGGTTTGATGGAGTTCTTCATGATAGTCTAGCCACTGCAATATGGATTTGTGCATAGCTACTGCAACTACGATACACTTGAACGTGCATACTGTATTCCTACCTCTTACACTTCCTTCTATTATCAAATTATATATTGCTTGATGTTGCAGGATGTGTCCCATCAACCTATACATTGTTTTAGTCAGGTTACGCCATGAATTTCGTTTCTCCCCGATTCGATTTAATGCCTCTACATTACTTATCAAATCTAACTATCCAGTCTTCAGCATTATACTGTAGCACCATCTTATACTCTCTTCCTGTCTGTAGAACTACTCTTTATCGTCCACATTTCGCTTTTGTTTTTCGGACTGACTGAGCATATAGAAAAGTCAAAATAGCTTTCGGAGATATTAAAAGCAAGGGTGATAAAAATAAGAGTGCAATATAAATCTAATATTAAATGTAGAGGAGAGAGCGGCTGGGTGAAAAGAGTCAGCTGAAAGCCTCTATGAGAAGGGGATTGGGCAGGGTCTTCCATGCAGTGTCGAACTTGGTGTTAAAATGTCATTCATTGCCATATGAATGCTAGGTATTTAGATCAGTAGGAAGTTACTTATCAGTCTCAGGTCTCATTATACTTTTCATTAGTTATGACCGTGTAGGTGGACTGTCAGTGTTTGAACCGTTGCGGACACTCAGCCAGGATGCGCTGCAAAATAAACACAATTCTGCCAAATAAACACAATTTCCCATAATCAGTTTACGTCGCTCATACGAAGGCTAGCTTCACCGATAGCTAAAGCCACCTATTTGTTCATTTTGTCATAAATAGCTGGGCTTACACGAGCAGAGGAGCTGATGTCAACGAGCAAGTGACATGGAAGTTTGTGACAGTTACTCACTAAATAAACCAGCCATGCGGTTCTCTTTCTTAACCAGCAGTCCCTGCCTCCTCCCCCCCCCCCCCCCCCCCGTGCCGCAAAAAATCACTCAACATAGGGTGTATGATTGACGAATACAGTAAAGCAACTGCCTTCACAACATGAGATTTAGTTAGTTCAGAGAGATGCTGCCGCCGGCCGCTGTGTCCGAGTGGCTCTAGGCGCTTCAGTTCGGAACCACGTGGCTGCTATGGTCGCAGATTCGAATTCTTCCTCGGGCATGGATGTGTGTGATGTCTTTAGGTTAGTTAGGTTTAAGTAGCTCTAAGTCTAGGGGACTCATGACTTCAGATGTTAAGTCCCACAGTGCTTAGAGCCATTTGAACCATTTGAGATGCTGCCCATACCATAACACGACATCCATTTAATTGAGGACGAAGTGATTTATCTAGTCAAGTGATGCAAGTAGTGTATGTCCACTGGAGCGCAAGTCTTGGGAGCCATTTCCATGGGGTATGAAGAAAAAGAAGGGAAATGTTTGAAGAACACTAAGAGTACAATGGGAAGAAAATCATACAAAGAGGTTAGTGTCGGACTGTGTTGAGTAAAAGCTGTAGAAGACGTATGTCATGCAGGTATGGAAAGAGTGTTTCATGTCTTAGGTTGCTAGGTGGAATCATTCTTGTTTTCTCAAGTGAATCAACGCACGAAAATGTAAAGAGCACCCTGTTCGATCAAAGGTATCTAGGCACCTGCTGGTGGACATTAATATGGGATGTATCCACCTAACTCGTCTCCGACACCTTGAACTCTGTTGGGGACGCTTTAAGTGAGGTGTCTGAATTTGTGTGGAGGAATGGCTGCGCAGTCTTCGTCAAGAGCTGACACCAGAAGGAGTAGTGATAATGGGCACTGGGGTCTGGAGCGAAATCGACGTTTTCACTCATCCCAAAGGTGTCTGACTGTGTTCATGTCAGGACTCTTGGCACACCAGTCCATTTCAGGAATGTTACTGTCCACATACCGTTGCCTCAAAGATGCTGCTGTGTCATGCTGATACAGTCATTGTCTCAGAACTGTTCCTCTACAGTACACAGTACACAATGCTATCTAATTATTGAGAGGTTCAAAAAATGGCTCTGAGCACTATGGGACTCAACTGCTGAGGTCATTAGTCCCCTAGAACTTAGAACTAGTTAAACCTAACTAACCTAAGGACATCACAAACATCCATGCCCGAGGCAGGATTCGAACCTGCGACCGTAGCGGTCTTGCGGTTCCAGACTGCAGCGCCTTTAACCGCACGGTCACTTCGGCCGGCTATTGAGAGGTGGCACGCCAGTACCTCACTTGAACAACACTGTCAGTCATTAATATTCGCATTTTAGTTCATGATCTCGGTATTCCCCAGCACTACATTTGTGGTTTCTGACTTTTTAAATTAGGAAATTGTGGGCAGAATGTTCATACAACTGCATGTGTAGCCTGTAGAGAACTTGTACTGGAGCGGCCATGGTGGAAGCTATGGAAAACAGGGAGAGATGAGTTGTGGGCCCTAAGTGTTGAATACACGGACGTGGCTGTGCAGGTGATTCTGGGAAGTAGCACTCTGTGTATTTTACCAGACAGTGACTCGGGGGCCATGATGCTCCCTTCTTTCCACTTAGGGTCGGAGGAGGGCACCAGTTCGCCAAAAGCCGGCCGTGTTGGCCGAGCGGTTCTAGGCGCTACAGTCTGGAACCGCGCGACCGCTACGGTCGCAGGTTCGAATCCTGCTTCGGGCATGGATTTGTGTGATGTCCTTAGGTTAGTTAGGTTGAAGTACACTCCTGGAAATTGAAATAAGAACACCGTGAATTCATTGTCCCAGGAAGGGGAAACTTTATTGACACATTCCTGGGGTCAGATACATCACATGATCACACTGACAGAACCACAGGCACATAGACACAGGCAACAGAGCATCCACAATGTCGGCACTAGTACAGTGTATATCCACCTTTCGCAGCAATGCAGGCTGCTATTCTCCCATGGAGACGATCGTAGAGATGCTGGATGTAGTCCTGTGGAACGGCTTGCCATGCCATTTCCACCTGGCGCCTCAGTTGGACCAGCGTTCGTGCTGGACGTGCAGACCGCGTGAGACGACGCTTCATCCAGTCCCAAACATGCTCAATGGGGGACAGATCCGGAGATCTTGCTGGCCAGGGTAGTTGACTTACACTTTCTAGAGCACGTTGGGTGGCACGGGATACATGCGGACGTGCATTGTCCTGTTGGAACAGCAAGTTCCCTTGCCGGTCTAGGAATGGTAGAACGATGGGTTCGATGACGGTTTGGATGTACCGTGCACTATTCAGTGTCCCCTCGACGATCACCAGTGGTGTACGGCCAGTGTAGGAGATCGCTCCCCACACCATGATGCCGGGTGTTGGCCCTGTGTGCCTCGGTCGTATGCAGTCCTGATTGTGGCGCTCACCTGCACGGCGCCAAACACGCATACGACCATCATTGGCACCAAGGCAGAAGCGACTCTCATCGCTGAAGACGACACGTCTCCATTCGTCCCTCCATTTACGCCTGTCGCGACACCACTGGAGGCGGGCTGCACGACGTTGGGGCGTGAGCGGAAGACGGCATAACGGTGTGCGGGACCGTATCCCAGCTTCATGGAGACGGTTGCGAATGGTCCTCGCCGATACCCCAGGAGCAACAGTGTCCCTGATTTGCTGGGAAGTGGCGGTGCGGTCCCCTACGGCACTGCGTAGGATCCTACGGTCTTGGCGTGCATCCGTGCGTCGCTGCGGTCCGGTCCCAGGTCGACGGGCACGTGCACCTTCCGCCGACCACTGGCGACAACATCGATGTACTGTGGAGACCTCACGCCCCACGTGTTGAGCAATTCGGCGGTACGTCCACCCGGCCTCCCGCATGCCCACTATACGCCCTCGCTCAAAGTCCGTCAACTGCACATACGGTTCACGTCCACGCTGTCGCGGCATGCTACCAGTGTTAAAGACTGCGATGGAGCTCCGTATGCCACGGCAAACTGGCTGACACTGACGGCGGCGGTGCACAAATGCTGCGCAGCTAGCGCCATTCGACAGCCAACACCGCGGTTCCTGGTGTGTCCGCTGTGCCGTGCGTGTGATCATTGCTTGTACAGCCCTCTCGCAGTGTCCGGAGCAAGTATGGTGGGTCTGACACACCGGTGTCAATGTGTTCTGTTTGCCATTTCCAGGAGTGTAGTTCTAAGTTCTAGGGGACTGATAACCTCAGATATTAAGTCCCATAGTGCTCAGAGTTCGCAAAACATTTTACCTGGGCCAGGTGGTAGTCTGTCGCGAACGTAGCCAGTTGGTATAAAGTGGGTGGAGGAAGTCATTTAAGAGAGACTGTTTAATCTGAGCTTTTGTGCAAATGGTGAGGTAGGTCATAAAACTCTGAGCATTCTCTTGTTAGAAGCTGGGACGATACAGACAGAATGCCTGGTCCAAATGTTTAGTGGAGGCAAGACAGCAACTTCCCTCATGCCAGAAAGTCATCAGATTCTTTTAGCGAGCGGAAAAACATATATTTCACAGCTACGATTGTGTGGAAAGGTTAACAGCCTTCTTTCAAAAATTGGTTGGCCTGGAAAGATTAGATCTCTACATAATGGGAGACTGCGGTCCTGTCTAGGTAGGTGTTTTTTGATGTAACATGGTCATGCTTACTGTGACGATGACGCTTTCCTAGTCTAATCTTCTTTTCTCGGACAAGAGAGATTTTGAGTCGCTAATGGGCTCCTCTCAGGATGTGTAAAGCAGAGACTTGCTGCCCCCGAGTGAGAACCCCAGCGCTGTGTCTGGATTGGCTACCAGGCCAACAGGAGAGTCAAGAGGGGAGATTCAATGAGTAGACAATACATCGGTTGATTTGTAGAATGTGGAGACAGTTTCGTTTTGGCTGATTATTCCCCCTTACTACGACTTGGTGGAAAGTGGTTGTGATTCATTGTGATCTTCATCTTCTCGTCCTCCTCTGGTGGAGAACTTCAGGTCTTTCTTTAGTCGGCAGGACTTGTGGTCTTCTCAAATGGTTCAAATGACTCTAAGCGCTATGGGACTTAACATCTGAGGTCATCAGTCCCCTAGAACGTAGAACTACTTAAACCTAACTAACATACGGACACCACACACATCCACGCCCGAGGCAGGATTCGAACCTGCGACCGTTGCAGCCGCGTGGTTCCGGACTGAAGCGCCTAGAGCCGCTCGGCCACCGCCGCCAGCTCTTTTGTTGTATTATTCGTGGCGGACTAAGAGCCAGTGGCAATTTCAAACTGTACAGTGGAACTGTATGTCATCTCGGACATATAGCGTGTCACGATGGCCAACTTATTCATGCTGAGTCGGCTATCTGATGTTTGACAGTTCCACCACGTGCCTGTGAGTCAAATTGGTTTGGCAAAACCAATGAACTGCTGCACCTCACACTGAGAACTGCCGGGATTTCACGGCTCTGATAGGGAAGTTTCCCGCGTTCTAATGATCAGAACGCCAGTCCGCGTAGTTTGCAAATTTTCGTAGACGCGTCAGAACATTACAGCTGCTGCAGTGCGCCGCTCCTCGCTCACAGCAAGCCGTTTTCTGCTACAGCCTGAACCAAGGTGAACGGGTAAAGTATTACTGCACCGGCTGAAACATCCCCTTAGAAAAATTAATGAATTACTGTGCTGATAAACCTCTTACGTTATTTTATTTTCAAACAGCTGAGCAGAACTGAACGTACTCAGACATTTCTCGCTTTACTTATTCCGATCAACACTAAACTGACACACAATATTTTTAACGGAACGCAATCTGACTTTCAATAATCCCTACAAAAGAATGGCCTGACAAACATAATCTATACCTTTCATGAATCACAGCCGGCCAGAGTGGCCGAAGCGGTTCTAGGCGCTACAGTCTGGAATCGCGCGACTGCTACGGTCGCAGGTTCGAAACCTGCCTTGGGCATGGATGTGTGTAATGCCGTAGGTTAGTTAGGTTTAAGTAGTTCTAAGTTCTAGGGAACTGATGACCTCAGTAGTTAAGTCCCATGGTTCTCAGAGCCCTTTGAACCACGAGTCACTTATCTCACAAAAATCTTCGTTACTCCAACTACTGCAATACAGCGAGCGCCAATACTACCAGCTAAATAAAAGATTCTAACTACTGAAGGCACTTACTAGTGATAGGCATAGTTAGCAAATGAAAGGTTTTGATAGAGAACAAACAATGTATTTACCTTAATAATGTTCAAAAGTCATCATATATATATCAGTTCATGATATGCAGTATTACAAATTTACTCTTTCTGATGGACACACGTCCACATCGTCCGCTCTCAAAACTCCGCCATCTCTCTCCCCACATCCACCACTGCTGGCGGCTCACCTCCAACTGCGCAACGCTACGCACTGTTCACATCCAACTGCCCAGCACTACAATAGCAAATATTCCAACAATGCAAACCAGCCACAGGCTGCACACAGCACAGCCAGTGATTTTCATACAGAGCGCTACGTGGCGTTACCAACATAAAAACCTAAGCAGCCTACTTACACGGCACAAGGTTGTTAAATGATATTCACAGCTCTCTGTTCTCTGGTGAACCATAGTTTGCGGTGTACTTGGTTGTAGTTGATTCCATCTGAATAGAATTGGGCCTCACAGTCTATTCATGTAAACAGATTACATTGTAAAAGGGATTAATTCACGGGAGAACTTGTATAGCTTCCACCCCAATGAATACTTTCCCAACCAAGAACCATCACTTCTCCGATCTGTGTTTGTCATTTTTGTCATATTTGTCAGCTCGTTATAGTTATAAAGGGATTAATGAGAACTTGTCATTTTTGAAAACTTAAATACGCCACTATTCTCATTCAAATTCCCTCAACTATTCAATGTTTTTATTTTATTTTGGTGATACATAGGTACACAAGAAATTCAAGATTTAGTCTTAATAAATTAGTTAACTTGATTGTTAATTTGAGTTCTGAAACTGACTGGAGACTTAGGCAACAAAATTGCCATGACTAAATTCACCTAAATTCACTAACTTCATACACTGTACAATAAATTACCAAAAGAGATTAAAGAAATTGCAAAAATACACTTATTTAAAAGGGCAGCTAAAAAGTACCTGTTACGCAATACATTTTATACATTGAAGGATTACTTAGCTAAAACAGAGTAGGCGTTTGAAAAAAAAAATGTTACACAAATAAATAATAATAATGAGGATTATAAAACATCCTCAATTCCACATAACACCTTCACTTTGTTATTTTCCTTCTTTTTCCTCTCTAAAAATACTTATCCCCAAGCTATGCATAGCACAGTAATAATACTTCCTCCACTTGCTGAGCTCAACATATCACTCATATGGCGGAATGCTGACTCAGTTTTTCAGAATAACAAATGAGAAGTTGCGGTACAGAAAATAGCCCAGAGATCACAAGTGTGTGTGTGTGTATGTGTGTGTGCGTGTGTGTGTGTGTGTAGTGAGTGGAGTGTTATGAAACAATATGTGTATAGTGTGTGCAGTGACTGATAGTGAGATATGAGTGAACAGTTTGGCATTACGTTATTTAATAAGTTATTTATAAAAAAAATGCATTGCATACCAGGAGTAAATGATTGTCTCTAACTAGAAGTCTGTAAATTGGTCTAAACTTGTAAATACTTTGACATGTCCTAAACCCTTGTAAAACGAGATCTACGGATGAATAAAGCTACTACTACTATATACATTACTGGCCATTAAAATTGCTACACCACGACGATGACGTGCTACAGATGTGAAATGTAACGGACAGCAAGAAGATGCTGTGATATCCAAATGATTAGCTTTTCAGAGCATTCACACAAGGTTGGCGCTGGTGGCGACACCTACAACGTGCTGACATGGGGAAAGTTTCCAACCGATTTCTCATACACAAACAGCAGTTGACCGGCGTTGCCTGGTGAAACGTTGTTGCGATGCCTCGTGTAAGGAGGAGAAATGCGCACCATCACGTTTCGGAATTTCATGAAGGTCGAATTGTAGTCAATCGCGATTGCGGTTTATCGTATCGCGACATTACTGCTCGCGTTAGTCGAGATCCAATGACTGTTAGTAGAATATGGAATCGGTGAGTTCAGGAGGGTAATACGGAACGCCGTGCTGGATCCCAACGTCCTCGTATTACTAGCAGTCGAGATGACAGGCATCTTATCCGCATGGCTGTAACGGATCGTTTCGATGCCTGAGTCAACAGATGGGAACGTTTGCAAGACAACAACCATCTGCACGAACAGTTCGACGACGTTTGCAGCAGCATGGACTATCAGCTCGGAGACCATGGCTGCGGTTACCCTTGACTCTGCATCACAGACAGGAGCACCTGCAGTGGTGTACTCATCGACGAACCTGGATGCACGGATGAATCCCGGTCTGTTTACAGCCTCATGATGGTCGCATCCGTTTTGGCGACATCGCGGTGAACGCACATTGGAAGTGTGTATTCGTCATCGCCATACTGGCGTACCACCCAGCGCGATGGTATGGGGTGCCATTGGTTACACGTCTCGGCCACCTCTTGTTCGCATTGACGGCACTTTGAACAGTGCCCATTACATTTCAGATGTGTTACGAACCGTCATTCGATCCCGGCGAAACCCTACATTTCAGCAGGATAATGCACGACCGCATATTGCAGTTCCTGTATGGGCCTTTCTGGACACAGAAAATGCTCGACTGCTGCCCTAGCCAGCACATTCTCCAGATCTCTCACCAATTGAAAATGTCTGGTGAATGGTGGCCGAGCAACTGGCTCGTCACAATACGCCAGTCACTACTCGTGATGGACTGTGGTATCGTGTTGAAGCCGCATGGGCAGCTGTACCTGTACACGCCATCTAAGCACTGTTTGACTCAATGCCTAGACGTATCAAGGCCGTTGTTACGGCCAGAGGTGACTGTTCTGGGTACTGATTTCTCAGGATCTACGCACCCAAACTGCGTGAATATGTAATCACATGTCAGTTCTAGTATAATATATATGTCCAATGAATACCCGCTTATCATCTGCATTTCTTCTTGGTGTAGCAATTTTAATGGCCAGTAGTGTATAAAAGTTAGGGTGAAGTTCGCGATTTGAAGGTTATTGAGAAGATAATACTGTTCTTCATCTAAAGATAATAACATTTAGCATCTCTCGGACATCGTATACTTATGATTAAAGCAAGTGAGAGCTTGCAGTATGTTCATACTCTTCTGTATTTACCGTTTTCTTAAGTGCAATAAGACGATCATACCCCAACCACGAAAAACGCCCCCATATGTAACACCACATCCTCTATAATTCAGTGTTGGCACTACACATGATGGCAGATGAGTCTCTCCAGGCATTCGCCAAACTCAAATCTACGGCGCTTAGAGTGACTCATTACCCCAAAACACTCGTTTCCAGTCATCCACTGTACAGTTGCGGCGCTTGAAACTTCTTTATTAAATATTTTACTTAAACTGCTGAGCGAAATTGAATGCAAGTGAACCTACTTTATGATGCGTCGGCATACGGCATTGGGGCCGTCTTCGCGCACCAGGATGCCGATGGCTCCGAAAAGCCCATCGCTTATGCCTCCAAGACGTTGACCCCAGCACAACGGAACTACTCACAGATTGAATAGGAGGCCCTGGTGATCGTGTTCGCCGTCCAAAATTTTCATACCTATCGCTTTGGGGCAAAGTTCACCCTCCTGATGGACCATAAACCGTTGCTTACACTTTTCGGACCCCACTCTCACCTTCCAGAGCGGACGGCTCAACGTCTCCAGTGCTGGGCATTGTTTTTACGTAATTACGCTTACACCATCCGGAATAATCCTACCGCCCACCATGCTAATGCGGACGTTTTGTCACGTCTCCCAGCAGGCCCCGATCCTGCCTTTGACCAACAGGAGGTCCTCTGCTTTCACATTTATTCCGCCCGCCGGGTTGCGCTGGACAGTCTTCATCTTATGGCTGGTGACTTTGCTGCGGCTACCCGCTGCGACCCTGTCTTGTGGCAGGTTCCCAACTACGTGGTCCACTGGTGGCCGCCGTATGTTACTCATCGGATGCAGCCCGATTTCGGCCCTTGGCGCCACATGTCCCACAGGCTCTCCGTGGTCGATGATGTCCTTCTGTTGGCCACGGAGTCGGATGCCCACCGAGTGGTCATCCCTCCGGAATTGCGGCTTCGGGTGCTCTGTTTGTTACACCGCGTGTACAGGTGTATGTCCCGTATGAAAGTTTTGACTCGCCGGCATGTCTATTGGCCGGGCATCGATGCCGATATTAAGCGCCTGGTCCGTGGTTGCACTGCCTGTGCACGTCACCAGGCGAGCCCCCCCTCAGTCGTTTGCACCCTGGCGTGCGCCTCACCGGCCCTGGGATCCCATCCATATCGATTTAACGGTCCCGTTTTTGGGGTCCATGTGGTTACTCATCGTTGATGGCTACTCCTAAAACCCATATGTTGTCTGCATGGCATCCACCACCACAGAGGCTACACTCACGGCCCTGGCCAAGGTTCTCGCCATTGACGGCCTGCCACACACGTTGGTCTCCGATAATTGTCCCCAATTCACGGCGTCCTCCTTCAACGACTTCTCTCAGGCCAACGGTATCTAACATGTCCGTAGCCCCCCTTTCCACCCTTCATCCAATGGCGAGGCGGAGAGGCTTGTCTGCACTTTTAAACACCAGTTGACTGAGGCGGTCGACACATCTCCAACCACGTCGGCCCTCACCCTGTTTTTGAGCACCTATCGCACTACGCCAATTGACGGACGCAGTGCGGCAGAGCTCCTTCATGGGCGACAGTCGCGGACCCTGCTCCATTTTTTGATCCCATCCTCGTCACCAAAATGTTGTACTCATTCTTATCATGTCAACACTGACCCACAATATTCTAGTGCGACGCAATCTGACTGCTCAAAAAAGCGATAACCTGACTTCAAATAGTTAATTCAGAAGAATGGCCCTGACTAAAAAGAAATCGTAACGATAAACTATACATTTCATTAAGCACTTACCTCACAAAAATCTTCATTACGCGAACTACTGCAATACAGAGATGTGTGGGTTATAAAAGCTCCTCCACCACTGCAGCCCGTTCTATTCAACTGCTTGCGCGCAGTCATTGTGTTAGCTGGACTGCTGGCACTCACGAGTTACTTCTTCCGCTGCTTTCACGCGATTTTTTACAGCTATCCTCCGTAATGTTAGACGGTCCCTGTCCGTCAGTACTTAAGGTCTGCCTGGTTTGATTCAACTGTGGCTGTTCCTTCGTGTTTACAGTTCACAACCACATCGCAAATCTACGTACATCTACATTTAAACTGGATGATGGTGGCACACAGATGGTACAATTTTTATTAACAATGAAACCCTTCCAGCTGTACTCAAGATTTTATATTTATTTGGCTACTAGTTTCGAAGTTGCTTCAACGCTATCTTCAGGTCCGTACACTTTAATGAAATCAATTGTGTTAGACCAACACCTGCTCCACATAGATGGCGGGCATCCATGTGGACCACGTGTTGGTCTCACCGCGGACTTCTAATACTCAGCCACACACAATTGATTTCAGCAAAGTGTACGGACCTGAAGATGGCGTTGACGCAACGTCGAAACTAGTAACCAAATAAATATAAAATCTTTAGTACAGCTAGAGGAGTTTCATTTTTAATAAAAACATCGCAAATAGTCGACTTGTGCAACTTTAGATGTGTTGAAATATCCCTGTTGGATCTTTTACTTAGGTGATATCCGATGACTAGCCCACGTTAAAAGTCAGAGAGATCTCGTGACCGTCCCATTCTGCTGATACTGCCTCTCTGCTGACACACAATACTCAGGCACCTCCTTTTATACTGACGAATCCGAGTCTCGTTAGTGATCACTTCGGAATTAGACAAGGATGATCGGGTACTTTCACCGAGTAGTGTATATTTTGCGTTTATTGTTTCCTTTCTTACTGCTTTGCACTTATTGGTACTGAAGCAATTAAAAAGGAATCGCTCTTGTTGTTACGATCAATAGCAATGTATGTCTGGGCTGTAACATTAAATGTTTTATATTGTAGCAAACAAAAAATAATTTTAGAAAGATGTACCTTCCACCTCTTTGTAAAGTCGTGTTGACCTCAGTAAACACATATACCAGCTAAGTAGCGATGCGATGCGAAGTGGAAGTTCGCACGCTGAGCGATATCCTACACTCATGCTCATAAATTGAGGATAATTTCAGCATGTGGTGCCACACAACGTGGCACTACACAAAACTGGCGCTAATAGCATAGGCACATAGGGAACACACACGACACACATCTGTAAGTCCACGGACTGCTGATAAGTTTAGAAAACCGTCGCTAAACACATGAGCTACAAAACGCCACTGTTTCCTTCGCATGTACCTCTACATCAAAATGGGATATGATCTCCATGCACACGTACACAGGCCGCACAACGGATTGGCGTACTCTGGATCCGGTGGTCGAGCAGCTGCTGGGGTATAGCCTCCCATTCTTGCACAAGTGCCTGTCGGAGCTCATGAAGTGTCATAGGGGTTTGAAGACGTGCAGCGATACGTCGACCGAGAGCATCCCAAATGGGGTTTAGGTCTGGAGAACAGGCAGGCCATTCCATTAGCCTGATATCTTCTGTTTGAAGGTACTCCTTCACGATGGCAGCCCGGTGGGGCCATGCGTTATCATCCATCAGGAGGAAGGTTGGACCCACTGCACCCCTGAAAAAGCGGACGTACTGGTGCAAAATGACGTGCCGATACACCTGACCTGTTACAGTTCCTCTGTCAAAGACGTGCAGGGGTGTACGTGCACCAATCATAATCCACCCCACACCATCAAATCACAATCTGCATACAGGTCTCTTTCAAGGACATTAAGGGGTTGGTATATGGTTCCTTGAAAACCCGGCGAGAGTCACCGTTCAGTCTATACCTGGACTCGTCCGTGAACATAACCTGGGACCACTGTTCCAATGACCATGTACTGTTTTCTTGACACCAAGCTTTACGGGCTCTCCTGTGACCAGGGGTCAGTGTAATGCACCTTGAAAGTCTCCGGGTGAATAGACAATGTCTGTTCAGTCGTCTGTAGACTGTGTGTCTGGAGACAACTGTTCCAGTGACTGCGGTAAGGTTCCGAGCAAGGCTACCTGCAGTACTCTGTGGCCGTCTGCGGGCACTGATGGTGAGATATCGGTCTTCTTGTGGTGTTGTACGCTGTGGACGTCCCGTACTGTAGTGCCTGGACACATTTCCTGTCTGCTGGAATCGTTGCCATAATCTTGAGATCACACTTTGTGGCACACGGAGGGTCCGTGCTACGACCTACTGTTTGACCAGCCTCCAGTCGCTCTAGTATTCTACCCTTCATAACGTCATCAATGTGTGTTCTTTGAGCCATTTTCAACACACAGTCACCATTAGCACGTCTGAAAACGTCTGCACACTTACTCGCTGTACCGTACTCTACTTGCACCAACACACCTCTTTGTGAATTGCTGCCAGCGCCACCGTGCGACGACCTCAGGTCAAATGCACCGCATGGTGATTTAAACCCGGAAACCACCCACCAGAGCGTTGTTTCACCATGTATCAGCATTATCCTTAATTTATGAGCATGAGTGTAGTTACGTCACAGGTTTCTTGTAATTGGCAACAGCAGGTAGTCCACCAACGTAGCGTCGCTAGTCATCAGAATAAAAAGTTCGATCTACCGACATTAACTTGCTGTTAAGCAGAGCCAACTTTGACGTCAATTAACATTCCAGGCTTATCTTAAGAGAGAACATGCCTTCCAGTTTCTTTAGGCAATAACCACAAAGCACTCGTAATTCACGAGGTTGCTAGCGTCGCAACGGTATCAAAGCGGAAGCGACCGTTACAGTGAGGAAACCAGCGCTCCATTTCAGGCGAGAAACAGCTGGCTTCTGTAGCCTCCTATGAGCGCGATAAAAATGCAGGCGGGCCGTGTAACACAGTGATGGCTCCTCAGGCTGTAAACATTTCGGAACACCTCTGTTTATTTTGGTTCGCTGTGTCTCCGCCTCCCATACGTCTCCGGCATAGTTGCACCGCGGCAATAAATCTCCAGTCTCTTTAATAGCATACATCGGACGCATTCCAGCCGTGGCTGGAGACTGGAACGGCCGCTCCTGGAGGCAAAGGCAGCGTCCCGTCTCATCGCAGCAGACCCACCACAGCGACACTCACGTGCTTGCAACACCGCTTTTGGAAGACGGAACTCCAGTTTCGGTGGCCGATTTTTGCTTCAGCGTTTGTGTGTTAGGCATGAAATGAAAGTGCACATCCGACCAAATATCAGTGATAAAGTGCCTTACTCTTTTTTCGAACTAAGTGCATAACTGGTATATCTTCAGTGAAAATTTCTTGACTATTTTCTCCTTGTTCATACGAAAATTTTGAGCCATGCATGAATAATTATGCAACGTGATTATTTAACTGATATACTGAGAAATAGGAAAGGCTTTTATAGCGCATCAATTAATTTAAGGGAAGCCTGGGCATTTATAAGTGAATGCAACATTGCAATGAAGACATTAACTTGCTCTAACGATCTAAGGTACATCTGCATCGTCTCTTATAGACAGGATACGTGCAACGAGGATATAAACCTCGCTTTGCACTGTCTAACAGCTATTCACGAGGAACAATAGTTATAAATATGAGGATGAGAACAGATATCATCTTCATACATATATAGTTAAGGCTCACCGGCCATTTGACCATCTTCTTCTGTGCGGATGCACAGACAGTACCCGAACTCTTACGGGAATCGGCAGTAAAGCCATGAGTTAAGAGTATAATGGGCAGGGGCACTATGAATATAGTGCGGGACAATAAGTTGCGAATGTGCGTCTCACGGGAGGTGTGCCAGAGATAAGTTCCTGCAGTCGCACATCCTCTGTGTCCTCGGTGGCTCAGATGAATAGAGCGTCTGCCATGTAAGCAGGAGATCCCTGGTTAGAGTCCCGGTCGAGGGACACATTTTCAATTGTCCCCGTTGACTTATATCAAAGCCTGTATGCAGCTAATATTTTCAAAATATTTCTGCTGATGACAGCTTATCTGAAAAACTGTTCTGCTGAAGGCAAAATATGTCTAGTAGAGTGTGCTGGGATCAAATATCGATATAAATAAGAATACATGAGCATTTGTGAAGAATCTAGGAAAACATTTTCAGAAATTACTGTGGAATCAAAAGAATTAAAGAGAAACTTAATATTCAATAAATAAGCGAAAGATTGCACTAACATAACACAATTGTCCTCTAAAAGACTACGTGAAGTACAGTTCTACAAAGCATTTGAATCACAACAGAAAGGAACTCCGTACAGTTTTCAATTCCTGCCCTAATAATGAAAAAGTGGAACAGTAACATGTGTCATGGCCTGCTTTCACGGATGAATAAATAAAATTCCGACACTGACCCTTGAACATCGAATTTCACCTTGGTCATAAGGTCGGTCCATCTGTAAAGTTTAAACCTCTGTGAATAAAATCTTACGCCAATGCATGCTTGCAAGCAACAATCTCACCATAAATTCCTGTACGTTGCAGCATACAAACGGCCATCGAAATGTATGATAACAAGACGTTGTCGAATTAGTGCAGGCAGCGTTTTCGTGATGCATCTCGTCGCAACGAAACCAGTGTGTTTTGTCTGGCAGTCCACATGGGCAAGCTGTCCACAACTCTGACCGCTGACAACAAATCGATCAGACAGCTACTGCTCCACAGAATGGCGTATAAATATGCTTTCTCTATGCATTCTACACCTATGGCACTCGTGGAGGTATAACAAGGGGAGTTATAATAAAGGGAGACGGCGCTACAGTTACATTCTACACTTCTTTGACGTTGGCGCCGCAGTACTGGATGCCACAAAACATTAGCACAGTACTGTTTACGACTGCTTATTGTTCTTAATTTCTATAGCGTGCACGCAACTGTTTTTTAAATACTAAATGTTAATGTCCTTTTGTAAAGAACGCAGTCTCTGGAAAGCATTTTCAGACGTTTTTCTGGTATTATATGAATATTTGATCCAGTACTACGACACATTTAGCCTTGTTCGTGTAACTTTCTTTTTGTTATACGTTTCGAATTAACGAGATGAGAAGTATGTAACGTAAAAAGCTGCTTTCAGACTCCACCATTATACTGAATACGAGCTGACGGAACTGATGTTCAGTCCACGACCTCTTCCCGAAAGTAACGAGAACATATACTGCAATGTTTGGTCGGTTTCCAGTCTTTACTTTTCACAGCGTTCATTCAGCGAGTCCTTTAAGAGGGACTGATAGGAAATCTGAAGTCGGCTGACAAAAATAAAATCACTACAGAAAGCAATCAGCGCGACCAAAATTTAAGTGCATAAAACAAAATATTGCACGAACGAATCCAGTCACGAATGTGATTTTTTTTTCATTTTAGACAACAGAGAGGTCCAGAAAAATGTAGACAATTTTTGATAGTTAACATCTTTGGAGCAAAATCACATAGCGTGCAGTTTTTCACAGGAGCATAATCCATCACTTTCTCAACAGATAATGAGCTCGTTTTCCAGCAGATGACTGCAGCAATGAATGAAATAACATTGTCGTTTGAGCAACGCGAGGCCGTATTGAAGTGGTATTGGAAGCACAGAAACATGATGGAGGTACAACGGCAATGTCATAATGCGTACGGAACTCAGTCGCCAACACGTACAACAGTTTATCTTATTCGGAATAAATATGAAGCCAATGATACTGTTAAGGGTGTGCATAATCAGAGGTCTGGCCAACCAAAAACATCAACAAGTTTGGCGTCCAGCGCTGCTGTATTGCTACATTTTACTAGGTCACCTCAACAATCTGTGAACCATGGTGCACGTGAAAGAGGGGTTATCCGATCAAGCTTACGACGAATCCTGAAGGCTGCAAAGTGGAAAGCGTACGTTCCAAAATTGCTGCGAGCTGTGATCGAGAACGACCTGAATCGAAGGATGGATCAGTTTGAGTGGATGGATGGTTTGCTGAGATGGTTATTTGGTCTAACGAGGCGCAATTCAAACTGAACCTTGGATGTGAGGTCCGCCATTTATGCAAACACCGTTTTTTCTCAGTGCCCAAACATGTTTCGCCACCACTGTGCCATCATCAGTGGGTTTTCGTTTTTATTTATTTTGTAATGTGAACATTTTTGTTAAATGATTATTAAATTATGTGGATGTTTAGTTCAAACAAGATATCGTTTCTTTTTGTAAATACCTTTACATTTGGTGTGCATGAATTTACCGGATCAGCTGTGCGTTAATTACTACAGGTAGCGTGTCATCTGCAGCCAAACGACGTTAATGAGAAAATTTTTTGCTGGGAGTCAACCTATCTTCTGGAATGTAATTTAGTTTTTCGCGATGTTTTCGCGCCTATATTTGTTTTTACTTACGTTTTCGTGTGGCAATCACTTTCATTCACGAACGAGTGTAGCGCGAGAACATAGCGACAAACTAAATTACATTCTAGAAGATAGGTTAACTCCCAGCAAAAACTTTTTCATCAACATCGTTTAGTGTGATCCGGAAAATTCATGCACACCAAATGTAAAAGTATTTACAAAAAGAAACGATCGATTGTTTGAACTAAACATTCACATCATTTTATAATCATTTAATAAAAATGTTCACATTACAGAGTAAATAAAAACGAAAACCAACTGATGATGGCACAGTGGTACCGAAGCATGTTTGGGTACTGAGAAAAGACGGTGTTTTGCATAACTGGCGGCGCTCACATCCAACAATTTTAATTGCAAATACGGTCAACACAAGGAGCTGCAAATCAAAATGAACACTACTGTAAACCACCACAACTGCGCGTGCTGTGCTCCTGGAAACCTCATGTTCACGGGGACAAACATGTTAATCTATTGCGTGTTAATGTGTGATGTGGTCTGTCATCGCGCGGTTTGATTGGCCCCAACTCTCTTTGAAGGTTTAGTAACTAGTGAGATCCATTTTCATATGCTGCAAATATCGATTTTACCTGCCATTCGAGAGGTGTTCGGAAATGAAAGATTTTTTAAATGCGAACATTTTAGGTTATTCTTTACCGTGACTGTTATTGACATTAAATGAAAGAACAAGATTACTGTTACCAGTCACCGTATTATTTATTTCCACGACGTGTTTCAAAGGTTTAAACCTCCATCATCGGGTGGATTTACATTAGTTAGTATGACATTTGTGTATGTGTTGTCCAAAAAATCGTAACACAACACACACAAAAATTTCATACTAACTAATGTAAATCCAGCCGATGATGGAGGTTTAAACTATTGAAACGCGTCGTGGAAATAAATAAAGCGGTGACTAGTAACAGTAAACTTGTTGTTTCATTTAATGAAAGATTTTACCTACAACAAGATGGCGCATTGCCTCACTACCACAGAAATGTCAGAGCCTACTTGTATGAAAATCTGCCTGGACGATGGACAGGTAGAAGAGGAGCTGCTGAGTACCCAACACGGTCTCCAGACATATCACGCATTGACTCCTACCTGTGGAGGACCTTGAAAAATGAAGTTTATCAGAAGAGCCAGCTGCACTGAGCAAGCTATGAGAAACTATCGACGCATCCTGTGCGGCTATCACACCAGTAACACTGACAGCCGTAGTTCAGCCAACAGTTCAACGGCACCGAATTTGTTTGGGTGCTAATGGGAGTTACTTTGAACACATAAAATAATCTTCTCCCCGTGCAAGAATCGTGACGGTACGTCATTTTGTTCCATTAATATTGACTTTCAAAGAGTGTCTACATTTTTCAGAACCCCTCAGTATAATCCCAATGATGAGTACACTCCTAAATGACGCAAGTACACTCCGAAGCTGAGTGGTCAACGTAGAACAGCTGCTATGTGGAGGACCGAGGTTCGATTACCAGTACTGCCAGGGATTTTTCCTTGGCGGGAGGGCTGGTACGGGGTGTACTCAGTCTCGTGAGGTGAAATGAGGAAGTACTTGAACTGTGGGCTCCAATGTCTGGAATGTACGAAAAACAGTCAGGAGAACGGTGTGATGATAGCATGTCCCCCCATACAGCATCCGCAAGACGCTGCAAGGCAGAGGGCGAGGATGACACGGTGGCCCTTAGGCCTTCACGGCCTCACGAAGAGATAACCTTTTTTATTTTTTTATTTTTTATGACGCAAGCTGGCATTTTTTATCAAAATACTTCCACCAGAAACTAACTTTTGGGGCAAATTACAAGGCAGACCTCGGTTTCAAGTTTGTGACGTCATGACAATTCCCCTTAATACACCTCCATGCATACAGTCTATCTACGAAACTGCCAACGACTAAAAACTCGCGTAGGGGTAAATGATTTGAAAAGATATATTATAATGGACAACTTTCAAGCTGTTTTACACGAATGATGTGCATAATTCAGCTGTCGATATTTCCTAAGCACTGTGACTTGAGGTCATCAGTAGCTTATAGGCTTTTTAGTAAAAATATTGTATGGTTTCTTTGTAAATGTCACTGAACTCGCAAGGAGGAGGCGATTGTTCACGAAAAGATGTTTAAGAACTCATTCTCAAGTATTAATGCGTAACTGTTTTCATACACCCACCTTATCATGTCCGTTCGCAAGTGAAACATTATTGTACACAAACATTTTGAAGCTTGAGATGGTTAGAAAACTTCTGATACGTTCTTAGTCTTGTTCACAGAGCTAGCGAGTTTTGTCTCACTAACCACGGACTGTTCGAGAGTATTTATCGCTAATAGACGGAGTGAGTGTAGCAGTATACAAATTTTTCAACTGCGCAGAATATAATGCCTTTACTAATCAGATCTATTCTGCTAATTCATAATGTGTTTGAGCATTTGTGTGCTTCCTTTCAAGCAATAAAGATAAAACGTGCTTCTTCTCAATCAAATAAAGGAAATGAAAAACTTCCCTGTCAGACCAATACATTCTTTCGTTCAAGTCAAACGCTCACTTTTCCATCATCCAGCATTTATGACAACAAGCACTAACCTGACTACTTAGTAGCGACTGAAATGAGCAAAAGAGTTTGCTTGGAGTGAAAATAGATTTTGGGCACTGAAATACGACAAACAAATACGTATTTCCACAACCAGAATTGGAATGGTTTTCATGAACAATCAGAAGTTTTGGTATTGTACATTTTGTTTATAAAATACCGTATCTGGGAATCGAAATATATCTGGGTTAAGTGAATTTCCTTGATAGTAGTGTCTATTACATTTATAACAGCTTTCGATACTGAATTATAACTCAGCTGAACTGAACTGAACGATAAATTCTATGCTTGTTGAAATTAATAAAAGCATTTGTTTTGCGCTACTGCATCTATGTGTAACATGTAGCAATAAGGGTTCGTTCTCACATTATCTATTTTAAAATAAAGTAAATAATTGAAAACAAAAGAGGGAAGTAATTATCCAAATTGCACTATATTTCTCGTACTGTCTATTAAATATGCATTCTGTAATCAGTATGTTCCATAATAGCCGAAATTTTATTACAGATTTTTCACATTACACTTCACTATTCAGTATATATTTATAGCTCTCTTGATTTTAATTGTGTCGTCAGTTTTATTAAAAACAATTCATTTAAAAAAAACGCGATTACGGTACCTACGAAGTCTGTATTTTGTATTAGACTTGACATACTTCACATAAAAACCCCTTTTCTCCACGTTTTAAAGAATAATTTCCTTTTCCAAAACTAATTTCTTTGGAAAGTTATTATCAAAACTTTTCAAACGTAGAATAATTTTTTTGTAAAAGTGAATAAGATTTAAATAACCAATACAGTGTTCTCGTAACCCTAATTCTCATGTTTCTAAAAAGGATATTTCTCGCGAAATTAATGTGCCAGTTACAAAATTATTGTAATTCACAAAGGTTTTCTTTTTTTGTGAGAATTCTTGCGGGAAATGTGAGATTATAAATATGGGCGTTGCGTGCCAATTCTGATTGTTTTAATTCCTGGCCTGTAAAGATGCTATGTCATTCAGTGATTGACTTACTACTTGAAAGACTGTATGTCACTCGTCTGAAGATGTCATCTTACCTACTGACCTGTAGAGGTTGTGTTGTGAAGAACTGATCTGCTGTTAATTAATGACGAAAAACGCAAGCTAATATGTTTCAGTCACTACATAACAAACCAGGGTTTGGCTAACTGTGTTCCGCGTAACGCTAATGTCCGCTGGAAGTGAGTTAAGTGATCAGCGAAAATCTGTTAATAACATGGCCTTGTTACCCCCGACATTTTGATGATACTAATTATTTTTTTAAACTGTTATTATGATTTCCGTTAACTATTTGTAAACACCATAGCTTATTTTAGATACGTCCACAGCTAAAAAAACTTCATGTTGAGTAAAAAACACCGCTGCAGCTGTATGGTGGCTTTTTTTAAACAGCACGTTCAGTTTCGTAATGTTAGTTACATCATCAGGTGATGGGATGCTGTTGAAATTAAACTTCCACCCAGCCGGCCGCAGTAGCCGAGCGGTTCTAGGCGCTTCAGTCTGGAACCGCGCGACCGCTACAGTCACAGGTTCGAATCCTGCCTCGGGCATGGATGTGTGTGATTCGTTAGGTTAGTTAGATTTAAGTAGTTCTAAGTTCTCGGGGACTGATGACCTTTGACGTTAAGTTCAAAAATGGTTCAAATGGCTCTGAGCACTATGGGACTTAACAGCTGTGGTCATCAGTCCCCTAGAACTTAGAACTACTTAAACCTAACTAACCTAAGGACATCACACACATCCATGCCCGAGGCAGGATTCGAACCTGCGACCGTAGCAGTCGCGCGGTTCCGGACTGCGCGCCTAGAACCGCGAGACCACCGCGGCCGGCAGACGTTAAGTCCCATGGTGCTCAGAGCCATTTGAAACTTTCATCCCGATTCCTAGAATTTCCCTCCATTCTAAAAACCTTGTGGCAAGCCCCGATACACAAATGTAGAAAGGGGCCAATAGCCGGAACCAAGCTAAATGGATCGGACGAGCTGAGTACAGGGCAGCGCCGCGGATGACCGCAGCGGTCAGCCTGGGCTGGAACTCATTGACTGCATTAGGTCTTCAGTGATGAGTCTCTCTTCGAACTGAACCTTAGTCACCAGCGATGACGTGTCTGGAGACGCCCTGGACAACAGTGGCATACCAAACTAACTGTCGTCCGCCACAGAGCCCGACAACCAAGAGTGATGGTCTAGGCCGCCACTTCTTCTCTCAGCAGGACCTCTATGGTTGTCCCCCGCGGCGCCCTTACAGCACAGCGGTACGTCGAAGATATTCCATGCCCCATTCTCTTGCTCTTCATAGCAAGCCATCTTGGGCTTACATTTCATCAGGATAATACCCACCCATACACGACGAGAGCTTCTACTGCTTGTCTTCGTGCTTACCAAGCCCTACCTTGGCCAGCAACGTAGCCGGATCTCCCCCAATTGGGAACATTTGGTGTATTATGGGAAGGACCATCCAACCAGCTCGTGATTTTGAAGATCTAACGCGCCAGTTGGACGGAATTTGGCACGAAATCCCTCAGGAGGACATCCAGCAGCTCCATCAATCAATTCCAGGCCGAATAACTGTTTGCATAAGGACCAGACGTCGACCTACGCCTTATTCACTTGCTCAACTTGTGAAGCTCTTTTTCTTGAAGAAATCATCTAATTTTTCTGAATCTATAATCATTTGTTTGTCCAGTCTGTACAGGTACATCACATCTACCGATTTCCGTCTGCCTCTGACCTTTAAATTGTCTTTCTGTAATGGACCTTTGTGTATATTTGTGTTTGAATCCCTGGTCACGAACAGGTGTGTGGTATCAATGGCAACGATGCCACGGCGTATAAAAGTTCTTAGGTTGGCACTACCACGAGACACCGACGACAGCGCCCTCTACGCGGTGCTGTGGAGCTCTGCGAGCTCCGCTAGAGATTCTCCTCATTTTGATCTAGAGCAGACGGGACACTTAGCTTCAGTTTGAGTCTGTCCTCATCTGACCAAGTTATGTATGCCTCTGTATACAGGGTGAGTCACCTAACATTACCGCTGGATATAGCATGTGGACGTAATGTGCTGTTCCAGTCTCTTCTGTACCTAAGGTCCATCACCGTTCCCTTTGGATCCCTACGTAATTCGGTGCTCTCCGATACACACGATCGAACGGCGGAAGAGTGGTACTCAAGCGTCAACTTTAGGTTGCAATATCTCCGGATGTAATAAACATTTTACAATGCAACAAACGGCACTGATTACGTATTTGTTTATATGTTCAGATGTGCTAACAAAACTAACGGGGTTCCATTTAAAAAAACGTAGGTTTGTGTTAAAGAACATACTTCCGTGCATTTTTGTATGGTTTGTATTAAACAATTACACTAGCCCCTCTCCTCACGTTCGGTCTGTGGAATCGGTTCGTCAGTACTTGATGTGGTTTACGAAATATATCCAGCGGTAACGTTAGGTGACTCACCCTGTATATATTCAGGCTCCAGTAAACCACTTTTACTTTCTTGCAGTACCGACGTGTATTACCTTTTCCTGCTCCTGCTCCTACCCACGCGCCGCCTTCCAGGCGGAATACAAAAAGGTGGACGGTCCCAGCCACAGAGCTGGCGGCGTAACCTCACTTTGGACTACTTAAAAATATTTAATGACGTAAAAATATAAATAACATACCCATAAAATATTTTTATGAAATACAGCATTTTTTCTTTGTCTGTTGTTGTTAAAGTAATTTATATTGATGGAGACACACTTATGTATTTAGATTAACGGTTTCAACCATCATAAGTACTCGTTTTCATGTGTAAAAATAAATATTAAAACTTAAGTATACTGTAACGTACGAAATATAAATTCATCTGCTGCACGAAACGTGGGAGAAAGTAGTGGCCAGCGACGGCCACTATTGTAAGTCGTAATCTTTTTTTTAATTTCTTTCACAATGAAGCCCAGAACTTTGAGAAAAGACGGCGGAAGCAAAGTTTAGGACCTAATATTTCCGAATTCCCACTCCGGAACAGAACGTCCCTTCAAACCAACAATCTGGATTCGAGTACCAGCCACTCTTATATGACAAAATATTAGTGAACCCTCAAAAGAACACACTGATCGCCATGGAGCGCTGCAGATGGTGAAGAACTGGTAGCAGGCGTTCATGTGAGCTTTCAACGCTGCCAGTCGGTTGTATGGAATCATCCCAGTAAGATGAATCAATGTGGAAACTGACACAATAATTCAAAGAAACGTTCGCGTTTGGACGTGTCCTAGACACACTGTGAATGAAAATGCATCATTTTTTGACGCATTAACGCGGACTGTCCAGTATGTGTACTAGGAATGGCGTATCAAGGAAAAGGAGCTTAACAACACAAGTGGCGTGAAAAGATCACAGGGACTGGAGACGAGTGTCAGCGACAGTGGGTTTGAACCTCGGTGGCAACTGCTGCTGTTAGTAATTGTTAGTCCGTCTCAACCAGTTTCCGAGCAATCATTGCGTGGGCAGCTGCATACAGCGGACATTTGGAGTCGGATACCTCGCGAAAAGCCATTGTTCACAGTGACACATGAAGTTGTATATAAATGTTCATCTACATCTCTATGGATACTTTGAAAATCACTCTTAGGTGCCTGGTAGAGTGTTCATTGAACCACCTTCACAATAATTCTCTATTATGCCTCTCGGACAGCGCGCGAAAAAAAAAACTAACACCTATATCTTTCCGTGTCCGCAGCTCGTGGTCTTGCGGTAGCGTTCTCGCTTCCCGCGCACTGGGTCCCGGGTTCGATTCCAGACGGGGTCAGGGATTTTCCCTGCCTCGAGATGACCGGGTGTTACTGTGTCGTCTTTATCATCATCATTCATCCTCATTACAGTCGGAGAAAGGCAATGGCAGACCACCTCCGCTAGGACCTTGCCTAATCAGCGGTGCGGGTCTCCCGCATCATCCCCTACGCACCTCGGAGTATGGGACCTCATCATCATCATATCTCTCCGTGCGAGCTCTGATTTCCCTCATTTTATTATGATGATCGTTTCCCCCTAAGTAGTTCGGCGTCAACAATATATTTACGCATTCGGAGCAGAAAGTTGGTGATGGGAATTTCGTGAGAATATCCCGCCGCATCGGAAAATGCCTTTGTTTTAATGATGTCCACCTCAAACCTTGTATTATGTCCGTGACAATCTCTCCATTATTTCTCGATAATACAAAACGTGCTGCTCGTCTTTGAAATTTCTCGATGTACTCTGTTAATCCTATCTCGTAACGATCCCACACCGCGCAGCAGTACTTCAAAGAGGACAGACAAGTGTAGAGTAGGCAGTCTCTTTAGCAGATCTGTTGGATATTCTAAATGTTCCGCCAATAAATCGCAGTCTTTGGTTCGCCTTATGCACAACATTTTCTACGTGTTCGTAATCGTAATTCCTAGGTCTTCAGTAGATCAAACAATATAGTAACACGACTGTAGAGGAATGGAGGCATGAGTTTTGTGGACCGAATGTGGTGTCGTCCGAAGAGTAATGTTCCATGTTAAAGTTGATACCTCACGATGCAACCACAAATTAAGGACAGTCGGTGACAGACTCAGCCAGGAATGATAGACGCCGGAGAGGACGCAGCCTCAAGACGTTCGGTCCGCTGAAAGTCTACCAACGTCGAGCGCAGAGCCGCTCGTCCCACTCTTAGATTGCCCTCTCTGTCATTCAGTGCCATTAAAGCAATAAACAGTTATCATTGTGTTCTACGACAGTACTAAATATTTACGGAGGATGTAGTGTGCAAAAACGGAAGAAAAAAAGAATTTGTAAACACTGGTCGTAAATCTCAAACCTTTGGAGATACGTTCTACTACTATCACTGTCAGTGATCTTCATGTCTCTGCACTATTCTTCAGAAAATGTACTGGAAGTGTCCGCCATTGCAATGCAGTCTTCTACGCTACCTCTCATGGAATCACGCATTTGTTGGAACACCCCTGGGCTGTTGCCGGATTGCGCCGCAAGCACTGAACACGCGTTCTCGTAGTTTAACCACATTGTTTATGAGGAACGCATACAGCAAGGTCTTTACATGTCCCCAGAGTCAAAAATCCGCAGGTTAAGGTCGGAAGAACGCGCAGGCCAAGATATTGTCTTCCCCGACCCATTCATAGCTCCTGAAAGATACGTGTTAGGCGTCGCCTCATCAGAAGTTGAAAATACACACATCAAAAAAGTTTTACATCGCCTCGGTTCCGAGAGTTCCGGAAACTGTACAGAAAATTGGAATAAACATAAACATCATTTACGCCTTTTTCATTGCTCATGAAAACCACACATTGCATGTGGTACCACAATATAGCGCCACCTTCAGAGGTGGTGGTTCAGATTGGTGTACACACTGGCACCTCTAATACCCAGTAGCATTGGTGCTTGCCTGTATTCGTCGTGACATACTATCCACAAGTTCATCAAGGCACTGTTGGTCCACATTGTCCCACTTCTCAACGGCGATTCGGCATAGATCCCTCAGAGGGGTTGGTGGGTCACGTCGTCCGTAAACAGCCCTTTCAATCGATCAAAAATGGTTCAAACGGCTCTGAGCACTATGGGACTTAACATCTGAGGTCATCAGTCCCCTAGAACTTAGAACTACTTAAACCTAACTAACCTAAGGACATCATACACAACCATGCCCGAGGCAGGATTCGAACCTGCGACCGTAGCGGTCGCGCGGTTCCAAACTGAAGCGCCTAGAACCGCTCGGCCACACCGGCCGGCCTTTTCAATCTATCCCAGGCATGTGCGATAGGGTTCATGTCTGGAGAACATCCTGGCCACTCTAGTCGAGCGATGTCGGTATCCTGAAGGAAGTCATTGAAAGATGTGCACGATGGGGGAGCGAATTGTCGTCCATTCTGGAAACATCCCCCGGGCTGTGGCTAAGCCATGTCACCGCAATATCCTTTCTTCCAGGGGTGAAGGTTCAAAATGGTTCAAATGGCTCTGAGCGCTATGGGACTCAACTGCTGAGGTCATTAGTCCCCTAGAACTTAGAACTAGTTAAACCTAACTAACCTAAGGACATCACACACATCCATGCCCGAGGCAGGATTCGAACCTGCGACCGTAGCGGTCTCGCGGTTCCAGACTGCAGCGCCAGAACCGCGCGGCCACTTCGGCCGGCGGGTGAAGGTTCTGCAAGGTTCGCAGAAGAGCTTCTGTGAAGTTTGGAAGGTAGGAGACGAGGTACTGGCAGAACTGAAGCTGTGAGGACGGGTAGTGAGTCGTGCTTGGGTAGCTCAGATGGTAGAGAGCTTGCCCGCGAAAGGCAAAGTTCCCGAGTTCGAGTCTCGATCCGACAGACAGTTTTAATCTGCCAGGAAGTTTCAACATCGCTTTGGTTCACTTTGAGACGCCTGCCCACTTCCCTTGTTGAGAACCCTTCCTGGCACAAAGTAACAATGCGGACGCGATCAAACCGCGGCATTGACCGTCTAGGCATGGTTGAGCTACAGACAACACGAGCCGTGTACCTCCTTCATGGTGAATTGACTGGAACTAATCGGCTATCAGACCCCCCTCCAGCGATACAGATATTTGGTTTTGAAGGAAATGACGATACCTAGCACCAACCAGTGTGTTGTGTGGGACGCTGGGACCTATCAACCTGGTCCCGTTGAAGCTTACCCAAACGTTGTTACTAAATGTGTGCTGTGGTCGTCTCTGCTAAAGTGCACTGCGGCTGGCATCGTTCCATACCTGCGTTTCACTGTAATTTGCGATACCGTCTCTCGTGAACCCGCATCATCAGTAAACAACACCATCGCCGTGAATTGGAGATCATGAGCACACTTTTGGAGAAACCGCTGGCAGAATTGCAACCTGGCGAGCCGATCGTGTGGCAGCAGACCCTGGACTCGCTGCACATGGTAGGGACGGAGCAACTGTTCATGGACGACTGACCGAACAACAGAGTTAGCAAAACCTTCCGCTGCAGCTACAGCTATTCTTGGGACACACGGTCTAGGTTTGTTGTCCACATGTTCTAATACCTATTGCTCCGTATCAGGAGTGCGAGCTGTTAGAGGTCTGCCACGATCCCATCTCCGTGGTGCAGAGGATCCCGTTTCCGAAAGTCTCTGGAACAGGTAGTAAATATCTTTATAGATGGTGTACGAAATCATGGATATTTGGCAACATACTAGTTACATGCCTGTTGGCTACTTCCATCTGTTTCCTCGAAGTAGAGGACCATACCCGACACCTCCCGCTCTGTCC